>NW_027142378.1:6826333-7214216 GCF_026170545.1 Melanerpes formicivorus
GTCTGTAGTAAACACCCACAACCATGTAACACGTTTGTATGTCCCTTCACTGTTACCCATAAGCTTTCAACACTTTTATCATCTCCACCTGGGTTAAGCCCAACACACTCTAGTTGCTTATTCACACAGGGAGCACCTCCACCACCTTGCCTTGTCAGTCTGTCCTTCCTGACAGGTACATAGCTGTCCATAACCACATTCCAGTCATTGGAGCTGTCCCACCATGGCATTGTAATTGCGACAAGATCATAACCCTGTGACTGCACCCAGATTTCTAGTTCATCCTGCTTATTTCCCATGCTTCTTGTATTGGTATACAGACACTTCAGAGACTTATCAGAGGAGTATCTGTTACCATTGTGGGTGTTGCATAATCCACTGTCCCCTACAGCAGCCTGGAATAGCGGTGGAGCTGGTACCCTGTCTCTCAATTGTCCCAGGAATGTCCTCAATGAGACTCGTTTTTCACTCTTCCTCCTTAGAAATTAGTTTAAAGACCTATCAATCCACTTCTTGTCTGAGGATTCTTTTTCCTCTTAGAGATAAGCATCTGGGTTCACACTGTAAAGCCATACAGGAATGACTTGTTCCTTCAACACCAAACCACATCAGCTGTATCTAAGAGAAAATACTGGCTGACCTAGTTCCTGAGATATTACCACCACAGCTCAAAGTGCTGCTTGACAGTAGTCAACTTGCATTTCCCCAGTAGATCACAAGACACAAGGCATATTGCTGAACTGCAATAGTAGCTTACATGTTGTTAGGTCAGGAGGGAGACATGGTAGATGGCCTGAGTATATTATTGTTACCTTCATTACATGTCAACTGGGTTTTGCTGGGACAGAATCAGAGACCAGCCATGAGCTGAAGATCATTAACAGTTCTGAGTCAGCCAGGACAGCTAATTCAAATTGGCTCCCAGTGAATCCTAGATGATAAGAATCACACTCAGTATAAAGGAGGGAGTTTGCTGAGTAGAGGGGAGTCTCTTAGTTAGGCTTTTCTTTGCCCTGCTTCTCTTCCTGCTCTTGTGGACTGCCTTGCTGGATGTTGTGTGCTGAATATGACTTTATATATCTTGTATTGATACTGGTACCAGTTTGACTATTTTGTCAAATCTATTTTCATTATAACCTGTAGGTCTTCTCTCCTTTTTCTGCTTCCCCTTCTCTGCTGGGAAGGTCATCAGGTAAGAGAATAGATACCAAGCTTCAGCCCCAGGTAGGGAGTAAATGTAAACACACGTGAAAAGAGTTATCCTCTTGCTTCTTTGGTGGAAATTAAGTAGCTTTGAAAGGGTAAGGTTTGCATATGGTGTATGTCAAGACTGCAGGGTGTCCTGTAACACAAAAGTATATGAGAAAATGCAGAAGATGATGAAGGCATGAGTAAGAAAATGCTTGCACAAAGGTCAAGATAAATAACATAGATACTTGAATATCACTGTAAAGCAAAAGGTCAGTGGAAAATACTGGTTTAAAAGAACTGTGGGCCTGACTCATCACGCTGATATATCCACATCCCAAGTCAATTGATTCAATGAGTTTCATTGTCACACAACTGAAGTAATGCAGCAACAAACCAGGTTAAAATATTCTTTTCACATCTCTTCTATTGTGGAAGGGAAGACTACAGGAGAAATAGGAACAATACCAAAAGAAGTGGTCAATAAATTCAGAGTGACTGAAGAGATTGGATGATTGAAGAACCTGGTAATAGTATATAGAACATTTCTTTTGTCAGTCACTGATGCAAACCTGGATCAGGTTGGGAAGGACAAAAACTGGTGACCGTATGAAAAATGAGTCAGTGCTGTTGGTATTCATGTTAGTGAAAATGCCACGTTGATTGACAATAATTGGAACTCTCATTAACATCTTCAGAGAGGGAAACCATGGTCTAAGCATACATAAAGGTTGATTACTCCTCTCCTGAAAGTAGAAAAAGCCCTATTAAATAATAGTCAAGGCAAACTAGTGACTGGGTGTCTGCTCATCTAGTTTGCTCCGTTGCAGGATAGATCCCACTTAAAACTTTCAGTAGCCCTATATTAATTTTAATTTATGACTGGAAAAAAAAAATAAAATTAGGATGCTGTGGTGGGTCAATGCCTTTTTCTGAAAACAAAAGAAGAAAGCAGGGTGGAGGGCTTGCGGGTACTTTACACTCCCTGAAGGGCGTTTCCCCCCTGGGAAAGCTGAGTCTGTTCCACTCCCCCCTCCCTGCCCAGCTAGGGTATAAAAAGCAGGACATCATAGCTGTTGGATCTCCTTTTTGGCTCCTGCCTCTGCTGGATGAGAGCTACTGCAGCTGCCCTCCTGATCCTCAGCCACGTGGCCGGACCTGATCCTTCTCCCTGCTGCCTCTGCGCCTCCTCAGAGAAAGACTGGTTTTGTATTATTCTTTTCTGTCCCTCTCCCATCCATTCTTGTTCCTTGCCCTTGTGAACCTTTTTCCCTGTTATTGTTATATATATATATATATATATATATATTTTTTTTTTTTTTTTAAGAAAAAAATTATTTGCCTCTCTACTTCCAAGCTGACTCCAGATTGTTGCTTAGTGGATTTGCTCCTTACCTTTTTTTTTTTCCCTCCTCTCCCTGTTTGGAGGGAGGAGGTGGGGGGAAGTGGGGAAGAGATTCTCAGCCTTTTCCCCATTTGAGCTTTTAACTCTCAGTTAAGGCTCAAACCACTACAGATGCCTCAGAAGTAAATCAAATATCACAAAGAAATTGCTCCCTTGTTCTTAATCCTAACAGAAATAATAAAGAAGATAGAGAGTTTTATTCAGTTTTCTTGCCAATGTTGGCTGAAGAAAGTGACCTTTCATGTCTAGTCCTTTAAATCCCTTTCTTTGAAAACCTTTTGTTTTAAATGTTTGAAAAGTATGGGAATTTACCATATGACGAACATCCTGCCAGTAATTACAGCTGAATTTGAGTATCTTCTAAACTTCTCATTTCCTCATTTGTGCTTTAAGGCCATTGGGCAAAAAAAAAAAGTTACTCAATAAAGAATGGAAACAGTAAATCAAACTTTGAATAAAATATGTAACACTGAACATCTGACAGATGGGGAAAATATATTGGAAGCTTGACTTCCATTGACATTTGACTCCTCTCTTCTACACTGACAATGAAGAAGCCCAGACACTTCAATTTTATTCTGTGATCTTTCTCATCTCTTGTAATCAGAAGCATTGACATTAGCAGTAGCATTCCAGAATGTAAAAGAAAAATGCTACTTCTCCAGCAGATGGAAACTCCTTAAAATTCAGACATGGGTCCTAAACAGAAGTTGATGTCCAAGTTTAGTCCCATTCATCCATCAAACGCCCTGGTATATTTTTATTTTAAGAGCCACTTGATTTTTATTAACATTTAGTAGCAAAAAGCCAGCATTCTTCTATAAAATATGCTCTGATGGCCTAAGTTATGACTCTGTCTGCTGTTTGAGCTAGTCCAAAATTGTGCCTCGTCCATGGTCAGCTGTCTCTTCAATCGTGTTTTGTGCTGTCACAGCAGGAACAGAGGCTGAATGCACAAGGTTTAGGTGATTTTGCTGCTGACAGCAATCTTAATGGTACCAGGCCAGCATTCTTCCACCTCACAAGTTCACAAGTACCACTCTCTTCTCAGAAGTGGCAACAATTTGCAATTATGGTATGACTTTACCTACTTCAAAAAGAAGTAAAACGTTGTGAATCCCATTCCCCACCAGGAGTCTACAACCTGTTCCTACCATTGCAGGTGATGCAAAATTGTGATGTAATAAACTGGTCTTTTGGGTGGGCAAAATTCAAGTGTGATGTTTTAAAAAGAAAGGGAGAAACATAAGGAGCCAAAGTGGCACTACAGTGATGCAGAGACTAGCATGTGATTTTATAGTAGTACGAAATAGGAGCAATCTGTATGACGTAGAGGATGCCTTGTGCAAGTCTTAAGAATCAACACCATGAAGACCAAAGGCAGTCTTACTAGGCAGCTCTTTACTGAAGTAATTGGAAAAAAGAATACAAGCAAAAAAAAATGTAAAGGAAAAAAAAAATCAAATGCTATCTAAATAAGAGAGAAAAAAAGGATAAAAATAAAGTGGTGGGGGAAATGAGGTCATATGTTTGGAATAAAATGTAAGGTCTTAACTTTCTTTTTATAATAAAAGTATAAAAATGGAAGGAGGTAAAGCTAAGGGCATCTGGAATGATACAAGGTCTCAAGGGTCTTACATATTCAGAAAGGTTAGAAAAAGTAGGTCTGTATTGTTTGGAAAAGAGGGTCTTACGAGGGACTTCAGTGAGATACATGAAACTCCAAAGGGACCAAGGAATAGAGATGCAGCAATGCTATTTGAAGCTAGTGTCAAATGCAAGCTGAAGGGGACATAAAATTATGCCAGAGAAAAGCTTGACAATGAAACCCACTAGGTGGAACTATCTTATACTAAGTGCAAAAATACAGAAGATTGCAAATAGTTTAAATGCTTTTCATAAAATTCCAAACCAAGCCAAACAACTTGGGAAATTGATGTTGGATGAAATAAATATTTCTGTAAATGGGAAGACACAAATCAGTTTGAGTCATGGTCTTACTTTAGCTTCATAGGAAGATGTGACCCAGAATTAAGCTTTTCTCTCTTAGTTTGATGAGAGATTAACAGTGGACTGCAGAAAGTCCTTTGAACTTGGACTCTGAACACCCAATATAATTTCACCCCCAGCATGCTCCATCAAGTAATCAAGTCAAAATGCAGTAGCCCAATGGAATATCAGACTAGGAGAATTAATTGCAATGTCAGTCCCTGGCTGGCCCTTGAGATTCTCCCTGTTTTAAATCGTCACTTCATTACTCAGCTGCACACTGCCTCACAGCTTATCCACCCATCACTTTCCCATTCTGGCACCAGCTGGGTCATGAGACACACAGTGGGCATTTTCCTTCTCCTCCTCTCTCTGAAAGAGAAACAGACTGAAGTTGCACACTAGCATGTGTCACCAGCACCTTCCCCCCCCCCAAGATGTGGAATGTGACATTGGTACCCCTTGGCAGAGGAATTAATATCTGTGAGCATCTGTCATGTGAGTCCGTCAGGAACCTGAGGAAGTAGAAGAGGAAAGCCACATAATAAACAGCAACCTCCCAAAAAATTCTTGTGCAAAAAATGTGTTAAAATGAACTTAACAATGAGGGAAGCATCAGTACCCAAAGGGCAAAAATCCTCACAGGGTCTCATACCATCCCCAGATGAAATCACAAATAACAACCACTGCAATGAAACCATTGGGGAAAATATATGAATAAAATCAACAGTGTTCGTAAAAAAAGTTTAATCCATCTTACAATTTAATCAAGTAACATGACCACAGGTTAGAGAGGAGGTTAAGGACCCTGATTTCTGTGTGAATCCTTACACTATATGTGGTTTTCCCAGACTACTGACTTTCTACCAAACTGCAGGTACCTACTCCCTTAAAGTGATCTTGTTATGGACATTTACAGTAAGTTTTATAACACTGTAAATATGCCTGTAAATACCTGATTATTCCTACCCAAAACTATCCTAACAGTAAGTAAAAAAGATATTGCAATTTCTGGCATCAAAATTATTTGCTACAGCCCACCTCCCTATCCCAAATGTCTCTCAACTCCATGATAATAATTTAATTTGGAAACTAGAAATTTGAACTTTCACACATGTAAGTGATGAGAAAAGGTAACATGTAAAAGAGGTAATCCTGGCACATACACCATACCAGTTTTCCAACAGGAAAGCAATATCTCAAGATGTAGTGCAAGAGGGTATTATACATCCAATTAGGCAGGGAAGCCAAGCTGAATGGGTTAAAATTTGCCACCGATCCCAAGTAAGTGATTTTCTTAACCCCTTAACAGTTCAAACTGCACTGGGAGGAAAAAGCAATTATGCAATGAATAGAAGGGAAAATATGTCCCGAACTGGTTTGCTTGCAACAAGGTACAGATTCCTCTGTGGTCTGCAGGGAAGAGCTGAGCCCCCCAGTTTATTCTTTGACCACACCTGAAATAAAAACTAAAGGATATTTCAGGGAATAGGAAAACAGAACAGCTCAGATAATGTCCCAGGCAGTATATTCATTACAGGCTCATCAGAGTGGATGCCTGCAATAGGAAGATTAAATACCCATTTACCAGCATCAGAGGAGAGTTTGGTTTTATAATGTATTGTCCCCTATTCCCCGTGAGGCTGCTTTGTTTGATAAAATGCTGAGTGTGGTGTAAAAATATCCCTCTCTCTGTAATTTGCACTCCTCTCCATTTAAAGCTATTCTTGCTGCAAACGAGAATTGAAAGCTGCTAAAATTAAGTGGTGTCAGTTCTCAATGACACTTTAATGATAGAGCGCTCAGCAAATGAGATGAGAATGAATTCCAGCTTCTCTGCTAAAGATAGTAACCAGCACTAAACAGTATAATGCTCCAACTGGGCTACACTTCACCTGCTTCATTCATATTTAGTAGAACTGAAATAGGGAAACTATAATTAAAATGGTCATAAACCGAAAAATGCTAATTTCTAATAGAGATGGCAGGAAACAACTGAAGCTTGTGAAGTCAAAGCACAGACCTTCTTTGTCACATCTGTACTGTCACGCAGGCTGGCTGACCACAGGGCTGATGTGGGGCTATGGCACATTTTCCTCACTGCAGAAACTGCTGCTTCCATCAAGTTTGATACGAACCAACATAACTAACCCAGGCATAGGAAAATGAAAATTAGGAAATCCTGCACGGTTTTGGGCTAAAAGAAACTACTGCTTATGGAAAAAAATAATATTTGAGGAAATAAAACCCAACATGTAAACATTTGCTTAGTATGACTGGACCTTCAAGGACGTCCATCCAGCTTGCCACACAGCTCATGCCTGTAACTTCACTACCGCTAACAAATGACAGCTTCAAAATATGTCAGCTGGGTGCTGTCATCTCTGTGCCCCCCTTCTTCCACTTTGGTCTTGCAAAGGTGTTTTGTGATGGCACAATTATTCCCTGAAAAAAAATTGTGTTTTGCTCAAGGCTTATGAGCATGGCACAGCAATGGAAGACTCTGGTGTAGAGGGAAATGCAAGCACATGGAATTGTGTATAAAATTCTGGTGCTGCTTGAAATTCCTACAGTGCGTGGGTAGAGCAACCACTACCTTTCCTTCTGCCCCATATAGCACAGGCTCACAGTCTGCACTTATACTATACCTCTTTCTACAAACTGTCATGATAGAGAAGTAGATTGTTTCCAGCCCTTGGGTAAAAAATGAGTTATTTTTGTATAATGCTGTGTTGTTGGAGAACCAAGTCTGTCAATCACAGGAGTGGAAAGTACTTCCTAAGGCATGCAAAGTACAAAAAGTAGTCATTATGGAGAAAGAAGTATTTATTACTATAGGAAATTTTCAGTGATTTGCAATTACGAAATCCTTGAGTTAAGGTCTGAAAATTCTCTGCAAGTTCTTGCAGAATATTCCATAGAACTGGAATGGAGATGGGGGTCATTTGTAATGACTGACAATAAAATATACATACCTTATAGCATTGTATTTCTTTACAGATACGATGTGTTTGATGGATAAGTGATCTTGCAAGGATTTTACCAAGTTTTGAAGTAAGGGATTGACACTATTTTCCCGTCCTTGATGGAACCAAACTCTTTGCACCCTGAATCTTTACATAAAAATACTTCTTCCAGTGTCTTC
The DNA here is from genome assembly GCF_026170545.1 of Melanerpes formicivorus. NCBI lineage: Eukaryota > Metazoa > Chordata > Aves > Piciformes > Picidae > Melanerpes > Melanerpes formicivorus. The sequence continues at coordinate 6,834,061 of NW_027142378.1, forward strand.
CAACAAATAATGCAGTGAAGAGAATTCCTCATTTCTCAGTTTTGTGTGGTATAAAGAAATGCTTTTGTATTTGAACATGACAAAGTATGTCCAAAGCTGTATAAATGTCTAATTGTGAAACTGGTGACCTAATGGGCTTGAGTGCAGGTGAAATGGTCATGAGTCAGTAAGAACAGCAATTCTTCATGTATCTCTACATTTCTTCCCATATGATGATCCGAGTACTGTGTGAGTACTAACTTGATAGTGACCGTCAAGAGCTTCTTAAATCTGTCCTGCCTATAGTTGTCATTATTTTCAGACCTGATACTCCTGCATACATTATTTTTGCATGACATATTTACATAATTTCTGCCAGGTAAAAAGCTCAAAAACCTATATACTATGCAAAACATATATAATCTGCAAAGATTGTGTGACTTTGATTGTTTCAGCCTTCATTCAGATATAGACAATTCACGAGGCTCCCTTCCTGCCCATGTTCCTTCTTAGTTCAGCTCTGGCTCTTTTTTTGTTTGGTATAACAAGGGATGCATGAGAAAACTTCATCTGCTGCATAAGAGTTACTTTTCTTTGATTTCCTCTGGCATAGTTATGGTAGTGTAAACCAAAGACAACAAGGCAACCCTAGTTCAATTACTACTTCTGCTGTTGATTTCATAGGAAAAATGAAAAATAATTAGCACTGCACAGATGATGATTACACAGCCAGTTCTGCTCTTCAGGGTTCACAAGGACTTGTGAACGTGAAGTGTGGGACAGAAGGTCCATACTAGCACTGTATCTAGTGTTTGGTCAGTCAAGACTGGAGGCAGAAAAGGGAACAGCAAGTTAAGCCTGTTTGTTGTATATCATCCCCAGGTCTGTCCTCTCAGTTATGTGCTGCCCTTCACCTACTGGGAGACATGAAGGAGCAATTCAGGCACCATGAGGAAGTGAGGTTGGTTTGGGCTGACTGAAAACCTACGTGATTAACTTTCTCTCCTCCAGATATTCCAGCATGGGTAGATGTATGAGGGAGATGAGAAGATAATGGGACTCTGCATTCTAGTTATTACCCTTCATGCAAGGGGAGCTGTGTATACTGACAGAATATGGGTGCATCCTGGAGATCACCCCTTCCCTGCACACAGTTCATTCTTCTGACTTGCAGCTGGCCTAACACCTTTCCAACAATTTTATGTTGTATATTGGAGTAAAATGAACCGTAATCACTTACAAATCCTGTGAGGTACTGAGCATCACTTGTGAGATGCTAACATCTTGTTTGAATACACCTTGCATGTTTGGTCTCAGAGTCTTAGAAAGGTATTAGGAGAATCAGAAAATAAAATAAAAAGAAAATAATAAAAAAAAACCCCACCCTCTCTTCCTATCAAAGCAGTTTTGCAGAGCTTTGGAAACAGCAAGACAAAATAAATATTGAGTGAGAAGGAAAAAAGCCAGTATTGCATCAAATACTTGCCCCAGGTCCTACAACAGCAAAAATGAGGTGACATGCAGCCATACATGAGTGGACAACATGTCAGCTGCACAGAGGGTCTCTTCATCGTCACACATGTCCCCTAACTGGCAGTTTACCCCCTCAGACACAATGTTAAGAGACACAGGAAGAATGTTCTCTTTTTGAAAAGTGTCACATAAAGTAGCTTACCAGCCTGGTTGGCAGAAAATCATATTTTCTGATATCTGATGTCACATTTTATTAGATTTAGGATACTATTATGCTACTTACTTAGGGGTTTAAAAGTATCCTTTTTATAGCTAATGCCACAGGTAGAATGTTAAACTACAGACATTTTGCAATAAAGGACTAGACTGTTTCTTATCTCCATCTGGTGTTTTTTGCCCCAAACAATGCAGTAGTTATTCAGTATGTTTTGTCCTCTTTTGTTGTTGTTTCGTTTTTCCTGATCCTTGCACGTTTGTCCTCAGTTCATCCACTAACCTATGAGTGAATCCTGTTATTAGAATAAACCTTTATTAGAATAAACCAAACCAGGTTGGAAGAGACCTTCAAGATCATCGTGTCCAACCCATCAACCAAACCAACCCACCCAAACAGCTAACCCATGGCACCAAGCACCCCATCAAGTCTCCTTCTGAACACCTTCAATGACGGCGACTCCAGTTATCTTGCTACAGTCTGCAGAACTTACAACTTTTAATATATTTTAATCAAATACAATTATTAAATACACATAGTTTGGTTCCTTTTAACTCCTGAGCTCAGAGAGCACGTGTCTTTTCAGTTCAAATAATGGCATTTTCTGTAGTGCTTGGCATCGGTTTTCACCTGCTAGCACATAAAATTCACAGAATGTACACCACAAATCTTGGGATTATATCAGCTTGGAATTGTCCCTTTGCATTTAGGTAGAGAAGTTTTGTCTTTTATTTCAGTTAGTAGTCGACCCTCAAATAAAACTTTATTTAATCATATTTTCTTTAATGTGTTTAAGAACAATTTTGATGCGTCGTAATTAAGCTTTTTGAACTGTCAGCAGTTTCCATTTCTAGACCCTTTAATTAATATTGTTTTCTGAATGTAGTCATGCTCTTATTTAAAACAGCAAAATCTGTGTGTATTTAAGGGTAGAATTTGATTCATATCATCAAGCACATTCACAATTACCATCAAAAGATAATTACTTCTGATGTATTCTGGAGGAAAGGTTTATTTACTCAGGCGATAATTGGCTTATTTACCTAGATGAGAATTAGCCTTACCTCCCAATTAAATATAAATGTACTTTTTCTATATCAATTTTACAACATTTAGTGATTAAACCATGGATTTTATCCTTAATCAGTCTCTACATTTTCAGCTATATTTCAGTGCTATAATTTAATGACAGTAAAGTGTTGCTGAAGAACACAGCTGAACAGTAGGTTCCCAGAGTATGGGATAAAGCAGACAGAAAAATCCCCCCAAATGTGTCACATTCTTGACTAGTTCATGCAGCTCTGTTTCAGTCATAACTATTGTGAGAATGAGGAGACAGAAAAGCAAACAATACTATTTACTAATATTCAGTAACATGAGTTTGGAAAATTTGGAATGCAGCTGTTAGTCACATAGCAAAGGGAAACAGCTCCTCAGGAACCTGGAAATAGAATTCAATTTCTGACAAAGGAGAAATCCATTTTATGGCGTACGCTATTAGCTGCTGCAGGCTTTAAAATAAACACTCCAGAAGACAGTGTGATATTTTAGTAAAGAGAAAGTACCAAAGTACCAGACACAGGTATGAATCTGTCTTTAATGTTTTAATGAATTTTCTCCAAACAAAACTACAAAAATCTCACTCCATAGACTTAGAACCTTTAAGTCAGGAATTGTGCATATAAAATGAAAGACCCTCAAAGAAAATTTAGGTATGATACTAAAGGCCCAGCAGCTGAGTGGAAAATGTCCTTCTCACCACCAGGCTAAACCAACAAGTTTGCCTGCTCTTTCAGCCACTGGCCTGGATCAAATTAAGTCTGATGGTTCATGTTTGCTGATGAAAAAGATCTCAAGTGACATCATTTTAGGATGGAGAACACTCTTTTGTATTCCTTTGGCAGAACAAAAAGTGTTTCCCTCCTTCCATTGGACAAGTCCCCTAAAGAAGCTTGCTATCTGACACCAAGTTGCAGAAGCACTTTGGTGGGAAATTTCCAAGCAGATATTTTTAATGCAATTCATAATCCACTGTTTCCCTCCTTCCATTGGACAAGTCCCCTAAAGAAGCTTGCTATCTGACACCAAGTTGCAGAAGAACTTTGGTGGGAAATTTCCAAGCAGATATTTTTAATGCAATTCATAATCCACTAACATAAAAGGCACATTTGAGCAAAATCAACATAGAGACTACTACAAAAAACATTTTCTCCTCAGAAACCCTCCATACTTTACCAGTAGATGCTAAGAACTCATCAACTTTATTTCAACTTTTCTTACTCTGTCTTAAAATTTAGCATTCCTTGAGGTAACTCCATTTAGAGGTTAGCTCACCAGAAACACTGGCAACACATTTTTAATCTCTTAAGAATAATGACTCAATCCAACAGCTATGCTACTTATACCTCTCAGTCATCGTTTGAAGCATATATTCAGTTTTAAAAGACAAAATATTTTGATGTGGCTTCTGTTTTCCATTAAAAAATATGTATATATATATTTATATATATATAAATCTGCAGCTTTAAAGTTTTCCTGCCTTTACTCAGAGTCATATCCACATTTCTGTGAATTATTTCTTTTGTATTTAAAAAACAAACAAAACCAACCAAACAAAACCTAAATCAACAAAAAAACCCCACACAAAACCACCCCCAAACAACCCTCAAAACAAAACCCCAAAATGTAACTAGCTTTGTGTTTAGATTCACAGCTGACCTCTAGGATTGGTCTCCTTAGTGTACATTTTAGTAGGCACAGTTGTGTTGAGATATGAATTAATTTGGTAGCCGTCTCCTCTATATACCCTGAATTATTTTCAGAAGACGAATGTAACCTTCAGCTGTGCTCTGTAGAGGTTTTATTCCAGAGCCTTTCACTGTGATTTGAGATTGAAAGCTTACCAATATTTGAAGAATGCCATTGAGCACTAGGCTGTATTTGTTTGTCTCCTGAACCCATTCAATTAGGAAAATAATCCATTATGGAAAATCTTGATTAAAAGTTGGCTTATTCTCCCATTTGATTAAAATTCAGCGTTACACTGAATCAATTGTTCAGTACTTCTATGAAACCTGCATCCGCTGCAAGGAGAAGACTAATTGCTTTGTTGCTCTTGTATCTTACTCACCTTTTCTGTCCTCTGGTTATAAAATCTACTGGAGAACAATAAACATGCTCTAATATTGTAGTTTCATTTGTTTCTTGACCCTATTCTGTGGTAGACTGAGGGAAAGGGGACTTGTGGGTGGAGAGAATTTTCTTTGGCCAGAGGCTTTATCTCAGCAGCCCCTACCCTGTCCCAGGATGGAGACTGTGGCATTGCTTGCTCCTGCCATAAACTTCATGGGATTCTGAGGTTTCTGAGTTCTGAATAAAATCTTCACAATTTAGTCCCTTGTGTCTTTCCACAATGACATCAGCAAGCAAGGCCAACAGAATATTTTTATAACTCCCTACTAAATCCCTATTAAACCCTAGAAACCCTATGAAACACCTAGAAAACTCTGCAACAGAGCAAGGAGATAAGGCTGGATTGCACCCTGACAGCCACATGACTGGAAAGGATGGGTTCTTGATTCTAAAACTAACCTGAAAGTTATCAGTATCCTCCTCTTCTGCAGCCATTCAGAATGAGACTGAGGTCTTAGCCTTCAAGTGTAGTTGAGTCATTAGCCATTGGAATGGGCTGCCCAGGGAGTGGTGGAGTCACCATCCCTGGAGGTGTTCAAGAGGAGATTGGATGTGGCACTTAGTGCCATCGTTTAGTCATGAAGTCTGTGGCGACAGGTGGGACTTGATGATCTTTGAGGTCTCTTCCAACCTTGGTGATTCTGTGATTTCTAATTCTAAATTTATAGCTCCAGGATTGATTAATTTTATTTAATAATTTTATCCCTCAATTCTCATATCTCAGTTGCTTTTTTGGCTTCTCTGTGGGCTTTTCAGAAGGTTGAGATACCATGCATTGAGGAGTTTGCCCAGTGGAACATTTAAAAAGTAAAATAAGAAGCTGTGCTTCCAGTATATTACCAGCAAATCATAATGTTAGCTAGCAAAACAAGTCTATCTTTTTATTTGATGAGGAGATGAGAGAAAATTTGCCATAAACCTTGAAAAAGGTCTTCAGCTGCCTCAAAGTTTTAATGGCTAGTGTCTCCACTGGCAAAGACTTCAGAAAAAGTCCAAAGTAATGCAAGGAAAAGCAGCTTTAGGAAATAGTTACATATGGGATACATATTTATAATCTCATGTTGCTTCCATTTAGAATTATTAACTGGAATAAGACACCTGCAAAATCTCAGGAAACCCTAATTTATTACCTCAGACTGAGTGGTGAGAGTGAGACTAATGTGCATAAATAATGTGGTCAGGTGAAGCTGAGCGCTGTAGAAATAGGAGAGTTACTAAAATAACTTTGAGGTCAGTATTTGTGATGAAAATAGATAAGACTTGTGGCAAAGCAATTCAGTCAAATAATCTGAAGCAGGTCAGAAGTATTTCATTCTAATGTAGTGCTGTGCAATCTGTAGGCATTGTGCAATTAAATGAAAAGCAAAGGCAAGCCATAGATTGTTGCCAAAGAGGAGAGAATAAAAGAAAAAAGCCAAAGAAAATGTCAGCAGTAGGAGAAGTCATTCTGGAAACCTACAGTATGATGATTGATAGGACTAGCATTTTTCAAGCTCTGTCACAGCTGAAGTATAAAGCTGTCAGCGCACATGATAATGATGGATGCTCTAAAACATGCAAATAGCATGAAAAATAATTTCTCACGTAATTTTGGAAGATGAGAGGAGTTGTGAACTGAGGGGAGAGGGGAGGGTAGGTCAAGCTTAACATTCAGCCAAGAGGAATAGGCGGCTGGCTTGCTGCTGTTTGAGTTGTTAATTGCTATGCAAGTGAAACAATGAGTTATGCTGGCCTTCTGTAAATTTTCCCACGGAAATTTCATTGTGGCCAGTGGAGAAAAAGACACAGGACTGCAGCCTTGGAGCTGAGCACAATGGTGCGTCCCTCCGGAACAAATCCACGCAGAAGGGAATCTGCTCCAGGGGCTGTCGGCGCTTTCAGGAGCGTGTTGCTTTAAGAACGTGCTGTGTATTTCAGAGGTGACATTTACAGTATAGCATCAATATTGGGGGTGTTTCAGTTAATTAGCCATTTTTATTAACACTGAAGTACAGTAAAACCCAATGTAAGTGTTAAGAATGTAAATTACCACTATCCCCAGGCTGGTCTAGCTCAAATCAGTGAACTATCACACACTGCCCCCATATTTATGGTGCTTTTTATTTTCTAGACTGAGTAAAGGTTGCTCATACTTGCAGCTGATTTTTCTCCTCTTGTTGTGCATATGCATGTGGCAAAGTTCACAAGATGCAGCAAAGCTTTGAGTGTTGTCTTGACAGTGCTGGATTTTATTTTCATTAATTGTGCACTTTTCAGGAAAATTACATCCATGACTGATTCTTGTGAAAAACAAATATATGCTAAAGCTGGGTTTGCATGGGGTTTTGCTGGAGGTTTTTTTGTTTGTTTATTTCTTTCTGTTTGTTTTGTTTTGTTTTAATGGTGACAATGATACACCATACACTATATATTCTGTGATCTAAACTGAGGAAAACCAGTACCATATAACATAAAGCATTAACTTTGTAAAGTGCCTTGCCTGGGCTCCAGGAAATGATAAAAGTCACTGAGGTCACAACTCATTCTATTAGAAACTCTATTCCTCAGTCCTTACTCCATATTGACTTCTGATTTTGCCTTATTTTCAAAGCTCTGCCTCACTCACCCCTGGTCTGCATACTGGATCTTGTCTCTGGTGAATCTTTTTTGCTTATTTGGTCCCACCAAAGATGTCAGCTTAATATGAGCCCACCTGTGTGTTTTCAAATCTACATCAGCACTTGCCTTTGATTGTAGATATGGGGTTTTTTTCAGTCTTGGGATTCCTGATGAAAACCCCTAATCATTGTAGTTCAATATCTGGTCTTTACATGTCTGTATTCTGCTTGCAGTTGTGCCCTTCCCAACTTTAAGAATAAGGTGATTAATAAAAAAGAATTAAAACCCCCTATTCTAAATCTCTCACTAATTCAATCTTATCTGTATGTTAGACTACAAGCTCTTGGAGGCAAAGACTGCCTCTATATTCCTTGTGTGCATACTGCTGAACACATTGTCACACTCCACAAATTACAAATAATGAGCAATGACGATGGACCTTATTTTCTACTGCCTTCCATCTTATTGCTATTTACCTCTGCACAAAACAAGTGTCAAAAAGGTGACATTAGCAAGCACTGTCATTCCTCAGCAGCTCAGCATGTTTTAAGTTGCACCCTCATTCATAAAAGAGGACAAAACACTGAACACTCCAGAAAATGTTACTTGAGCATTTTATTAAGTTGTGAAATTGATTTCTTATTCAGTTCTGAGTTAACCCATTGAAAACTTCATTTTGTTAAATATTAGTACTGTTTCTCCAGGCTCTGTTCTTGCTCTTTCAACTGCTTTTCAGCAGATAAGAAAGCAAGATTTTAAATTACTCTTGTTCTGATTTTTTTCCCCAGTAGGATTTCATCTTTCCTTCAGAGCCAGAGCAATAGCTGATATTCATGTCCAGATATTAGTAATGCCTCATATTTGTTCTTCACCAGGATTATGCTCTTTTGGACTTGTTCAGGTTCATGTATAAAATGAATAACCCACCTTTCCTGCTGGTGAGTTCACATCTCTCTTTATATTGCTGCTTTAATTCCACATTGATAGGATACAATGGTAAATGGGGTGAAAAAGAAATTCAACAGAAGTTCTGAAAATCAATTTATATCTAAGCAAATCATGACCCAAAGGTGCTGCACTGGATTCAGACCAGATCAGATAATGCCTTCAGGCACAGAACAGATTGGGAAGACTTTTCTCTTACCATAATTAAAATGCATGTACCAAAAATGGCTAGGTACTCCTGAGAGTCTTAAGCAAGGCAGCTCCCCAGACAGCAAATCCAATGGCTGCCCAGCACCTAAATTGCCAGGTGGAGTTTATAAAACAGAGACGAGGAGCACTACGGTCAAGTAAAAATATCCCGCTCATCTAAACCATGGCCCACTGCCAACTTTTCCCAATAATGCTAGGTGGCAGGCCAGGGCTGATCCAATATGCATTTTAATTGGTGGCAAACTCAAGTAACAAGCCATTGCTGTTCATCTGTCAAAGAAGAAAAAAACCCCAAACAAACAGCAGCAAAAAACACACCAAAAAAACCCCCATGTAGCACTGTGTTTTGTTATCAGAATGTGTATCACACATATTTGTATGTAAATGAGTTGGAGGTCTCTGGCATCTAACAGGAGCAGAAAGCAGATTATTTTCCCACTAATTTCCTAATACATATGTCCCCAGAAGAGAAAAAAAAATGGGAAAAGATAACATTTCTGTGGTCTGATGGAGTGAAGAAGATCCAGAGATGTACTTAAACCAACTTGATAAATTGATCAGCAGCAGCTCATGTAGGTAAAAGTTCTCAAAGGAAAAATAGCAACTATGTGTAATGATGCTTTTGCTTCACTTAAATACTGTGAAAAAGTGAAATAGCCTAATGTGGGCTTTTCAGAGCAAAAGCGTGCCACTGACTTGATAAAGCCTCCTCCTTGTTTTAAAAGCTTCCCCAGGCTTTAACTGTTTTCATTCGGTTTTGACTCTAAAGAATGAGAAATGAGCAGTAAATCTCAAACTGGGCCCTGCTTTAGCAAATACTCTTCGTTAGCACACACAGCTCCTTGTCTCTCTCTCTGTTTTGTTGCCTTTTTTCTTTCTTTAACCTCTCGATTAACAAAACAAATCTGATCAGTCTGAAGGGGCTGCAAAGGAGATTGCATTGTTAAAGTGCAGGCTTTCTGAAACCAAAAGAACTCTAACCAATTTTTTATGACTGAGAGGGTGGTACAGTTTCATGTGTTGCAGAGTATTCATGTGCTGCTCAGGAGAGCACAGATTGCATTCCATCAAAGGCAATTTTTCAGAGGTTGTCCCTCCTTTTGCTTTCCATGAAAATGAATCTATACCATTTACATGGAGCGCTTAACCTTCAGACTGTCCTTACTACAGCAACACTACTCCTATTGCAGATACATGTTTACTTAGACAAATCTAATTTACCCTTTGTTAATGTGTGCTGTCTTTACTTGCTATATTACATTAAAGTAGAAATAGAGTTACAAAAAAATTATCTTGCTTAAAATCATTCATAAGCTTTCATCGAGGGAATAAATTTACCAATTTCCCTCTTAGTTTATAACCATCCACTGTACTAACTTGACCTTTACCTAAACAGGGCTATAATTGCAGTTAAGATTATATAATTTACAATAACAACAAAAAATTACTTTTGAGGAACTGCTACTGGGCATGAATGTCTCACAGCCATTAAATGCATCATTCATCTTGAGAAGAAAATTATTCTTATCCACATCGACATTTTTAACATAAACTGTAGTACTCTCTGTTGGCACTTTTTTACGTACCCATTAATCTCAATAGTAAAGCATAAGTCTCACCCACCTATTCTCTGAAGTTTGGATGTCACTACTGTGTACAATAAAAATTGTATATTCATGAACTCCATTTGTTTTATGTCCTTCTCTCTGTCAAAGTCTCCCAAGCAGCATATGCTTTGCTCTGTGGAGAATAAAATCAAATTTGTCTGTCTTGTCATATTGTCATCAAAGTGATACTATCACAATTAGATTAACATTTTGTGAAAGAGCTGAAGGGAGGGAAAGAAAATAGGAACAAATTATAGAGAATCCCTGTTAACCCTTTCTCTAGCATAAAGCCCCCTCTCAGTGCCACCCAGAGGTAAAGAAAGCGATCAGGATCCAAAGTAAGTGCCGCTGTCCAGCAGTCCTCCTCGGAGTCAGCAAGGTTACTAGGCAGTCCTGCAAGGTATTTTTTCATCCAGAGAGCTATCAGCATTAGTGAGAATGGGAGGTGTTGTGAAAGGAGCACTTCCCAGGATTTTTTTAACAAACCAGTGATGAGTGAGTGTGCATCCTCTCAAGGAGAGACCGGGAGCAAGCAGGGGCACATGGTCTGGTGCAACATGCAAAGTTGCAGTGGGATGCTGCAGGGCCAGCAAAGCACCATAGGTATGTCTGCCAACTAGAAAAGAGAGTGAACAGAGTAAAAAGAGCAAGTGGTTCTTTTGTTTGTTTGTTAGTTTAGGTTTGTTTTTCTTTTCAGTTCTACTTTCACTTTTATTTGTTAAATGAAAAGTACAAACCGGTGATTTGGTCAGATGAAGGGACAAATCCCAGCCCGTTGCATACAAGTGAAGTAAGTGTGTCTCTGAATTTGCTCACACTGTGCAGAGTTTCATGCCCCCACCCCCTTCCAGTGTACAGGCAATGCCCGTGCAATAAATTATGCTCGCACGGGACAAAGATATGTATCTGCACAACTTATCTCCTTATTACAATTGCATCATCTACACATTGATCTCCTTCTCTGGGGATTAATTCTAACATGGGCAGTGTCTGATATTTATTCTTCAAGACAGGCCTGCAAAGGATGTATTTTCTCTTCCTTCTCCTGTATGTGAAGTTACTCGCTAAACTGATAAATTCAGCTGCCGGGCACACTTGTCACAGCACATCTACTCTAGCTTAGAATTTCTATGAAAGTTAGCTCTTGAGACTGGGACTATTTCTTCAATACACTTTCTGTAAAGTCAGTGGCAGAGTTGCCATAATTTGCATTGCATGATACTTAAAATAAATTTATATATTATTTTTTTAATAAGGACCAAAACTATCTGGTATGGCTCCAAGCAGAAGATCACAGTATTTCCCACTGGCTGAATTCAATGTTTTCCACATCTCTGGGGAAAAAATAAATAATAATTCTATTGTATCTAGTAAAATATATTTCTTTTCCTAGCCCTGTAAGAATTTAAGGACACCACCATAGTGTGGCCAGCAAGAGCAGGGAAGTCATTGTGCCCCTGTACTCTGCACTGGTTAAGCCACATCTTGAGTACTGTGTCCAGTTCTGGACCCCTCAGTTTAAGTAGGACATTGAGACACTTGAATGTGTCCAGAGAAGGCAACAAGGCTGGGGAGAAGCCTCGAGCACAAGCTCTAAGAGGAGAGGCTGAGGGAGCTGGGATTGTTTAGCCTGGAGAAGAGGAGGATCAGGGGAGACCTTCTTGTTGTCTACAACTACCTGAAGGGTGGTTGTAGCCAGGAGGCAGTTGGTCTCTTCTCCCAGGCAACCAGCACCAGAACAAGAGGACACAATCTCAAGCTGTGCCAGGGGAAGTTTAGGTGAGGAAAAAGTTCTTCACAGAGAGAGTTGTTAGGCATTGGAATCCCCAGGGAGGTGTTGGAGTCACCATCCCTGGAGGTGTTCAAGAGGGGATTGGATGTGGCACTTGGTGCCATGGTTTAGTCCTGAGGTCTGTGGTGACAGGTAGGACTTGATGATCTTTGAGGTCTCTTCCAAACTTGGTGATTCTGTGATCTCTTTTATGTAAGACAAAAATGGAACATCACCTAGGACTGACTCTTGCATGTTGCAAGGCTTGCACATATTAGCCATATATGGGAGGAAACTGTACATGTAAAAAGCAGAAAAGCAAATATTTCTTGTCCTACACTTGATTGGTTGAAGAGTGGGTCATATGATGGAGTGCTGTGGACAGAGCATTGAGAAAGGGAGGGGAAATGCACACCAAAGGGATGATGAAGTAATGAATAGCAGTGGGAGAGGCATGGGCAGAACCATATACTGAGCAGAACAGTATGACATTCAAACAAACAAACAAATAAATGGCAAGGTCAAAGAGGAGAAGAAACTTTGAATTTGAGATCTTGCCAAAAGGCAGCTTTTGGTAACAAAAGCAGTTCTATCAGAACATAGAAATGAAAGCCAATTGGAAGAGATTCTGAAGTGTTGGAGCAAATTAATGTAATGGTGACAGACTGCCTGTCCACTTAATTTGGAAGTAAAGGGAATGTGGGGAAGGCAAGTAGGAAGGGGGATATGAGTTTGGGAGATGCCTCTTTCTTCATACTGGCATAGAAGAAACTAGAGGATTTTGACAAGTATAGGCAGGAAGTAAGAGGAAGGCAAGAGATGGCAGAATAGTGGTGTCTGTCCTGTGTAGAAATCATCCCTTCTCTTAGGAGCTGACTGTTTCAATGATAGAAGAGGAAACAGAACATTAAAATCCCTTCTATGAGAACTTGATGTATTCTCTGGCTGTAGAGCTTTGCTCACCCCTGCCTGAAAGAAGCTTTTGCTACGGTTTCAGACACAAAACCTATGGGCTGATCTCATGAGTGCCCTCAACTCTTCCTGAAGTCAATAGAAGTTAAGGGCATTCAGCACTTTCCAGGGTCAGGCCATGTATCACTTAAAAATAACTCACCAACATTAAACATCATTAAAGAAACTAATGCTAATTAACTAGCAATAGACCACTGGGAAAGGATCAATAGTTGTCTCCGAAATCATCTTATCTATTACAGTATATGCATACTCTACTTAATGACAGTGAAGGATAGTGACACTGAATGATAGGTCACTGATGACAGTGAATGGGAAAGACTGCTTCTTAATTAATCAGGACAGTATTAGCAAAGAATTCCACTTAACAGGGATACATTTGGGGGCCTAACTAGGTGATTAAGAGGAATGATGTTCTGACCCCTGGTGAAGCAAAGTGGCAGCTCAGGAAGAAATACTGTGAATACCCTTTCTATTAGTCTGTTTTTCTTCAGAACAGAGAGCTTCATTTCATCTCACATTTTTTTCATGGCATTTCTTTTCTTTAATTGTCTCTTAATAACTGGAGCAAATTTGTAATCAAGCAGGCTGATTCTGAGCCTGCCAATGGACATAATTCTGCGGTGTGGCACTAATATGCTGTTCTGCCTGAAATGAATGGTTCTCCTTCTGCAGCTCTACTTTAGGTAAACTTTTCCCATTAATTGGGGTTGTGGTTAACCCTGGCTTGGCTTTGAGGCCATTATTTGCCAGAAAGTGAACAGTCAAGGCTTGCATGCTTTGCATGATGTCTGAAAGTATTGCAGAACTAGGCTCAAATTATGAGCATAGTTCCTTTTTTTCTGATCTGGCTTTGGATTCCATGTCTTACAGGATCTGCATATGTGAAATCACAGAGACCTCCAAGTGCAGAACACTCTCTACAGCCTTCAAGAGGTTATCTCATGGCAATTAAAAAAAAAAAAAAAAGGCAAAAAAGAAAAAGCAGCACAACCTTATCTGCATTCCACTGGTACATAATGACCCTCTCCATCTGACTGAATTTATTGTAATCCCTATAAACCTAAACCTCAAAGAATTCCAATGTCTTATGCATCTTCCCTGTTCTAATTTATGAGAAGTTGGTAATGTGCCATCTGGAGGTTTCACTGCCATTGGGAAGCACGTTCAGCCCACTGTGAAAGCAAGACAGGCCAAAAGGAGAAAGAAAAGAAAATGCAGGGGGAAGGAGAAGATGTGGCTTCAAGGAACAAGTGTCATGAACTCAGAAAGAAAAAAAAAGATGTGTTTCAAAAAAATCAGTTTTAACTTGCATGATCGGCACATACACAGCCGATAACCCAAGGTCTCAACCTAAGGACATTAGCAGCATTACAGGGCAATCCTTACACAAGGACAAAATGTTCTTGAGCAATTTCTGCACAGTATTAGACACAAACGGGTTTTTCCTCAAAACTGAAGTCGTGTCAGGCTTCTTGCTTCACCTCTTTTAATTTTCCCTGAACAAACATATTTATTGTGGTGGTTTCGAGTAAATTTCCAGTTCCCATGCTTTCCCTGTGAGACAACAAAGGGCTTGTTGGGGGGAGCTTTTAGACTGATTGGCTGATCTACACCCAGGTCTTCAGAGGTCTGAGACCCATTTTACTTACTGAAAAAGTATGCCTGGCTCTGATTTTATTCCTTTCATTAAGCTATTCAAACAAAAATAACATCAAAAACTGTGTGTCACGAAAGTCATAATTACTAACCTATGAAGAGAGCAATTCAGCTGTCAGGCTGGATCAAATCAAGAAGTTAGACACAGTACTGAGAGGCATATTAGATCACAAAGTATGTTAAATCATCCTATTAATACTGAAATAATCAATCCTAACACAAACAGATTCCCTAATACATCCTGAAGAGGATATTAAGAAGGCAGCTGCTTGTTCATTACCCATATCAATTAGAGAATATCTCACTATTGAAACAAAATTAGCATCTATCATCTGACCCATGTCCTTAGCAGCAGTTATAAAGTTTTGTCTTCAAATACTTGCTCTTCCTCTTCATGAGTGAGTGAGCCCTTGTCTCCCAGGCTCCATCTCCAGCAAAGATACTGAGTTGGAGGTGTTAGTAGCACTGTGTAGCAGAAGAGCCTTCTGTTAACCAGAAGGTACAGAAGAAAGTTTTCATTCCATCACAGAAGACAAAATAGATACAATTTAATTTAACTGAGGACCTGTCTCTCACTAAAGTCTCCTTCATGAATGCTTGACTGCTTTTTGCACCCACCTTTACATAAACATAGTGCAAGAATTCACAGCTCACAACAGGATCAAGACTTCCTCAGCAGATTGCTTTGTGGCAGCAGCTAAGTGAGTCTCCCAGTCGCTGTATCACTCTGGGTGTCTTCCAGCACTGAAACTTTGTAACTTCTTAGCCCTCTTTATTATACTGTACATAGGCAAAAGACTCAGTGCTTGCACAGCAGGATGGGTTGCCAGGTTCTGCCTCTCCATCAGTACTGAGCACAAAACCTGTGTAACACTGCTGGCCAGGCAAAGAGTTTGGGACAGAAAGCATCTGATCTATCTCCTCTCTTACCCTGCTCCTCTCTTCTGTGGCATCTAAGGTAGGAGCAGCTTCTACTATATTTGTGTAGAGGCAGGGCAGAGTGAACAGGGTGACTCCCCACTGGGCTGAAGGAGAGACTGAGAGGCTATGGAAGGAACCAGCATGGGAAGCTGCTCTGCCAGTGCCAGGGAAAGTGGGCTGTTATAGAAGTCTTTAGTATTGCACATTGCCATGATTTCTTGTCCCATCAGTCTGCTACCCTGCATGGCTGCGCTCATGGTCTCTAACAAAAGCTGAATCTGGCTCAAAATGGGGAGTTCAATGGGGCTAAGAGTTCTCCCTGTAAATGAAAGATAATGTTAAAAAGGGAAATTATTACAACAAGATTTAGTCAAAATATTTGCAAACTTTGTAACTCTTCATCTTTCTGGGCTCTAGTAAGAGACATCAGGTTCCATGCACTTTTCTTTTGAGTATAGAAAGAGGCTGAAGACTAATGATCTGAATTCCCCTTACATGTCTGGATTGGATACTCTAGATGAGCAGTCTTCCCTGAGATGTCTTCTGAACCGAGACACTGACAAGATTGTGGTGGGTCATTTATTTATTTTAATGGATTTTGGGCAACATTAGGTCACCAAACCAAAAAGCATACACAAATAGAATAAAACCAGTATCTTCAGCTTCCAAGAGAATTCTTTAAGCATGAAGCTGTTGAGGAACCCTTCTCACTTTTCTGGAAGTGGAAACACTGTGCACCAAAGATGACAATATTCTGCAGGACAGTGAAAATACAGCATAATTCAGTAGCCCATTGGCAAGGTGCTCAGCTAAGGCAGCCCTGGTTTCCTGCCCCTTTTGTAGGACAGATTGCAGAAGCAGCTGGAGCAGGACATAGGCATAGTTCTTGGGCATGAGGAGGACCCATAGGACTTTTTAATGTCAGCTATTATCAGTGGTACTTTCCCCATTGCACAAATGATCTAAAGGAATGGACCAAACCAAAACAGTTCAAAACAATTCCAAAGTTTCTGGTTCCAGTATTGACTTTTACCTGCCTAGGAACTGATAACACATATATCCAGTGACTGAGTTGCTACAACTGCCCTGGTGACTCTAAATCACAGCATTCAAGAACAGCCTAACACAGGCCTCCAGGCTCCATCAAGGCTTTAAACAACAACAACAAAGAAAAACAAACTACCAAACAAAAAAAAAAATTACTTTCTGTGGCTTCTTGATCTCAGAAAAAGCAGCTCAACACCTACAGAATACCTTCCCTAAGGAGATAACAGTACAAGCAAAGTTCAAGTATCCCATCATTGATTGCATGTGTTTCATACTAAGCTCCTTCCACTATAATGCACTTTCTACAATAGCGGATAGATTTTTCCAGTCTTCCTCTGGGAGTCCTAAATGACTTTGCTCGAGAATTGCTAGAGAGTTGTAAATGCTCTTTTCCTCTTTGCTGCCAAACCCCAGTTCTTCAATGAAATGTTTTAAGTTCTTCAGCAATATTTTATAATACATGTTGAGTCTCTTAAAGAGTAGGAAATTGTGCAAACAGTCGCACACAGTCGGTGGTACAAGAATATGCTGAATTGCTCTAGTGATTTGATTTTCTAACCTCATGATACCACAGGTTGTGTAAACCTGAATCAAAATTCTCTGTGTACACTCTTATCAACCACTTTGTTTATTCTGATGCAGAGACCCTCATTCCAGCAAGCGTCTCTGTCCAGAAAAGTATTGACATTTGTGCTTAAATGTAAGCATAAGTCCCATTCAGTAGGATGCAAAGGACATTTAAGCACCTGTATGCCTAAAGAGAGACTGACAGAGGGCATATCTGAGTCAGAATTTTATTAATGTTCCCTGAAGGTTATATAAGATCAAATGGATAGATTGACTTGGCATTGTATTGCAGTGACTTTTCACAATGTTTGGGAAAATGAAACCATTAATGAGATCTCACCTGAATATTTTTTTTTTCACTGACAGTCTGGGCAACAAAATTTGAAATGCTTTATTTCCCTAAATGAGGTCAGCACACATGTGAATAATTGCCTGAAATAGCATGATGTTTTGTTTAACTTGTTTAATTGTCAAGGTAACTTGTTTGCTCAAAATCAATATGCAGGGGGGAAAAAAAAAAAAGATAATTCCTGCAGTTTGACTTGTAAGAAGCCCTGGCTTTCATGATTAAGTCCCTGCTGGCAATCCTCCAGTGACTGAACTGTATAAAACTGCACAAAAACCCAGTTGTTAACATACAGGGTTTTCTGTTTCAATAATCTGGAATTATGCAGAGTCATCTTTAACTAGTTTCTCTCCAGGAATGAATGCAGAGAAGATTCCCATTCATTCCTTATATTTACCTGTGCATTCATCCCTTCTTTTACCATCTCTCAGAGAATCAGTGGAAAAAGTCAATATTTTAATCTTATTTTGATAACTATTTCTAGTACTTCTTTATTTGGAAAACCCCCACAACCCCCTCAAACAATCAACCTATGCATTTGATAGGCAAAACATAGGGGACTGGCGAGGCTCCTGAAAATATTGAGCTAAACTTCTTTATGAGTAAACCACTACCACTGACATCTAGCCACAGTTTGGTATTTTTTCCACCTTTGGTACTAGATCAAATTTCTGGATTTCTTCTGCTAAAAAGAGCACAGACTTTGCATCTTAATGTTTTAGCATTTGATTGCCAAGCTCTCCACTTGGAACTCTCCACTTGAAATCTCAGCTGGAAATGCGTGTAACATCTGAGTGCAGACTTGGCAGGAGAAGCCCAACACGCTGGGCAGTACATGAGTCCTCTTCACCATCTTGCAGGATCAAGATCCGTATCCCAAGATCTGACACAACTCAGAGCATAAAGGTTGCCAGATCAACACTTGTGCTCAAGTAAGCATCCGGCTTTTCAGGAATTGCCAAGAAATGATCATTGGCTTCTCTTTTCAGCCAACCCCAAGTTTATGCCAGTAGGCAAATCAATAGGCATAAAGGGAGGAGGTCCCTCACTAGCACACATACGTTTGAAGAGTTTTACTGATGTTAAAGTAGCTTCATCGATTGATTTAGCTGATGCCCTGGCCCATGATGCTTTGGAGCCGTGATGCCTTAAATTCATAGCTCTGTAACCCTTTAGCAGGGCTTTCAATTCCTCATTTTAGTAAAATAAGTGCTACTCGAAGGCTGGGTCACATTCCAATTATTCCTACGATAGTGGACATAGTAAGAAAACAGCGGACACTGCCGTGTGAAACAATTACACCATGTACAATCCAACAAGAAAGAAAAGGGAAAAGAAAGCCACTAAATGAACACACTGTGCATCCATTCATTTTACTGTGTCATTTAGCATATGGTCACTCATGTGATGAAGACAGTAACTGGCATTTTTCCCAGTTAATTCACCTCTTTTCTTTTCTCTTTGTCCTCTGTTGTAGCACAGTCTTTCAGCAAGATTTCAGGTTGCAGTCCCCTTGGAGAATGAATGGTCCTTATTAAGTGTCTGAAACAAAACAACAACTTATTAGTGCATTGAGTGCAATTATGGTATCTTAATCTAATAAAGGATCACAAAAGGAAAAAAAAAGAAAGAGCACCACAGACAAAATCAGCTTACATAATTTTGTGCTCTCTCTCTCTCTCTCTTTATATAAATTACCAATGCAATAAAGTCTTGTAGCTGTAACAGCTGTCTTAATAAAATAAGTTACTTCTTACAAAGTAAGGTGGTGTTGTTTTGGTTTTTCCCTGAGGTTTGGTGGTTACAGTGATGTGAACTGACTAATATTTTAGAGCTTAGCTGTGAATCATTCACTGCAAATAAAAGGCAAGACACGCAAATGTTCTTTTGCATGCTCTCCTCAATTATATTTCTGAAGACATCCACTCGATTTTGATAGCTGTTCAGCATCACATATCTGAAGTTTAGACAAGTGAAGTCTAGACATCCATAGTGACCTGTCATTATTTTTTTTAACACTATTTACAAATTTAGATGCACCTTCACAACACAGAAGGCTATTAGGCTCAACAGAGGCCAGATTCTATGTTGACGCAAATGTATTTAGCTTTAACAGGAACAGAATTTTCTGAGGGCAGTTGTGTTATATGGATGAGTACAATGAGACATCCAAACTGCAGAGCAGGTAGGCAAACCCTGCTTCTGTGGAAAAAGATCAAGAAAAATGACTGTTTCCCAAGCTGTGTACATCCAGGTGGCTTAAGGTCCTTGAAGAACATGAAGAAGAGTGCTATTCACTTCCACACCAACACCCCCCCGCCCCCTTTATGTTGTTTCATTACCCGATAATAAATTAGTAAAGGTAGGAGAATTTATTTACACACCTGAAGTCCAGGAGAATGGCAATTCCCAAAGCTACATTCTACCTGAAATGTTCAAGGACATGCAGCTGACAGAGTGAGCCTCTGACTGCAAGACAGACAGCTCCAGGCCACAAAGCTGCTGTATAAAACTGTCTACATCTACCTAAATTAGAACTGACAACCAGCCCTGGTTTTATAATGCTGAGTTCTCAACTTTTGGACACCAAAACCTATCCAGAAAAGGAAACAGAGTACAGTAGATTTATTTTATTTTATTTTGGCTTTTGGGCATTGCTATTTCTTCTGTTTCTTCTCCTCTCTTTTATTTTTTTTCCACCCTCATATAGCATTTTATATTTCACTTTTATTTTGTTCCACTTCTTTTTTTTTCCCTCTTTTTTTTTTTGTTTTAATAGAAAGCATCCTTTAATTCTAAAAAAAAAAGAAATGCAACTGGAAATTTCTGTGTCAATCACACTATATGATAGAGTGTTTTCACTACAAATGGAGTTTGTTGCAGAAAAGAGTTAAATTTAATGATCTATTGCATTAAATGGAAACAGAAATTTAATAATAAGCCTCTGCATTAAATAGAACCAGGAGGTAGAAGAAAGAACATGAAGAAAGATTCCTGGAGCAGCTTTGCAGACTTCACTGAATTATCATTCCTAATGGACCCATGGTTTAGTTGATTAGATGGTGTTGGATGATGGGTTGGACACGATGATCTTGAAGGTTTCTTCAATCTGGTCTATTCTTTATTAGAATAAACCTTTACCTTTATTAGAATAAACCAAACCAGGTTGGAAGAGACCTTCAAGATCATCGTGTCCAACCCATCAACCAATCCAACCCACCCAAACAGCTAACCCATGGCACCAAGCACCCCATCAAGTCTCCTCCTGAACACCTTCAATGACGGCGACTCCACCACCTCCTCGGGCAGCCCATTCCATAGCGCAATCACTCTTTCTGTATAGAGCTTCTTCCTAACATCCAACCTGAACCTCCCCTGGCACAGCCTGAGACTGTGTCCTCTTGTTCTGGTACTGGCTGCCTGGGAGAAGAGACCATCATCCACCTGTCTACAACCTCCCTTCAGGTAGTTGTAGAGAGTGATAAGGTCACCCCTGAGTCTCCTCTTCTCCAGGCTGAGCAACCCCAGCTCCCTCAGTCTTTCCTCATAGGGCTTGTGTTCCAAGCCCCTCACTAACTTTGTTGTTCTTCTCTGGACTATTCCATTCCATTCCATTCCATTCCATTCCATTCCATTCCATTCCATTCCATTCCATTCCATTCCATTCCATTCCATTCCATTCCATTCCATTCAATGAAGACTAATGTTTCAAAAACAGAGACTAATTCTAGGTGCCAGATTTCAACCTTCTCCAAAAAGTGAATAATTTTGAGGTTCTGACTAGCCAAAACTCCCCATAAAGTGGGTATCCAGGACATCTGAAAATGAAGACTTCAAGCCAGCTGATTTTATTGGTTTCACACCTATGCCATAAGCATTTTGACTTTTTAACATTTTTTTTTTTAAAACAAAAATACTGCATAAGAATTCACTAAATACCTGTTTATCAAAAACTTCCATGAAATTTGATGGGATTAAGACCAGGAACTAAAGAGAACGATTTATCCTGGCCTTTATCAGGGATAGTGTGGCCAGCAAGACCAGGGAAGTTATTCTGCCCCTGGTTAGGTCACACCTTGAGTACTGTGTGCAGTTGAACATGTCCAGAGAAGGGCAATGAGGCTAGTGAAAGGTCTTGAGCACAAGCCCTATGAGGAGAGGCTGAGGCAGCTGCAATTGTTTAGCCTGGAGAAGAGGAGGCTCAGGGAAGACCCCATTGCTCTCTACAACTACCTGAAGGGAGGTTGTAGCCAGGTGGGGGTTAGTGTCTTCTCCCAGGCAACTAGCACCAGAACAAGAGGACACAGTCTCAAGCTGTGCCAGGAGTTGTTTAGGCTCAAGGTGAGGAGAAAGTTCTTCCCAGAAAGCGTAATTGGTCATTGGAATGTGCTGCCCAGGGAGGTGGTGGAGTCACTGACCCTGGAGGTGTTCAAAAGAGGATTGGACATGGCATTTGGAGCCATGGTTTAGTTAATCATAAGGTGTTTGGTGACAGGTTGGACTTGATGATCTCCGAGGTCTTTTCCAACCTTATTGATTGTATGATTCCGTGATTCTATGATTCTATGTTTCTGAGCACAAATACCAATCCAATAATTGCTAAACAGTAACAGTGTGACTTCTGCAGTAACTGAAAAATGACCTTATAGTTAATTTGAATGTGCATGTTTTATTTTCTTCTGTATTTTCATCTTTCTTTTTTTCCCTCTTTCACCTTTTTCCCCCCCTCTTTCTTCCCCTCCCCATCCTCCCCTTTTTCATTTTGAGGGAACAGCCATTTCTGCTTATGCAAATGTGTTCTCCATTTGGTTACAATAAATATTAAACTGAAGAAATTGACAGACAGTGCTTCTACTTCCTTTCAGGTTTTGGTGGTAACAGCTCTGTCACAGCTCTTTGGTTTTCAGGCCCTCCTTACTAAATCTTTGTTTTTAAAATGAGGAAAGCATTCAGGGTGAAGTCTTGCATTGCTCTTTGTTCTGCAACATATTTTGTTTCGCAAGCCCATGGTAGTATCTAAAATAGTGTAAATCATCAGTTTTTAATCTGGCAGGAAGTAGATAGTGGCCCATTAAACTTTCATAATTAAATTTCCTCTGCACTCCCCCATAGAACCATTATCTGAGTTTTCTAATTAACACAAGAGGAGGGAGTCAATTCAGAGTGATGGGATCTATAGCCATCCCCTTTCATTTTAATGACCTTTAATAAACTTTTATTACTATTGATATTGATAATTATAATACACCCTTTCCTCTGCAATGTGATTCTAAGGGCCTTGTCAAAAATGGAATAATTCTCCCTTAAAGTTGGAACACTGTAAATGACTCTGTCCTCAAACAGCCAGAATCTGGAGCAAACAGCATCAGCAGGGAAATAAGGACAAAGTGTAGGCAGTAAAGGTGTGAATGTCCTCTCTCACATGGTCACCATCAGGTTATGCCTTGGTCCTGGTCTGCCACAGCCCTCTGCTCTTGCAGCAGGGCCTCCCCCGCAAGGGCTTACATGAGTACTGAATCATGAGGTGGTTTTGTGACAGATAACTGTAAGGAATTATGCAGAGTTCATTTAACTTATTTTACTTCCAGCCTTACAGAGGTCAGATAGTAGAAAGGAGGATTGACCACCGTGACATCTAGTCCTTCCTTAGATTTTTCATCAATGGCTTTTATACTAACTAAACATTTTTACAAGGATCTTTTATTGGCATGTCAACACTTCTAACCTCATCGTAGTAACAGTGCAGCATGTCTTACATCTAGATGATCTCCTGTCATGTAAGCAGTTATGCTCCCATCAGCCTCAGAGTGGCACAAGTTTCATTACTTGAATGAAATGCAAGGCTGACAATTTAAGGCTATCCTTCTCTCTGATGGACATGTAAGATGAAAGGTATTCTGCTCTCCAAAAAAGGAGGTACCCATAACAATGAACAAAGTCATAATCTGTTTACACCTTCCTTGGTGGCATGGCATGGGCTCCTTTGTGCCATCTGCTCTGAGAACATCACAAAGCAGTCCTAGCCAAGAGCTTTGGACAGAGGGACCATCTTGTCACCTGTGGAGCTATTGGTGATGGCCTTTTCTTAAATTTTCTAGCTGGGTTTGGGCTTAAAACTGTGTGCCTGAAAAGAATCCTTGATAGAAAATCAATTTCTTACACCATGCAACTCTCAAGCATGCACAAGATTCAAACAGGTGAGCAGTCAACCCAACTACAGCTGCTCATTCATCGCACAGGTATCTCCTCACTCTCTGCACTTCCTGTGGACATGTACAGCACATTGATGTTTGGGTACTGGACAGTCACAGTGGTGGGTCTGGCTCTCCTGCCAGACTTTCCTGCAGTCTCATGGGTTACACTGAGAAGCCTGTCCTTGTGACAAAGCATGGATGTCTGCTCTGAAGTATCTGTAACCTAGCTAGCTTGAGCATGAAAGCAAACCATAGTCCTTCAGGTCCGCAATGCAACTTTACAACCAGGTTTCCTTTATCTGGGAGTTGAGTTTTATGACTCCTCAAAGTTGGATGCCTTGACATTTTGCAGAAGGATTTTAGTTTGCATCTAGAAGTTCTGATTTTTCACTATCTTCAATTTTTATTAATTCTTCCTTATCATGTTGCAAACATTAAGATGATTAATGCCAAACAAAATAAGTGGCTCACATAACTAGAGGTATTAAATAGGGGGGGGGAGGGGGGGATAAGCAGAGAAAATAACAGAAAACTTATTTTAAAGATGCTACAAATATATCTAATTTTTCAAATATATAGAGTAAAAACTCATGTTTGAAAGCCTATGATTCGAAGAGATGAAACCACAGGTGAAAATACTACTTTAATTAAAGAATCACTCTATAAATAGCCAAGAGTCATTGCACGTTAACTGCAAAAGACTTAGCAGTTAATATAACTGTAAAACATGAAGAATGCATTTCCTGTAAGAGTATGAAAAAGAAATCTTCAATTAATAACAACACTAAGTCACACTTGCTAGAATCCTAAATTTAGCTTTGGTATAATGCAGACATTGAATTGGAGAGTTTATTAAAGAGCTGATCCTTAATTCTGTTCTTTGAGCTCCTGATTGTCTAATGATCAGCATTTAAATTCAAGTCCTCCAAAAGTGATAAAAAATGTGTCTCTATGACTGCTTCTTTTCAGCAACTTCAAAACGTTCATTTGATGTTTGTGAGTGAACTCTCCACACTGGTTTCTGAAATTCAGTGGTAGGCAGGCAGGTAAGAACTGGATGAAAGAGGAGAGATGCTGCTTTGTGAAAAAGGTATGCAATAAAATTTGGCATATGTTGTTGAAGTGATTATGAGGTCTGTGTGAACGCAGTAGTAGGTAAATTTTGGCTGGCACAGTGTATAGATACACAAGAGAAAAAACACAGCCAACAGTGTGATCACAGGACAGGAACCAGCTGCCTGGATTTTGCCTTCTGAAAAACTAACAAGGAAAAGCGTGGGGAGAGCTCCTCTGTGACTTAGAGTATTAGGGATATAACAAAGCAGGGTTGAATGGTCAGCAAATATGATTGGTATCTGTGAGTAAAAGTCCATACAAAACTGATCCAAGCATTTACTGAGACGCCTTTATCACCACCCATTGCAATTATTTCTGCTCTTAATCTGCCATGGCCATGAGGGGGGAAACTGGTCTGCAGAGAAGCTTTTCTGAGAGCACATCCAGGAAAAGAAGGACGTGATAACCTTGGGAATGTTTGAGTTTGAAGGGATGTTGAGTTCAGGCATTTTAAATCAGCAGTATCACATTCCTTTCAGTGTTTCTGTTTTATCATTCAAAGAATTTGAAATCATGTAGGGGGAGTTGATAAATACATAAAAATCCCAAAACTTTTCTGTCCTAAAAGTTTACATGCTTCAACAGGCTAGTGATGTACTCACTCTTCTAAATATGTTCTAAGTATTGCCAGAAATTAATGTTTCAGAAGTAGGATATCTGCCAAATTGTCAAATACTCACAAATGGACTTAGATTTGGTTTTTTGACCTTGTCTGCTGATCAATTTATGCCTTAAATATGAAGGTGCAAAGTCCTCATAGATTCTGCCCACATCAACTTCTAATTTTATCATTCTTCAAAAGTGATTAAACTCATCCTTAGATGTTAGTCAGCTAGTTTTTTTTCCCCTACATATCCTGCATCTTTGAGTTCCACAAATGAATTAGAAAAATGAGAAAGGGGTAGCTAGGTTACAGAATTTACTGAATATTATGAATATTAGCTATATTTTTCATCCAGTGTTGATGATGAATGTGTCTTATGACCCACCAATGTATTAATTTGCATCCTTGTCTCCATTGCTTATTTCTGGCAGTGACAGGTCTGCAAAATGCAAAATCCCACCTTGAAGAATGTTGTATTGAGAAAGATTAAATAGAAAATGTTCATAGGTTCACTCAAATATAATATATTTAATGTTATATATGCTCAGTATGTGGACATGTATATTTATATGTTCACACACAAGTCATGTACTTTATATTTTCATTTCATACAGTTTCACTGATAGTTTTGCATGAAGTATGTGTATGTATGCAAGAAAGTAACAATTCAAAGGCCACAATATGAAGACAAAACAAAGAAAAGAAGTGAAAATGAGAGAATGAAAAAAGGAGGAAGAGTTAAAAAGTCTTCCTGGCATCCTAGGACATAGGAATGATGAAAGGAGCATCTTTCACAGTAAGGACAGCGCTATAAAAGTCCATTCATGTACACAGATAACAGCACCAAGGACAGTGTATCCAGGTCACCTGAAAGGACTTCTAATTTTTTTTTGCAGGCTTTTCAAAACACTGCTTAAGTTCACCATGAATAGATGGACATTTGTCCTACTTCCAACAGATTACCAGCAGCTGCCTTGCTTCTCTGCTGCTTCCCTGTTTGCTCTGTTCCCTGCACTGAAGACATGAAGCTGTCCCACACGCTGAATTTCTAATAAATACAAAATTTGTTTATGTATTTTCCATTTTGTAAAATTGTTTTATTTTCTAAATGTATTTGCATAGATGCTAATCAGGTTCCCATCAACTTATTGCATAGGCTGCTTGACTTTAATCAGTAGGTACAATAACTCACTAATAAGAATTTATGCCAAGCCAGGAAGAATACTCCAAGTGAAGAAACATCTGTGATAAAAAGCATCAAGCAGTCTTTCCAACCATGTACCAAGTTCAAGGTCTCTGATAAGCCACCTGGCTATACCTACACCCTCTGATAACCCCAAGCTGGTATTACATTGTTTAGCCAGGGAAAGTCTTGTTGCTGGGCACCAAGCCGATAGGCTTATGGCTCTTTCTGTTAAGAGGCACAAGAGTATTTAAACATCGTGTAGGCAAAACATGCATGGAAAGCCATGAGGATGGGCATCTTAATAGGGATGGCTGATAGTAACTAATAACTTTATGTGTCAGAACCTCTGCAATTTTGCTTCATTAGGGTTGTTGTCCACTTCTGAGGAGATTCTATGGCAAAAGTCAATCAGGATTGATTCCTCAAAACTCCCAGTTTCTGGTAACATTTCCGTGTAATGCTATCAGAATCCCAGATAACAGCCCTAGGTTATTCTTGTTTCCTTAGCAGACTCCTGAACTCCTTTGTCATCTGTAAAATGTACCTGTACATTTACAATTTAATGTCATTTCCTATAGCTTTAGCTTGCTATGAGTTTTCCTGCACGGAAATATTGTTTTTCCTCACAACAAATTGTTGTGCTCTGAGAATATACTCAGCATGATACCTGCATGCTCAAGCATAGCTGTCTTTCACATGTTCAGCAGGGTCTTTCTTTTGCAAATTCAAATCAAATGAATACAGCTAATCAATGACCTCACCAAAAATTTTTAGGTTTATCTACGACTCCTCTCTGCTGAATGACAAGACAAACATATTCCCTCCATTTTGTCCTTGAATATAAGACACATTCTCTCTACTCTTAGTGCTCTCGTTCCTGTGCATGAACCTGGACTTCCTCTCTGCTCTTCCGAGGGGTTTTGATGGCCCAATTGTGATGGCCTTGGGAGTAGCCTCGCAGAGAATTTTTGGAGATCTCCCTGCCATTCATTGTCTCTATGCTGCATTGTGGTTGTGCAGCATTTTTATTGCATAACCTAATGCATTGTTTTTTTCAGCTTCTCATAGAACATATTATTTCCTCACTGCTGCATTATGGGACCTGTTCTCCTCCTCTTGTAGAGATTTCCTTAGTGTGAAAGAGATTTCCTTAATGTGAGTATTAACTGGGGAATATTCTTTTCTTTTGTCTTAGCTGGTCTGTTGCATCCCTTGATTGTGATCAGCTGTGAACTCATCAGCTTACTTTCTTGTACAAATACGTCATGGTTTTGCTCAATTCCCCCATGCTGAGTTCTCATCTGTAGGTGTTGTGCTCAAAACAGCCATTTCACATCAGAACAGTGCACGCTTCCTTGCTTGTAAACACCTCTCCTGTAGTTGCTCTTTGCTCCCCAGCTCTGGTATTCTGGTTTTACTACCTGGCCTTATCTCAAGCCTCCATCTCCCTTTCTCATAAATACCACAGGACTCATTCTGACTTCAGTCTGCTGGGAGCCATTAAATGTGGTGGTAGCTGCCTTCTTTAAGACTAATCTCTTATCCATCTTGGACATCAGCATTGTATGCTATTTCAGTATACTGAACTGACTTTAGTAGGACATTAAGGAAGCAATAGCCAGATTGACCCTGGAGGCGTTCAAGGGGAGATTGGACGTGGCACTTGGTGCCATGGTCTAGTCATGGGGTCTGTGTTGATAGGTTGGACTCGATGATCCTCAAGGTCCTTTCCAACCTAAGTGATACTGTGATACTGTGATACTGTGATATTTATGTGAAAGTGTGTGCCCTGACATGATCAGGAGAACCTGTATTTACTTCAGTTGTGATGGTTCAAGTTCTGTTTTGACTGCAAGGCCAGAAACGTAATGTACACTTACATTAATAACATTCAAATAAGCAAGACTCCTGATATGCTGTGATGTGATGGAGACACAGCACAAAGTGAAAAACAAGTAGATAGCAAGTCTGGAAAGTTGCTTCAGAATTTTGCTTCTGATTAGTGGGTTGCACTATATTTGGGTTATTGATAAGGCTGCAAATGTCATCCATCTGCTTTTACAGACCTTTGACATTTAATTCAAAACACGTTAAACTCTTAAAATTAGTGGAACTACCAGAAATGGAATGTAGCACTCTCTTTATTCAGGTTATTCACCTCTACAGAGAACTTGGTGTCTAGGCAGTTTTGCTGTTTTCTCATGATCAGTCCATATTCCATGTAAGTATGTGCTATGGTTGATGTGGGAATTCAGAGGTACTGCTATAGAATTCTGAATACTGCTACTGCATTGCAAATGCCTTCCATGGGAAATGCTGGTCTATCTGCTTGAAGTGTTATTATGGCATAGCAACACATTTTGTTCAATCTGGTCTGTTTCTTTACCCCAAATACGGAGAGGGAATAGAAATAATTTTATCAAAGTGGAATACAATGAAAAACCATCAGTAGGTTTATCCATGGGCACATATGGACACGGAATTATCTTATGCAAGCAGAATACATTTCAGCTAGTGATAGTATTCTCTTACCTTCTTATGATGTAAAGATTTTGTGCAGATATTTTTTTCCATGGTTTTTCTTCTTCAGCCCTACTGGTATGGAAACTTCAGAGTTTTTGTGTCTCAAATGTGGAAGCCAGTCATGGTTAATATTTTTCTCTACATCAGCTCAGCTTAACACTTGAAGGGATAGTATGATTTTCAAACTTCAGTCAGTTGAAATGGCTGAAGGCTTTTGTAGCACTCCATAGTTTTAGTACAACTTAAGGTATTTTAGAAAATTGTTACTTAGACTCAGATTTTACATCAGTGAAGCAAATCTGTGGAGAGGTAATATGTCTCAGAACAAAAATATTGCAAAGACCCTATCAAATTGATGGCATTTTGGAAGTGGAGGAAGCGGGGGGAGGGGGGGAAGTATGACTGTTGAAAGTTATTAGCAAATCTTGTTGTGATTTAGAAAACAAATTCTATATCAGAAAGGAAAAGTCACCTCAGTGAGGGCAAATTGACAATATGACTGACCACTGTATTTTTATGAGTGCAGTTTGTCTATTTGGCAGCAATTTGGGTCATGTAGGTACAATTCTTAATGTTATTGATGGACTGCATCTGTAAAATTTACTCCTTTTAAAAACCTGAGACCCTAGCTTGCTTTGGCTGAGAAACAATTTCCAAACTGAAAGCAGTTGCCTATGAAGTCTGGCATGGAGCCATGTACCACCTCTGGGAAGGACATCTTTCACAGCCCTGCTTCTTCATAACCTTATTGCCATTGAAAGGTAATGACAAGTGCTGTGAAATGGCCAGTATAAACAGCAATATTCCTCCTCAACCAGCCCATTCCAATGACTATATTGCTCCATTCAGTTTTCAGCAGAACTCCCCGCTGACTTCAGTGAGGATTTAGCTTTAAAAAAAGTAGAAATGATGGTATAATATGGTCACTTGCTAACAAATTTTCCCTTTTTGTGTGTGTGTGTGTGTGTGTGTGTGATGTATAGCAAAAATAAATTAATTGTACGTTTTAATTCTGGGTTCCAGCTGTCTGTTACTTGTAACAATTCTCTCTTGGTTTTCGTATTATGACTCTATTACTAAGGTCTCAAGCAAACAATTGGACATATAGGATGAGAAGCCATGCAGAGTGTATTACATTCTGTGAGGGTTAAATTTAGAGTGAGTAACAAATGCCTGCTGAATCTGAAAAATTTAATGATTGATTTTCATGCAAAATTTCCATGGAGAATAAATTCTATCTATGATGTACTTGAGTTATTTTCATAGAATTTCTGATTTGTGGACTTCATGTTACTGAAGTTTACAATGGGGATTTTATGATTGCAAGTTTACTCTTTTGAGTATATGAAAAAAAATTTTTAGACTGACCTTGAATAATGTTCTAGTGGATGGGATAAAGAAGTTCCCCAATTTAGTGGGTTTAAAGTTGTATTGACATTCTGGGGTCTGGACACTGTCTCAGTCCAGAGAGGGAAAGAGACACAGTTCTTTTGAATATTCCTGTGTTAAGGAGGAGACTAAAATGTCAACAGTGAGGCTACTTATTAACAGAATAAAGTGGATGGATCAGAAGGAGAGAAAGAAAAAATAGAGAGAGAAGAGGGAGAGAGAAGAGGAATGGAATTATATTATCACACCCTCCCCGACTCCCCAAGACAGTTTGGGTCTGTGGAGGCAGGCTGCTGCCTTGTTGACTGTGCTGTCCTCTGCTGGGGGAGGGGAGGGACTGATCCCAATGTCCAAATCACAGAATCACCAAGGTTGGAAGAGACCTCAAAGATCAAGTTCAACCTGTCACCGCAGACCTCAGGACTAAACCATGGCACCAAGTGCCATGTCCAGTCCCCTCTTGAACACCTCCAGGGATGGTGACTCCACCACCTCCCCAGGCAGCACATTCCAATGGCCAACAACTCTCTCTGTGAAGAACTTTCCCCTCACCTCGAGCCTAAACTTCCCCTGGTGCAGCTTGAGACTGTGTCCTCTTGTGGTGCTGGTTGCCTGGGAGAAGAGACCAACCCCCTTCTGGCTACAACCACCCTTCAGGTAGTTGTAGACAGCAAGAAGGTCTCCCCTGACCTTCTCTGAGCAGCCTCTTCAGCTTCATGAGTTGCAGCAGGTGGAACTTAGGACACAGAGAGAGAGCTCCTCCTGGTAGAGATGATCTTGTCTATGCACATTCCAGAGAGCTGTTATCCAGTGGTGTGTCCAAAACACATCAACTATTGTCTGGGCAAGGAGGAAAGGTGATTTTATCTCTGTTGAGTCACATCAAAAGAGACAAGATTTAGTCTCTTACAGATGCAAATGCATAGACACTTATGTTACAAAAGCAATTACTTATAACTTTAAATTGGTGAAATGATTTAGTTTGGTTTCATAGTATCATAGTATCATTCAGGGTTGGAAGGGACCACAAGGATCATCTAGTTCCAACCCCCCTGACATGGGCAGGGACACCCCACACTAGATCAGGCTGGCCAGAGCCATGGTTTAGTTGATTAGGTGGGTTGGATTGGTTGATGGGTTGGACATGATGATCTTGAAGGTCTCTTCCAATCTGGTTTATTCTATGTATTCTATATATTCCATGTACATATAACTGATGAGAAAAAAAACACCACCATATTTATTAATTAAAGTTTATTATGTCCTTCAGCTTCTAAATAGTTAGAAAAGAATACTTTTAACAATATGCAGGTAAACAACTTACTCTTTTAATCCTTTTACAGAATGACTGGCTACTTACTACTAGGCTTCCTTTCAGTGTTTGATATTCCTGTACCATAACAACCAGCCCCAGCGATTAGTAGGATACAACCGATGCAGCATTGAAGCCATAACTCATCTAGGTGTTAACTACATTAAGTAGCTTCAGTAGGTCTGGGCCTGACTCTTTCCTAACTAACAGGAAAATTAGGTCTATGGTCACAGGATTACTGTCAGAAACAGGAAATTAAATCTACAGGAAAACTGAAAGAATGAACATAAGAAATGCATTGAAAGGAGAACCTTGGCTGGCTGTGAAGTTTTATGTTATTTTCATTATGGGAAACTTCACTCATCCGTATTTGTCTTTTACAAAGGATTATGAATTGAGGACTACAACTCCATAAAATTTATATTTTGTCATCTGATTTGATTGGTGGAGTTGTGTTACTGAGAATGATTCTGAGATCACATTAGCTAGAAAAGAGTAATGCACTACGCCCACTGAAGAACAATACATGTTCTTATCTACCCAGGCAGGCAATCAATTCTCTAGTGCATATATCAATACAGGCTAGAAGTCCACTATTGGCAGATCATGTGGATGAGGTCTTGATATGGGCTTTACCAGCAATGATTACCACAAAGGAATTCACTGTAGGGAAAACAAATAAGTGAACAAACAAACAAGAAAACAAACAAACAAAAAAACACCGGGGGGGGGGGGGGAATCCAGAACTGTTCTCTATCACTGTGAATTTATTTCCATGATATGATAGAAAAGCTCTCAAGTGCACAAGTCCAGGCAGTGAATGATCCATTTTAAAACTTTAAGCTCAAGAGATAAAATATTTTAAAATATTGAGTACTGTGAATTGTTTTTTGATGTCAGGGAAGTGAACTCCAAAAAGAAATGTCCCAGGAGGGGTTAGAACTAGGCGATATTTTAATGTCTTTTCCAAGCCGTTCTATCATTCTGTGAAAAACCAAACTAGCATAAACATTCAGGTCATGTTCTCAAGCTGTTTTTCATTTCCATTAACTTCAGGACCAAAGAAAGTATCAGAAGGTATATGAGAAATTCTAACTTTGGTTCTGCCTGACCAGAAACTCACAAGATTCATGTATACCTTGATGGGATATACAGCTGAGAAGCAGCCTAGAAAACAGCCAGTATCTCATAATCATTCTGCCAGCCTAGGTTTTGAGACATACTCATGTATTTCAATATAACTGGCAATTTACCTGAGATTTTGGGCAGGAATTAATAAATTAAGTAACATCTGGGATAAAGCCTAAATACCATTAGATCCTTGCAGGGATTCAGGCTCAAAATCACAATCTCCCTAAAATCTGTGCTGATCTCCACTGACTGCACAGAGCCGAGATCTTATTTTCTTGCCTTTTGTGTAGGGCTCTACCCAGATAACCAATGACTACTATCTTTAGAGTTTAGATATACTCCAGTAGATCCTGCAGGAAGGCAAGAAGATGCCTGCTTGATGCATCTTAGCATATGATTAGAGCTCTCTGCTCTTGTAACAGAATGTTGCCATGGCCTCTGTACTAATCCTTCAGGACCTCAGGACTGAGGTGTCTCAGACTTTGAATATTTTTTACATACTTAGGTCTCCATTTCTTCCTCAGTTACCCATAACTGTGGGGTTTCAACCATAGCTGTTATTTAGTTAACCCTAACTAGTTCTTCTGTGCAGGATTAGAGACTTAGGACTCTAGCAATGAAGTAATGTAGAGAAATACAAGTCCAGTGTTCCAGGAGAGGAGTGGGGCACAAGGGTGTGAAGATGATGATGGCATGGGATCATAAGAGATGAGGCAAAAGTTTGGTGCTGGACACTTCATGGCTGTTAACAATTGTTCTGTCACCAGCTGTCAGTGACAGAAATACTGACCTAGAGCTGTACTGAACATGTTTCAGGGGGAACAAAGAGAAAGAAATTGTATTTAACATAGTCAAAGTGTACCATATATGTGTAATGTAGAGTTTGAGCTCAAGATGTAAAAGCATGGCCTCACTAAGTGGATTCTGTAGTGAGAAAGAAGATGCCAACAACTAACATCCTGTTCCCATGAAAGACTCTTGATGCTGGTGACTCAGTACATATACCAAGATAAAGTGATTGATCTCAGGACCCAGAGAAACAGTGAAAGTGTGAGAATAGCACCAGAAAAATGGGTAGCTAATAGAAAACATGAACAGCAATTTAACTGCACTATTTTAGAGAATTGTTCCTTCCTTCCAAATTCCTCCCTTCCTTCCAAATTCATTCCTTCCTTCTGAATTCCTTCCTCTCCTCCTTCCTTTCTTTTGTCTTCTTTTCTCTTTATTTGTCTTTCTTTCCTTTCCTTTCTTTCTTCCTTCTTCTGCAGGAATGGGTCTAGACTAATAACAATAGCAATACTTTGATCAGACTGATAAAATTTCAACTATGCTAACAATAAATTCTTGGCTTTACATATGCTTTTTGCTTAGAGCAAGATTTTTTTGTTATGGCAAGATTTTGATGCAGGCTTTGAGCTACAGTTGTATCAACACTGAAATGTCTGGGGCCCCATAGAGACATAAATTTTTGGTACCAGTGAAAGCATCAGTTTTGTCACTGTGGTACCTGCATTGCTGAGGAGCCCCTAGGACCAAAGCATCACTGGAGCGTTGACTGCTTGGAGGCTACTGGGACTATGGGTCTGGATGCAGGTGCTGACATTGTACCCAAGGCAATTTTTGACCTGAAGTACAAAGGAGAGGAGAGCACCATGTGTCACATTTCCCCTGAGCCCTCACTCTCACCCTTATTGATGGGAAGGTCAGCCAGGTTCAGCAACAGCCATTCATTCACGGCATGGTCAGCCTGTCTACATGGGAAAACTTTAAAACTGATATAGTCAAACCAATGGAAACAATCATCTCAGAATTCCTTTTTCATTTCAGCAGAGGTTTATTTTGGCTTCTTTTTCCTTCAGATTGGAAGACAGTAAAAAAGAAAAGACAGCAGTCAATACAAGCATGTGTTCACCCAGCTTCATGTACCCCTTAAATTAACTGCTTTAAAAATCACATTGCGGTTAAAATGATGACTTTTTTTTCCTTCTGCAGAAAGTTGCAGCTTTTTTGGTCTGGAGGTAGCTCTTCATCCACCTGGCAAAAGACTGAAAGGAAACATTATGCTTATACTAATAGTCTAACTCTGGCCCCACTAAATATTAGCATCGCAGTTACTACTTTCTGTATTCATGCAGGACAGGGACTTGAGTTACATTTCTTTCTGAGCACAGCAAGCTTTATTTATGATATTTGTGATCTACCTGCTAAAACACTAACTTAAACAGGGCCTCGTGCAGCAATGCAAGCTGCACAGTTAGTGGGAGTTTTACCTCTTAGGGGGTTGCCAACATGGCTAACAGAGAGATAGGACACCAGTTCACAAGTCTAGTCTGATATTTAACATAGACATATACTACCTTCTCAACCCCTTCCCACTATGCATTTCTGATTTTTCTGTGTTAGTAGAATAGATGATGGGGAAACAGCAGCTCTGGTTTCCCATGTATCCTCCTTTATTAATTTCCCAAAGCTGGCAGCCTGCTGTGAAAAAAAAAAAAATCAGCTTCTTCATTGCTGCCTATGAGTTTATGAAGCTCTTTTGATTTGGCCCTCACTTCTCATATCACAACTATTTAAGTGCAGCATGGAAACTGTATTAGTAACCCTCTTTTTGAGCTCCTATCTGCCAGGTGACTCCAGTATCTTCAAGTTACTCTCCACATCACAGAAGAAAAGGCACACAGCCCTGTGAGTATAGAGTGAAGGACTTCTGCATTTGGGTGAAGACAAACACAGGGATATTTGTGCACAGCGCAATGATGCTCAGTAAGCCAAGGTGGGAGAAGGTGTGTTTAGATATGACAGAGGGTTAATGCAAGAGACTAGAATAAAGACAAAGCAGTAACAAGATTGTTTTATTTCTTCTAAACTGACTCAGGTATCACACAGAACCCCAGATCTTAATACACATCAGAAATTCGCATTGAGGGTTAAAGATTAAATAGGGGAAACAATTCCATCCAAGAATGAGCCAGAAACAAACAACTTCCTGTTACAAAATATGAATTATCTCAGAGGATATGCCTAAAGACAATTTTTTTTTGGAAGAAGGGTTATTTTAAGGATTTATAAAGGATATACAAGAAACTGCAGCTTGCCATTGAAGAAATGAAGTCGTCTTAAAGCTTTACATTGTTTTGTCACCACTTTCATAATACTTGTTTATGTTTTAAAGGGGGAGAATGTACAGTGAGGTGGAACGGTTATTGACCAGATTGATCATGGGAACAAATCTGCCGGTGGTAACCTTGTTTAATGATATGTTGCTGGGCTCAGCACCTTGCTGAGGCTGTGATTCTTCACCGGCTGGGTCCGCATGATGGATCACGGTAGGAGGCTGATGGTGCAATCACTCACTGGCAGCCACTGACACCTGCACCAGCCTGACACCCGTCCCCTCTGGATGTATCAGCCAGCCTGCTCAGCCTACTGGGAGACACAACTATTCCACCAAACGGCACACAGAAGTTCTTTATCTACCTTGCAACTTCCTCTGTAGGACACTGCCTTCTCTTTTTCTTTCCATTTTATTCTAGATCCATCTGCAATTCTGTCACTTCTTCGCATCCACTGTTCTTATCTACAGCCAATTTAGGAGCAAAAAAATAAAGAGGGTGGAAAGCCAACAACTGTCTTGCAAAAGTATAGTCTGAAACCCTTATTTTCTCACTGCAGATCCCTTAACTGTTCATGGATATTCCATTAGATATTAAATTGCTGCCTCTGAATACAGTGGAATTCACATTCCCCCTGCGGCATAAGGGAAAACTTTTACTACTCTTTATACTGGATATCGAACCCTTATAATTTCCCAGTAAAAAATGGGAGCAGACAAATCCCTTCCTCTCTTGTCATCCAGACAAGTTTGAAAGCTAATGGAAGTAACATTATTTCAGATTTAACACTTTAATAGCATAAATCCATGTACAATTATACTTCCTTTTAAAAGCAGTTGCATAGGTACTATCTGTACCGCTCACCAGCTGAGATCTACCCTTAGTATTAGCTCATTGGTTGGGATTTTTAATAATTTGCCACTTTTACGATACAAATAGTATATGATGACATACAACCACTTAAAGGGTAAGGTTTAAAAATATACATAGCCTGTGAAATAATGATTTCAATTGATTTTTCTCTTCTAGTGCCTGCCTTTACAGAGTTGATAAACTTTTTTCCTTCTTTTTTTTTTTTTCCCTTCAAAAAACTTTATTAGTGTGACAGGTCATTACAATGATAAAAAAGTAATTATCTAGCCAAGGAGGCTTCAGCACATACTTTCCCAATCTCTAATTTTATATAAAAGCCTCTTCATTAGTTCAGAGCACAAATCTGTGCAGCTTCTTAGAAAAAGAATGGGAATACCACTTCAGCCACCATGTTTCCTAATTGAGCATGGACCAGTTCTATAAATTACACACATCTGTCTTTGCAAGTCACTGTAAATTCAAATATATATCACCCTGTGATAGCAGTGCCTGCACAGACATTATAGCAGCCAGACTGATGGCAGTGCAGACCACAGGCAGGCTCACCAGGAGGGTGGGGATGGCCACCCTAGTGACTGCTCATCTTTCTCCCTCTTTTTTGTTCTAGCTAGAAAGGCTATGTTACAGAGCCAGGTTTGCTCAGCTTCTTTTTATGATTTAACTAGAGCAGTTGGTAAGCTGGGTCCTGCATCCCTGTGAAGCCACATGTTTTCTCTGCCATGCAGGTTCTCCCACTCATCCCTGCTGTTATGAGGTGCTCTGCATGAGTGAAGGTTAGAGCATTAACTTCTGAGCTTTCTTGGGCTCTGCATATAACACCCTTTCCGAGCCCAGTAGTCACTAAACTGTACTTTGATGACACTTGAACTACTCCAGTTAATTTTCAGCGTGTGAGGGATAGGGTATTTAGGAGGAATGGCTGTATGTTTGTGTGGAACCCAAAGAGCCTTCAAGGGAGCACTGGTCATTCCTCTCTCAGCCTACAACTGTAAATCCCAGAAAACAAGCAGCGGTCATCTCAAGCATTTTTACAATATGAACCCCCCAAAAAAAATCTTTTATTGGCCTTTAAGAAGACACCACCAAATAATAAATGATATATTTTTCTCACTAGTAAACATAGTTGCTGTCATAACTACAGGCATACGTACCAACAAGCATATATACACTGAAACCTAACTGGGTGCCACTTAATAGATAAGCACACTCGCAGTTCCTTCTCCTCCTTTCGGGATAGCAATCGCAGTATGCAGCTGCTAAGACAATGAAAATGATTTTCCAGCTGCAGCATCTGGCTCTTTGGCAGACTCATTTAGTAGTTATGTTGGCAGCTTCGGATTTGCCTCTGGGTCTATCATATGTTTATAAAGGCAATGGACTGTCAACCTATACTCATGTGTGTGCCTGTGTGTCTAGTTGTCTGTATTTCTCATCTCTGTTTATAGCTGCTTTTTGCCTGTGTTGGTTCACAGAAAATAAGCACTGAACACAGAGAAAACCACAAACTACCCCCCAGCTATTAATTTATCTCTTACCTATGCATACAACTCAATTTCTCCAACTTTAGCCATCCTCCTTTCAATAAATACCCATTTATTTGCACCAGAGATAGTTCGTTAGACAAATTCTCTCTGCTTTACAAGAAAATGGAACCTTTGCATATGTGTGTGTACAAATAATTTCTTTGTGACTAAGACCCTTAACGTAGTGATATCATAATAAATGGAAGGGGAAATTTTTCATGTTACAATAACAAATGAGTTGTTAAAGGAATATCCTGATACGTGAGCATTTTATAACTACTGCTTGTTGCTTGGTGGCAGCTGTAAAGCAGGGCTCACTGAATTAGCTATGATGTACTACTCCAGGGTGATGTTAATTATCCTACTGTGGTAAGCATTTTTTAAGTAGCTCCTTCACTTTTTTACATGCTTAGGTATAACACACTTAACAAAGGCAGGATTTAAATCACAGTTAAGTACATCCCATCTGAAGCAAATGTTTAAGGGGAACATACTCCACATGCTGCAAGACAGCTAAGGGACAGAGGAAAAAAGGGAAGTTTTTAATAATCTTGCCATCATGACCACATATTTTGCAAAATAAACAGTGAAACAATTGTGCAAGCACGTGCCATGCATAAATTGGTGTCTCTAGGCAAATATATAACATTATATATAGATACATTGGCAGATACTTTTCTTCCCCAGGGAAAAAGACATTAGCTATAGTGTAAAAATATCCCTTTCTCACTTAAAATTCTCAAGAAGGAAAGGTGATTTTCCTCAAATCACAAGAGTGTAAAAGAGGATACTTGCTGGTACGACACAGTCTAAAGCTTCCTGCAAATTATTCAAATGCACAAACTGTGTCATGAGACAGCCTAAAATGAGCACTGATTCATTTAACCTTGGTCGTTATCAGTATATCAAAAACCAAACCAAACCATAGGAAAATATACCAAGATTATTTTTTAAAGTGGTTTGTAGTAGAAAGCAATTTTCACTGTTTCTTTTGCTGAAGCAAAACACAAAGCATCCTTTCCTTTCTATTTCAAGGTACAGAAACAGATAAATATTTTGCCCACAGAAAGGAAACAGAGAAGGGGGGGGGTGGGGGTGGGGGTGTGAGTTTACAGAGAGATAAATTAGGATTCATCAATTAGTATCTGAGGGTGGCCCCTTCCAGCACATAATTAGTGTAAATATAGATGTGAACTCAAACCCCACGTTTCTCAGATGTCTTTCTGTATTATTGTAATTTACTAATACTATAAAACAAAACTAAGCTCTGTTTTCTCCCAGCATCACTTGCAGTACTATTTATATGCTCATTTTTATTAGGTTTGTAAACATCTGTAGAAATCTTTGGGGATCACCATGAAAGTCCCAATGAAAGAAATTTTACATTTTAAAACTTGAGACCTTTTATGCAAATTATTTTGCCTTTGGCCATCTCAGGAAGAAATGAAGGAACTGGAGGATATTATAGTTTTACATAACACTGGTGAGATTGTTGTCATCTTTGATCTTACATCAATTAGTCAAGATCTTGAATGATCATAGGCAAAGAAACCTAAACTCTTCTCCCCAGCTGAACAAAAATGTGTCAAAGATTCTAACTGCATAAATTATTACATTATATCCTACAGCAATAATAGCTCCTTTAGGTAGACTTTCTGGTCACCTGTTATATACTGGGAATAGAATTGTATTGCATTTTTGGTTTTACATAGAGCAATCTACTTTATGTATATTTCATTCTGTTTTTCTGACCAGTAACAGAGACACTAAAGTAATCTTAAAAAGGGCAGTGTGGCACTGAAAGTGTGAGCCTTCTGTCAGCTCCTTCTGATGAATAAATGAGTAGAAGAATATGGGAAAGTCTTCAAGTACATGGTGGCCCACTGAAGGTGGTCTCTCTTAAAACAAAGAAACAGATCTAATGACCCGAAATTCATTTTATCATTGTGCTAGTCATGCAAGCAGTGTCTGTCTCTTCCTTTGCTTTCTGTTCCTAGATCATTATTGTGTTAAAGCTAGAAGCTACATTTAAGTTTTGGGGGATATGACCTTTACATTATGGGCAAAGAAGTAAAATTTCTGACCAGTGCCGAACGACCAATCCCAGCAAAGTTTTCCTTTTCCCTACAGGTAGTATGAAATGGAGCCAGAACAACAGGGCCCCATCTGAGCCATGCCCAGCTCCCCTAGTCTGCACAAACCCACTCTATCAATCACGGCAGGATAATGCATAGTGGCTGCACCTCTGACAAGGAATGATGGAGTGCTGAACACAGGCCTGGCTTCGCCTGTCGCTTTGTGCATTTGTATTTCTCCAGGGCCACTTTGAGAATTTGCAGAACTTGGGGGGGGGGGGGGGAGGGAGGAAAAAAAAATCTTCACATTTTAAAAAATGTCTTAATTTGCTTTAATTCTCAGACAGTAGTGCAATGCAGAGACCTGGAAATC
The DNA here is from genome assembly GCF_026170545.1 of Melanerpes formicivorus. Taxonomy (NCBI): domain Eukaryota; kingdom Metazoa; phylum Chordata; class Aves; order Piciformes; family Picidae; genus Melanerpes; species Melanerpes formicivorus. The sequence continues at coordinate 6,874,977 of NW_027142378.1, forward strand.
GGCTTCAGGATAGTAAAATCCCACATTCCACCAAACCAGCATAACTATGCAAGATGTAATTTTATTAAGGGGCAGGCAATTTAATCTTGGTACAGCAAGTAAAAACCACAGGGTTTTTGCCATCCATTTCTTCTCTACTATACCCAAGAACAAGTGTCAGGATTTCACTTTATCATAGTATCAAGACTCAAAAAGAGCTAGCACTGAGCACACTCAAGATTCTTAGAGCCATTAAAGAAAAACAAGAGAGAAAGAAAGGGAGAAAGGGAGAAAGAAAGGGAGAAAGGGAGAAAGAAAGGGAGAAAGGGAGAAAGAAAGGGAGAAAGGGAGAAAGAAAGAAAGAAAGAAAGGGAGAAGAGAGGAGAAGAAAGAGGAAAGAAAGAAAGAAAGAAGAAAGAAAGAAAGGAAAGAGAAGAAAGGAGAAGAGAAGAAAGAAAGGGAGAAGAGAAGAAAGAAAGAAAGGGAGAAAGAAAGAAAGAAAGGTGATGAAAGAAAGGGAGAAAGAAAGGGAGAAAGAAAGAAAGAAAGAAAGAAAGAAAGAAAGAAAGAAAGAAAGAAAGAAAGAAAGAAAAGAAAGAAAGAAGAAGAAAGAAAGAAAGAAAGAAAAGAGAGAAAGAGAGAAAGAGAGAAAGAGAGAAAGAGAGAAAGAGAGAGGAGAAGGGAGAGAGAAAGAGAGAAAGAGAAAGAGAGAAAAAGAGAAAGAAAGAAAAAGAGAGAGAGAAAGAAAGAAATAGAAAGAAAAAGAGAAAGAAAGAAAGAAAGAAGAAAAAGAGAAAGAAAGAAAGAAGAAAGAAAAAGAAAGAAAGAAAGAAAGAAAGAAAGAAAGAAAGAAAGAAAGAAAGAAAGAAAGAAAGAAAGAAAGAAAGAAAGAAAGAAAGAAAGAAAGAAAGAAAGAAAGAAAGAAAGAAAGAGAGAAAGAGAGAGAGAAAGAAAGAAAGAAAGAAAAAGAAAGAAAAAGAGAAAGAAAGGAAAGAAAGGAAGGAAGGAAGGAAGAAAGAAAGAAAGAAAGAAAGGGAGAAAGAAAGGGAGAAAGAAAGAAAGAAAGAAAGAAAGAAAGAAAGAAAGAAAGAAAGAAAGAAAGAAAGAAAGAAAGAAAGAAAGAAAGAAAGAAAGAAAGAAAGAAAGAAAGAAAGAAAGAAAGAAAGAAAGAAAGAAAGAAAGAGAAAGAAAGAAGGAAAGAAGAAAGAAACAGAAAGAGAGAGAAAGAAAGGAAGAAAGGAAGAAAGGAAGAAAGGAAGAAAGGAAGAAAGGAAGAAAGGAAGAAAGGAAGAAAGGAAGAAAGAAAGAAAGAAAGAAAAAGAAAAAGAAAGAAAGGAAGGAAGAAAGAAAGAGAAAGAAAATCATTGTAGAACTATTTTCAAAGGTATCCTTTACACATAATTTTAAGGAGGAGTCACTTCATAAGTATTTCTGGTAAAAGAATTAAAAAAGTAACTGCAGTTAAAAGATGATTAAATTAATTCTCCACATTAAAAGTTAATGTAAGCAAGAACTGCTGTCTTGTCTAAAGGAAATGTTTTCTGAATTAACCTGCAGAGAATGTACTGTATTTGAATTTAAAAAAAAACAAATAAAATTACAATGAATGTAACAGTTAAAAATATATGCCAGACATATAAACCAGGGGTTTGTAAAAGTGAAACTGCATATAACTATTACAAAGCTATGGGAAAAGTGTTGTTTACCTTGGTTAAAACAAAAATTTTAAAAAAGAAACATCATAAAGACCCCCACGCAAATTTCAAGTGAAAATCACAGCAGTCCTCAAAATAACAGCAACTCTCTGGAAAGAGACAGACAAAGACCAACTCCATTTTCCTTTTTTTGACAGTTCATTTTTTTTAAGTCTCAATATTGTTACACGTACAGGATGAAAAACTGTATTCAGAAGGGTGTACAGGAGAATACAATCATTTATTCCTTAATATGTCATTGACAGCTGAGCTAAAATGCTCAAACGAATCCTCTCATGTTAAGGTTTGGGTGAGGATTAAAAAGAAAAAGATTTGCTTCCACAAAGTTCTGTGACCAGTTTTAGCAGCCAGCTGCATGAAGCAGCATTCACTTGCAAGCAGTAGCGATGCCTTTTCTGCTAACTGGGCTTCCTCTCTGTCAAGCAGGAGCCTCAGTAAACATTTTTTTTGGTGGGTGTTTTGTTTGTTTGTTTACTTGCTTGCTTGTTTTAAAGTACATTCAGTCACCGTGCATGCAGACGTTTTATTTTTGATGCTGGCTGGACCACAGTGCTGGGTGGTGCTGCTGCTTCACAAAACTTACCGAGAGCAGCAATAACAAAAATCCCGACAGGAAAACCGTGCCAGACCTTCTCTACCGAAGGAGTTTTGCTCTGTGACGGCCTGTGTCCAGCCAGCCTCTTAAAGCTGTATATTTTCATCCGATTCGTGTAAATCAATACAGGAGCCCAGGCAGATCCCCTCAGCTCTTGGGGATAAGCGGGGTTTGGCAGAGCTGGATGCTGCCTCGCACTTCCCTCCCCCGATCCCTCGCTGGCACGGCCGCCTGCTCGGCGGTCACCTCCGCTCTCAGCGGGCCCAACCCCGGGGCTGGGGGCTTCTCCTTGCAGTGACCCCCGCCTTGCAACCCTCGTTGCCGCATCCCTCTCTCTCCCTCCCTCCGGCCACCCGGCCGCTCCCTCGCTGCCGCGGCTGCGCCCGCTCCCGTTCGGCCGTGCGATGCTCCGAGCGGAGAAGCAGCAGGTTCCTCCTCCTCCTCTCTTCTCCCTCACCATGGGGATCTCAGAGCTGCGGCTGCATCCTGCAGGCCAGCCTTGCGCCGTCTCTCATCGGTGCCACCTCGACGGCACAGGAGCCGGGGGGTGACGGAGGTCCCTTCCAACCTGACCCCTACCATTCTGTGATTCTCTGACACCCTGGAGCAGGTCCGTGAGACCCGGGAGCATCCCTTGCCTCCCAAACCCACAGGCCCGCCGCTCCCCCTCCCCATGCTACAAAAACATCGTTGCTCTCCCTCTCCCAGCACTGTTCCCTCCACAGGGAGGTTGTAAAGGGAGAAGAAGCCCTAGATGCTAGTTAGAGAGCCCCACCAAAACTTGGGGGTGAGGGGAAGAGAGGAAAGAAAAGAAAGAAAGAAAGGAAAGAAAAGAAAGAAAGAAAAGAAAGAAAGAAAGGAAAGAAAAGAAAGAAAGAAAGGAAAGAAAAGAAAGAAAGAAAGGAAAGAAAAGAAAGAAAGGAAAGAAAGGAAAGAAAGGAAAGAAAGAGAAACAACAAAAGCTGGGCTTCCCAAGTAACCCTTCTTAGAGGGGAGGGAGAGAGAAAGAGAGAGAGACAAACATCTGGGGATTGGACCATATGCTAAAGCTTTGTCTTGTCCTTCAAAGTTAGGCTGCCCTTGAAGTGATTTGTCAGGCGGCCTAACTGTGACAGGGAGAATATGTAGCAGGGGAGAGAGGGATGGGGGCAGCGGGGGGAGGAAGGGCCCAGAGGCAGGGGAGAGGTGAGAGAGGGAAAGAGGTACAGAAAGGGAAAAATATTAAAAAAAGAAGGAAAAAAAGAGGGAGAGAGAGAAGGGAGGCGGCAAGTAGCAAGAACGAACGAACAAAACAGTCTCTCTGTCACAGGTTGACTTCAGTGGGAACAAGAAAGAGATGAAAAAGGGGAAAGAGCAGAGGAGGAAGGAAGGGAGAAGCAAACACTGGAAACAGAAAGCAGAAGAGAGGATGAAGCCCGAGAGCACAGCTGATGCAAGAAGGGAAGGGCTGAGAAGTGGAGGCTGCTGATGCTCCTGCGGCCACCACCACCTCCTTTTTCCCGCTTCCCTTTCACCCGCCAAGTGCTGAACTGATTAGAGTGTAATTAAGGCCATAAAACCCTCGGCTTATCCACCTGTTTATTCACTAAAGTCACGGGCTCATCAGGCAAATTAGCAGCTTCCAGGCTGCACGTTGGGCCTAGAGCTGGCCTGATTAATGAAGTTTATTGGGAGCTGTTAAAAGCATTAACTGAAGGAAATCTGGGCAATTCGTCATATTTAAGGGATGGAAATTAAATCTCTCCATGCAAATGAGGGGAGACTCCAAAGCAGCTTCTCGTAGAGGTGACAAGGGTGGGGACCCAGGAGTGGCTCTCACCCAGGCACAATTTCCTGGCACAGGGTCTGCGCCCATAATGAGTTTGCCCAGTCGCAGCTTGACGTGGAGCTACAAACAAAGGGGTGAAAGAGATTTTACAGAACGTGAGCACTCTTTCCTCCCAGCCCCAAATGCAAGAACCAAGCCCCAGATGAGGCAATACAGACCTTTTGATTTGTGCTTAGTGTCTCTCTAGGTACCCAAGGCATTGCCAGTGTAGTTGATCCAGGCAGGAATTTGTAAGGCAGCTTCTATGCCAGGTGGTTATGCCTCACTTGGTCAGATAAGGCATCGGTCAGATAAGTCATCTCAGGTTTATTTCTGCTTTTCTCTCTTCTTAGCTTTGGGTCATGTTATGTGGCTTCAGTACAAGTACAAATGCCCATGGAATATTTTTAATGTAAATTATTTTCTAAGCAACATTCATAAAAAAAACCCTTACACTGTGACAGTAGATGCTCTAGCTGACAAACACCTAAGAAATATGTTAAGATGAGATGATCTAACCAGCTGGGAATCCTATCCAGAGCTGGATATTCACCAGTTTTGAAACTGTTTTCTTCTGAAATGTCAATCTGATTTTATTTCAGACACCAATAGCATTTTCATACCTGAAGATTCATGAGCCAGAGCATTTTTATATTAACAATTTATAATAAAAGAGAAATTACTAAGGGTCACAACAAGGAGTGAATGTCCTGGGGAAGAGATAATGAGAAGAAAGGAAGGTCAAATAAAACATCTTGGTCCTTCTATTTTTATTGAGTGTTCAGTTCACAATAATGCTAGGTTTACAATTTATTTATTTTTAATGTTTTCATGAAAAGAATAAAGCACTGTCTGCATTTCATATGAAAGATATTTTTACCCAAATAGTTGTAAACATAATGGGGAGGAAGGAGGGAGAAGGGAGATAGTTCATATTTGATGCAATTCTTATGCTATATGCTTCTCTGCCTAATTATTACAAAGCTAATTATTTGTTACAATTACTGGATTAACAATTTGCTAATCAGTTTTCTTCTCCTTTGTCGAGCAGAGTGAAATGCAAGGTGAGAATGCTGTCTGGATTTTCAACAGAAAATTAGAGTGCCCTTTTCCTTCTGTGCAGATTAGTTCGGCTGCTTCGTGCTTTACGACCAACACAGCATATCCTGTATCACATCCTACTAGATAGCATCCTTTTTTTTTTCCTATAGCAATAATTTTCTAACTTTTTGGATATGGAGACTATTTGCCAGTAGCAAAGAGTCCCTCTCCTCCTACCATCTCCCATCAGAAACATTTCACTCATCAAACCACGCTGTGGGGCAGGAGGAACCTATCTTCTCCAAGCGAGTGTGACACAAACAGGGACTACGAGAGTAGCCCCCTATAAGTGTGCACACACACACACACATGGAGTTCTGAATGCACTTCAGGCACAAAATAATACAGTTTTAAAAGACACATGATGTACTTGAACAAAAGACACAACTTGGCTGTTATATACAGCAAAGCACCGACTCAGCTGCTAGTAAATAAACAAACCAAATCAAACCAATCCAAAATTTCCCTGCAGCATGCATATCTGTACTTTTCTTTAATAGGGATAATTGGTAGAGTATGCTTCTGACACCATCTACAACACTCCAGTACATGTTTCCTACTGATATTTCTGGGGACAAGAAAGCAAAGACTTTCAAAGAAAAAGCTGTGGGTTGTTATTATTATTAACTGCAAAGCATTCTGTAGATAATTAAATGGCAGCATTGTTTTCCAGTTATAGATTTAGCTGCAAAAAATGCTAAGTGCAATTGTAATCAGTTCATCTGTGACTGCCTTTCCTATTTTATGTTTTTTTAAACTATCCAGAGCATTTGCTATAACTCTGTGTTAGCACAAAGTGCTTTTAATTTTGGCCAATAAAACATTTAAATTTCAGGAAAAATAAGCCACTTGGGCTTGAAAATTGAGATTATATCTGCCTGAGACAGTGTCTGTTCCAAATTAGTAGATTTCTTTAGACGATTCCTTAAATGAAATTCAATGACTTTTGGAACACACAGTCAAATATACTTATTTTTCTTGATTATCAGCTCCTTTAGTAAATTGCTTTGCCCCATTATGTGGGGTCTTTTGGTTCTGCCACTAATGGGATGCACTCCTTGCAACTTTTTCTCTCTGTTTCAGCAATAGAAGAATCTGTTTAAAGATTCAGGTGAATCACCAAAAGCTTGCAAATACACCAAAACCAGATGGCTTAGGTTATATAATTTTTTTAAGCAGAAATGTCTGATACTGTGCTGAAATATCTAGTTATAAAAGATTTTAGGTGAAGAATAGTAAAGCATTGCAGTGCTTAAGCACTCTCCCTGCAGCCCAAACAACAGTGATTATTTATATTATAGACTCCTCTTCATGTGCGATTATGACTTTGACAGGGATATTTTCCTCCTTGATGAAACTTCAGATTCAAGGCCTGCTTTTGGAGGCCACACATTTACATGGGTGTGCACAGAGTACATTCCTTCAGAGATGCAACTGCACCCAAAATGCATGCCACCTGTCTCTTATCCAGCAGCAGATTTCTGTATTTCACTTTAATAAGAGATCTTGTGGACTGCATAGTCAGGCATAGGAGAAAAATCAGTTATTTAAACCTGCTCTCCATATACATGTACAGAACTCCAGTCACTAAGGTAAAGGGATACTGAATTGTAGAATTCTGCTTGCATAAACAAGGAAAAATCAGTGTGCCTTTAAAACCACAAAATAATCAGTTGATTTCTTCCTATTGCATCAATGCTATTAGTATATCAAACATTGAAATAACAGCATGGCCAAACTCGAGATAATCTTTGAGAAAACACTGTGATAGTTTTGTTTTTTTGTTGACGTGCTTGATTTGACATCAGTGGAAATAAGGCAAATTGTATCACAGCACAGAACTATGTTATGGCACATTCAAAGCTAAATTTAGCCCTCCCAGATCAAGAATGATCTTACAGTCAGGGCCAAATTATTCCCTTTAACTGCACTGTGCAAAATATGTCTTAAATGATGAAGACCCTGCTCTGTCCTTGAATAAGCACGGAAGACACAGAGACCTCGGTGGGAGGAGTGTGAGCTGCTGTTATGGTCAGAATTCAGTCCTAAGTGACCTCCTGCTTTTGCATGTGGTTTACTACTTAGGCACATCAAGGTTGGAAAGGATACTATTTCACTGTAACCTATTTTTTTTTCCTCATCTCCTGATAGTTTACTATCAATGATGCAGCTTTTGTGGCTTAATTAATTCTTTCACACTGTCTCCTTACCTCTCAGTCATATTTGAATCTTTGTTCTTATTAACGTTTTACAGCATGTTTTTCAGCTGTGGGTAGAACCACAATGTTAATGAACGACAATTATCTATCTTTCTTACTTATCTGAGGACTTTAATGAAGCTTCATTAAAATTAACATGACATGATATTACTGGAAGAGGTGTACAAAACCTTTTCTTTCTATTTTTTTTTCCTCTCCAGTTAACATTTTAATATCTTTTTCCTGCTAAATAGAAACTAGAACTTACTGTAGTTTGCTGTGCAATAATTAGTGTATTCACTAGGAACTCTTTCCTCAATAGCTTCATAAAACCAAGACCTATGGGGGGGGAAACACTGCTGTGTCCTTTAGAGGGATCTACTGTACCTTAGCACTTAGTTAATCCCCTCGTCAAACACACTCAAGAAAATGAAAGCAGCATGTCACATTGTCAGTGTGAGGAATCAGTTAAATGTTTTGCATTTGATTCTGTTTTCCAGAAGAGACCAGACATAGTGGGAGACTGCAGCCTGTGTATCTTTATCTGCAGGAACTGTAAATGTGCATATGCTTTTATCTGTAGCATCATCACTGACAGTCCAAAATTACAACCTGCTCTATTACAGAAGCTTAGCATTGATGGGCATTGCATCTGAGATCTAATTAACTATAGGAGTTGTACCTTAAATCTCAGTTTCAAAGGCAGATTTTTAAAGTGCTGTATAAAACACTCTTTGAACCAAGGCAGAGCCACAAACAGATAAGATGACATTGTTCATGCAATTGCAGATTAAACTTCCAACAAAAGGTAGCTCTTTTTTTTTTTCTTTTTAACATGCTGCCAGTTTAATATTTTGAAAATGCAAAGTAAGTTATTGCCATTTTATTTCGACATACAAAATTATTTCTTCTGTTTCCATGCCATGAAATTGCAGGATGAGAATTAAACCTTTCTTTTTTTTTCTTTTTCTTTTCTTGTTTGTTTGGTTTTTTTTAAAGTAAATCTAAATTGCAACTGCAAGTGTTGCACTGTCATTTTAATGACAGCAGTAGATTTTAAGTATGGAATGAATCAATTATTGCAAGCACAGCCCCTGTGTAAATCACCGACGGCAAACCGACCTCAGGATTATAAAACGAAGCTTTGACAAGTATTCAAGGTTTCAGCATATTCTCAATAATGAGGATTAAGTACCTACTATCTACGAGAGAAAAGTTTTAGTCACTTACTAAAGAATATGTGAGTAATCATTAAGAGAGGTCAGATTAACCGAGGTGCTGTTTTAAAAAGGGTATCCAGTACAGCATCTGCTGGAAAATCAATGATAAATATGTCCATTATTTTTTTTTTTTAGCAAAAGGGAAAGATTAAGAGTAAGGCAGTGTAATGGAATGACTTAATACTCTGTTTTTAAAGAATGGAGAGGAATTATAATGACATCATAAACTATCATTACGAAACTTTTTGACATTTGCACGTCAAGAAATAAAAGCTCTTCTTGAATCAAGAACAAACAGTGATTTCTGCTATCCATGGGCTAGTCAGTCAAGTTCAAATAAATCCTGACCCTATACTGAGAGATGATGAAAAAAACAACCCTCTGGACTACCCTGGTATACATTATATTTCCTTGCATTTAATATTTTTGCACAAAAAGAGAAATTGAATTCAAAGTTCTAATTGCATTTGAGCTGTGAAAATGGAAGCATTTCTAATGTGACTCTCTGTCAATATAGCATATACTTTGGGAGAAGCCTTTATGGAGAATATTTCAGATCACTTTACTCTCTTTGCCAATATCCAAACAATATTGCATTGCCTTTTCCTGTTTAATTTCCACAAAACAATGCAAAACTGAGAACCAGAGTGATCATAATCATAGAATAGACCAACATAATTTCATGACAGAATAAAGCATTGTGTTCTGTCATCATTTGTAGTTTAATTATTAATGAAAGCCTTTGCTTTAACTGTCAGAATTTTTTATTAATGTCTTATGATATTTGCATATTCTTTGCCTTTCTGTAGGGAGAGAATGTACAGGATAACATGTAATCATTTCCAACGTATTTATATGGGGGATTTTATCTGCAAGGTTTGCTTTTGAAAGTTTCAACAATTGTCATCATGTTGATCAAGAGATGCTTTAAATACACTGGGGTGATGGAGTAAAAAATTATTTCTACAAGAATACTGCACTTTATAATTTGATATTCCCCTAAAATAATGCAAATGACTGGGGGAGGAAAAAAAACTCTGTTGCTTGTAAGAAAATAATGTGCTTGCTTATATAAATTGCTGCATTTCCAGTGCTTTATTTTTACCCCAAAAATTGTGTTTCTTTTATTTGTGTTTGTGCTTGTGCATGTTTCTTCTTTTTTTTTATGGCACAGCATGCTATCTCTTTGGCCCAATATGGATGATTCATAGTTCAGTATTTTCATTCTGCCCTAAACAGTCAATTAATTACAAATTAATTCAACATTTCTAAATTTTACCAGAGAGTGCATGCTTTGTTAAAATAACACGTTCTGCAATAAGAACAGAAACGTGAATAGTTCCAACAGGAAAACCATCATTTTGCATCAACTGAATTTGAGAATGAATCAAATGTAAAGAGGTGCCTTTGTAAAGTGTAAAATTTAGGGGGAAATATGTGTATATTAAAAAGGAAAACTATAAAATAGTTATATGTCAAATTAATGGGGAAAAAAACAAACAAACATGAGATTAAACATTCCTCTTAACAATACTTCTGCAGATAGTGAAAGCTGTAATGATGCTGCTGACCTTTTACCTAAGACAGTCAGATTTTCAAATGCAGCTGATTTTGAACAATTGAATATAACTATTTTGCTGCTTCCGTCTGCCAAGTGTTATCATATTCCTTTTGTGCATCTCAGCAGTGCTTTTTTCTAACTGCCCAGTTTTCATTATGTCTTTGAGGGAAGAAATTCGAGTCACTGTTGTCAGAGAAGCCAGTAGTTTACAAAAAGGCTGTTCCTCAGTAACCGCCTACAATGAGTTTTTAAATGGTCTGGAAAAGTTACAGAACATACTTAGAAACAGGCACGAAGGGCCCTGCTTAGAAGGCTCACAAGCGTTTCGCAGAAAACAAAACTGAAGGGTTTCATGAAAATGTAAGCGCATGAAGATTTCTCTCCATTGTGCAGGCAGAGAGCTGAAGTTCTGCAGTAAAAGTCTGGCATCTGGTGGTCCAGAGAGGAAATGACAGCCCACTCCAGAAAGGAACGGGGCAGTTACAGCCGGAATTAGCTCATCAGCTTGTAATAAACTAATTATTTCCAGCATATGCATATGTGAGGACTCCTTCTTCTAAAGGACCCCCCCCCCCCCCCCCCCCAGTAGTCATTGCCCCGGGTCGGTTTTTGTTTTCACCCCAGAAGGGCTGTATTTCTTCCCAAGGAGAGAAATAATTGCGTGTGTCCAGAACTGTGATGAGTTTTGAAATGCCATGTTTGAAATGCCACCCTCGGCAGAACACAGAAAAAGAGAGTTGCTGCCATTTCCCACAGGTATTCCTTGGAAGACTGGAAAATAATTAAGAGGGTGAGACCCAAGTGTGCCACGCTGGGACACAGAGATCTTCTTCTCCCTGCTGAATTATAATGATATGTTGCCTCACAACCAAATTCAGGAAAAAAAAACCAAACATTTATTCCCATCTTCCTCAAAGAGCACTGAGAGCAGAGATTGTGGAGGTCTGTGTGGGGACAGGGCACAGAAGAAAGGACTTTCAGAAATACCAAGTCCATTCCCTGCCTTTGCACACAGTGTTTAAGACCAGGCTGGATGAGGCTCTGGCCAGGCTGATCTAGTGTGGGGTGTCCCTGCCCATGGCAGGGGGGTTGGAACTAGATGATCCTTGTGGTCCCTTCCAACCCTGAATGATACTATGATGATACTATGATGACCCCCTGTCAATAATTATACAGAATGCAGACTTTTCACTTTTTGGGGGGGACCTAAAGGCTCTTCCCAACCAGATTCCTTCAAAGAATTAAGAACAAGTCTCCAAGATACTATTGGGTTAACCCCCTTCCCCCTCTCATGTATCAAAATGGCATTTATAGACAATGGTGAAAATCTCTGAATTAGTGTCTTCTCTCCAGACAAAGTCCCCCTTATCATCATCATCTTGCTAGCTCTTCCCTGACTAAGTTCACTTTAAATTGTCTTTCTTGAACAAGAATGTCCAAAATTACATAGTGATCCACAGGAGATTTCTTCTGAGCTAACACAAACACTGTCAATTCACTGTCTTTGTAGGAAATACCTCTCTGCATCTATTCTTGCATTTCACATGGCTACAACATGGACAAATCTGCAGCATCACATGACCAAACGGCATCCTTAAGTCACCCCTTCATCTCAGAATATTTCCTTAGATGCTCCAGCAATAACCTTCCTCCAGCCTCCTTTTCAATCATTACTTGATGTCATCACTCTCCAAATATTACAATTTCCCCTACTAGTACCAGTCTCCCCTGAGCTGCAAAAGGTTCTAGGTTATACTAGAAACCTTGACATAATAATATACCAGATCTCTTACACATCCAAGTCCCTTGCCTTCCCTGCAGACCTGCCTTTTTTGTTTGTTTGTTTTCTTCCTAAATAAATAAAATGTAAGGACATTTAAGGATGGCTCAGCTCAAGCTATTTGTTAAACACACTCTTACAGTACTGTTCTGTTTATAGAAAGAGTAATTTAGAAGTAAAGCAAAACAATGCAATAGTTATGTGTTCTGTACTTTGTACATTGTCCATGCAGCTTCTCAGGGAAGGATCATAATCATTGATGTATGTCAAGTACATAGAACCACTTTGAGTACAATAAAAATGAGTAACATTGAAGTGCTGCTCTTTCACCAAGCATAAAGAATAGGCTGACCTAAGCAACACTTCAAGGGTTGTGGCGTGTTAGTACAATGAGGAAGAAAAAAGGTATGGCTTATTGTCATTTTTAAAAGAGAATTTCCTGAGAGTGCTTCAAATGATCACATGCAGTCTGCAGAGGAATAGTCAAGTGATTATATCCCTTTCAGTGAATGAGAACTTTGGGCTTTTTCATTGCACAGCAACATAGGATGAAATTGAGCCAATGAGACTAGCTGATACACCAAGAACAAAGGAAAACTCTGCAGGCAGCAATGTTGGCTTCCAAGTAATTCTTAGAGTGACATTTTTGATGGCACAGTCCAGGCAAAGCCACCTTTATTAAGTAGTGCTAATGATGATAATCCCACATTGGGACTTTTCATAAATTTGAAGAGTGATTCTCTGTTATTCTCCTTTTCACAAATGAAGAAATATTCATAGAAATGAGTGTGACCTCCCCAAAGTCATTCAAGACAAATGGCAGAACTGTGATTAGGCTTCAGCAGTTGTATGCACTGACTTCAAAGCAAACCCTGCTACTGCTGCTACTGGAACATTTCCATTTTCCATGTCCAGTCCTGCTCCTTTCCTTTCTTCCCTCCAAACCTTTTTCTTCTTTGGTTGTCAGATAGTTCTCTGTCCCAAATTATAAGGCTCCCTCCTTGTCCCTCTCACTCCTTTCTCTTCCCTTGATGTGTTTTCATATTCAGTTCATCATGGAGAATACATTGCCTCTTGTGAACAAGAAATCTTAGTGCTGTTTCAGCTGCTTTCTAGCCCCATAATATTTCACCTAAAAACACATGAAGGACTAAGGAACAACAGAGGCCAAAGAGAAAAGATGGATGATATATTTTAGTGGGGGAAAGTGTGCAATATTCACAAAATTTGTTGACTGTTGTAGGTCTGTCAAGGTAGGACTAGTCTATCCTGTCAAGAACAGGAATGACCACTGCTGGCCACATGCACAGAACATCAGTAGAGACCTAGGGAATCTACACTTTAATATACTGCACTATACCTTTTTCCCATCAGGCTTTAAAGTCTCATTGTAAAATCTAGGAAGTCCTGTTACAGATAAGCACCCCACTGTGGCAAATACCATATGAGAACAGAATAAGGGCCCCTTTTATGCAGTTACATTTCTCTTCTGTATCTTCTTGCAGTAGACAGGACAACCAAGGAAATGTGGGGGATGATTTTCAACAGTTCTTTTTGTAGATGGCTTCTGATGCTGAATTGTGCTTGCTGTAGAGAACAACATAAATTCTCTAGGCATTGTGGAAACCACAAAAGCTAGGATCAAGTCTCATCTCTCACTTCAAAGCATGCCTGCCATTGTCAGTCTTGTCTACTCTCATGGTCTCTTTGCTTTTTACCCTTTGCTTATCCCATCTCTTCTTTCATTAAAAAAACGAGAATGTTCAGGTCCCTGTGGATTTGCAAAGCGAAAATAAAATCCCCAAGGGCTTAGAAACCAGGCAGCAAATTAAAAATGCCAACACTGATTATTCTTCAGGATTCTATTATTTTAAAGGTGATTTCCTAACTTGCAAGGCCTGATTCGTGGCTTCTGAACTGTAAAGTTCAGCCATCCTTGTGCTTGGCGAGTACTTGAAAGTGAAGTATATGCAACCAAGCTCAATACAAAATTCCATAAAAGGAGAGTTGTTTATCTCAGTAGCTGAAATATTTATTACTGAAAATAAGTATTTCAACATTCAGATGATGAATCATGTGGCTTGAGAATAACAATGCTCTGGGGAAATAGGAAAAACAAACCAAAACAAAAAAAAGAATCTCCATGTCTCTACAGAGTCCTAAATGGATATAGCTGAGGATTTGACCTTGCACAAGGGAGGTGGGATAAGAGCCCCTACTGACCTGTAGGTACCTGTCCTTACTTCTGACTTGAGTCTCTCATTTTAGCTTGGCTGCTCTTGCTGGTGGCTGGGGCTACAGAAAAAGTCAGGAAGAAATTAATGCCCAGTCTGGCTAGGAGAAAGTAGGACAAGGATGAAAGGTATGAAACAAGAAAACACCAACCATTGCAACTTTAAGTATTTGGCAGAAAATATGGGTTGTGTGTTACAAATATGAATTCTACTGCCCCTGTTGAGAAAACACATTGCTTTTGGCCAACTTTTAGATTTGAGAAGTCACACCATTTTCATGTGACCACAAAATCACCTCAGGTTCTTCCTTTGCATCACTTTCTTTGCACACTTAACTGTTGCAGGTTGTAAATAGCATCCTCAAAGGGCTGTAGAGCCAGCTCCCTTCAGCTCAGGTCTGGACAAATGAAAATGGGCATTCCTGGAAATGGCTATAGCAGACCAGGAGACGGTCACTAAAGCTGGGAATTTCTCTGTCCTGCACCCTAGTGACCACCTCTTGATTCTGGTTCAGCAGATTGAAAGGAGCCTTCAATCTGATATGTTGAAGGAACAAAAGGCAGAAAATGGATATGGGAAAACATCATAAACCGAGACAAGGATGCTCTGAGAGTTTTCTTGCTTACATTAGTTTTGGGGTTTTTAGCTATAGAAGGTAAAGTAAGGGCAACTGGGACAAACCATGATGGCAAAACAGATGTTGAAAGGGAAGGGTACGGTAAAGAATAGCATATAGTAGCTGTTTGCTTCTGGCAGTGGTGTTGGGATTGTTCAAGCTGGCGTGGTAAAAGGAGTCTGTTCTCTTAAAAATGCCAACTTCAAATGCAAAGCCAAGCTGAGCTTTTTTTGCCAGCTTTAGCAATAACTTTTTGATGTGCAATCTTGGCACCAATATGATTAATTGTTAAGAGAAATAAGAGGCCATGCGATGGAAGAGTTATTTAAATGATTAGTCAAAGTGAATAAAGTATGATCTAGTCTTCTTTACAGTCAAACTGGGAAAGTATTTACTAATAAACTCAGAAACCTCCAAATAGAGAAAAACATACTTTCATAGCAAAGATCATTCAGTGCTGCCTTAGAGAGTCTCACACTTTGGTTCTACACAGCATATCTAATAGGACCAAGCAAGGTACCTAAAGAATTTCTTGCCCATGGATGTTAGATGGGAGTAGAACCACTCACTGATCATAGCTGAAATCCATGGGGATGAACTTCAGAGCTGCAATGAATTATTTTATACCCTGCATAATGAACAGATCAGGGCCTTACTATCAGAAACTTCTCAACTATATCCCTCTGTGCCTCATTTCCCTTTCTAGTAAATGGGAAACCCCACTACACAGTGAACACGTGAAGATAAACTAATCCATGTTTGTAAAGTCAAATTTAAGTTGTGTGTACTCACAGCATGGGGTAATACTCTGAAAATTAAGGATAAAAAGAATGTTAAACAGTGAGCATCATGCAGCCCATACAGTGAAGGAGACAAAAGTCTTGTGGACAATACAACTCATGACAGTGATTTGAATTGTTCCTGAACATGAGTGGGACAAGGGAGCTGCCTTACTCAAGCTTTGAGTACTGCATTATGGACTCCTATAAAACTTCCTTTTGTATGCTTGTATGAGATACAGTTTCTGTGCATCCTGAAGATGAAGGAGTGAAAAACTAAATAAAAGGTTTACCCCTTCAGTAAATGAGAGCACACATTACAAAACTCTGCAAACTTTAGCTTCAACACTGACCTTTGATCCTCTGCCCTATGGGGTCCAGAAATGCAGGCACTCCCTAAATCAAGCTGGATGTTCTAGTGGTTGTCACAAATACTTAGACAGCCCACAGAATGGGTCTGCCTGTGTAATTTTGCATGCTTATGGCATTGGTAGCTCTTCTGTGCAAGGAAATAAAAAGGAAAAATAAATAGCAAAGGGAAGTAATTGTTGAAGCTAATAAAAAGAAATTATACTTGGTGTTGAAGCAAGAGAATCAATAAAAATGTGGTGGGATCTCATCTGCCCCACATCTTTCAGAAAACTTAGGGTTCCCTTGGATCATGCATCTCTTATTCACATACTAATGAAGGCTAGTCTGACATAAGTTGTTAGATATCATGAGGTCACATCCTAAGATGATATAGCACCAGTAAATGTTTTCTAGTGTTGCACTGAATGCTGGATGTTTTGGTAATGAGTTCATCCTTTTTAATTCTGTCACTTAAAAAATGGTTTTAAACACTTAATCAAACCCATATACAATATTACCAGGTGCTGAGGCAGAAAGGGAGCCTATTGATCACAGGTGATATATCCAGAAGCAATACACTGTTTACATGAGTTGTCTCTCAACTGAGTAACGATTTAGTAATTTACAGGGGAAATCCTTGCAAATAAAAGTCTAATACTGTGATACTCGGTCTTTCTGATGGAATCCCACTGCTGGGGTTGAGTTTTGTAAAGCACTTCACAGAAATTTTATTGAAACTACTGTACAGTGCTTTATGTGAAGGATATGGAAGCACATAAAGTATTGTGCAGTAAATTTTGGAATGAAGGGGCCACAAACGGCTTGTTAAAGATCCCTGTGTGGATGTCAAGTTTAACAGCAAGTATTGCTAGACTAATGTATTTTTTAGTAGTTTTTGGTCAAACAAAATATTGTCAAGAACAAGTGTCCTTAGATAAATGACTTCATTTATTAATCTAAGAATAGTGTCTTGGCTGAGCATGTGATTTGGCTTCTGTCAGAAGGTTTATCACATAGCTGTAAGCTGGCCAGTTCTACAACCTGAATTTGTACAAAGCCTCCCTCTAAAAATGGTGAACATGAGCTAAGCAAATAATTTGCAATGAGTGATTTACCCAAGGTGGTTCAATCCGTTTTCTGCAACCTTTTGGGTAGATGCTCAAATTTATTCACTGTGGATTACTATGGATTAAGTGGAAAATTTTGAGATTAGGAAGACTTGGTATTTATTCATTGAAAAGTTTAGGTCAGTTGAGACCTCCCAGAGAAGCTTTGTGGGTTTGATGTTGATCCTTGATTGCCAATGAAATATTCATTTAGAAAAATAACATTGGATGCATAACTCCAAATGCAGGTTGAAATGTAACTCTAAACTTCCTTATTTATAAAGCTCTTAAAGAGCAATCACTGAAGAAAACATCTGATCAATGCAATTTTTCATTAAAGTATCTAAATCTGTAGAGGCTTAAGACACATGGGCACCCAAAAAAATAATTTCTAGAATTCAAGTGAAAAGTTTTATTACTGTTAACTTCAGCCACAGTGGGTGTTAGCAAAAGTTTGTGCTACTGAGAGAAATGTGCAAAAAGCAAGTCCAACAAGACTTAAGATGTTGTGCATTTCTTAAACAGTTGAACTTAGTGCTCATGGCTGCTATTTGAATAATTTTATAAACATAGAATCAATAAGGTTGGAAGAGACCTCAAAGATCATGAAGTCCAACCTGTCACCTAACACCTCATGACTACTAAACCATGACTTCAAGTGCCGTGTCCAATCCCTTTTTGAACACCTCAACAGTCTCCTTCAACAAAAAAGTTGCATCAGAAGCAGTATCAATGCAATTCTTCATCTTCTTAGGAGAAGTGTCAGGACCCACCAGACCCTACTCTGCTATTGCTATTGCTGGTTTTTGTCTCTGCTTGTCTCTGCTCTGACTGAACCATGGCTATTGAGTTGATTCACAGAGGCCATCAAAAAGCCTCACAACTGAATGCATCAGTCAGTGCTGGACTTCTTCCTACATATAGGACAGTGACAGTATCCACAAAAAAAAGAGTTTAAGGGGTTTGGTGTTAACCCTTGATCCTTAATCCTTTGCTGTAGCTCTAGTAAGCTGATCCAAAAAACCTTAAAAGGGGTAATTTTAAAAGCACTCACAATGATGGCATCAGAGACACAATTTATGGAGGAAAAGCAGTGGGCTTTATTTTTATAAGTGCTTGCGAAGGAGTCTCTCATAGTATTGCTCACAGTTTTGTCCTGAGCGCTTTTATACGTGAGCACACAGAAGGAAGAGCACCTACACTGTACTTTTAACTTTGTTAAGCTGTCAAAAACGTTTCTAGAGAGATCATGTACTGCTCCTCTGCTCCAGTTCTGCACCGAAAACAGACGAGAGCTGATGGGATTCTTCATCAGTCACCCCATCATTGTTACTGCATGGGAGGAAGATTTAAGAGAGCTGATCTGCCCTGTCACTTTGGGGCAATGGATAAACATGTTGGGATTTTTTTTTTAAGCCTTCCTTTGGTTCACCTGGCATCAATCAAGAGAATTGACAAACCCACTGACAGAACAGACAACTGCCAGCGGATGAGTGGTTTAGGTTGCTTTGTTGCTGAACTTTCATACCATGTCAGAAAAAAATAAAGGATGAGCATGAAACCAAAGCCTTGGACCTTGCAACATTAAGAGAATCAAAGACCTTGGAAATTCAAGTCAGGAAACTATTGTGAAGTGGACATAAACTGGAACAAAGAGATAAAGTAAATATCTTTGATAGCAAAACAACAGTGTTCAAGCAGCAATAACAAAATACTCTGGCACACAATGTAAGTGCAAAATTTCTGCTAGTGTTATCAGGAGGTAAAGTCAGAGATTACAGAAAGACCACAAGCAAGATCACTGTAATTGTCCTTGGGGATCTCCAGCAAGTCTCTGAAGGCTCTGTACCTTTGAGGTCATATCTCTATCTGAATGTAGAGGTGCCTTATTTTGTCTTTTACATCAGTGAATATGATTAAACTCCTGCTGTTGTGCTAAATTTCAAAGATTGTAAAAAGTCAGGGGAATTAAAAAGGTCACTGCAGTATTTCATTTCAATAGCAAATCTGTGGAATAATGTTGTACAAGTACATAGGAAACCGCTTTGAAAAGAGAACTTGTCAGTGACTTAGTTCTAGTGAAAAATAGCAGACATTTGGAAGATGGAATTCTGCTTCCTAAACACGTAATTAGAAATGAACAGATAATTAGAAATGGACAGAAGAGTTGCCTTTCAAAAGTAAAAGTGCAGGAAAGATGTACAACTCCTAGATACTTATGTAATGTGTACATTTTGTATACATACATTTACAAATGGCCAATTTTGCTTCCATTCAATACATGTTGATAAGTCATTTGTCTAGAAAGATATATTCTGTGTGCAGACACAGATGAGACTTCTATATAAAACTGCAGAGAGCAGATAAATGTTTCAAACCCATCTGTAATGAAATCTAGTGCATTTCTGAAGTTTAAACAAAGCTCTTCTTGTTTCTTGTGTATATATACTTTTGAAAATAATCTCATATTTACTTTCTTTCAGTTTAGTCAGACATATTTCTCCTTATAAAGCCACTGATCAGGATAGTTTCTGCTGGGTTACAACCTGGCTAATCCCAGTTGACATTTAGCTCTGCAAATAATAGAACTTTCCTTCAGGAATGGGAAATATATGAATCCAACAGTGAACACAAAAACTGTGGATTTGTCAGAGGTATGCAGGACAGAGGCCCTAACTGAACACTGTAAACAGAAACGTGATGCTATATGAAAGGTTTGAGTCATATGTAAGGTTGAAGGAAATTCAGCAGGTTGAAGTCAAGCACCTGACTACACTGGAACTAAGGAAGGCAAGTTTCTCAAGTAAGTTTGAAACAGTACGTTTCATATGTTCCACATAAATGAAGACTCTGTCAAACCTGCTTAAGTTGCAAAGTTTCACAATGCCAGAACTAAATTTCCCCTTAGGAACCCAAAGATAATAGTGCAGGAAAAATCTTGCTTAGCTTTTTATTCAGACCCATTAAGAATGACTGCATCACCAGGGAAATTTTGCTTTTGACGTTTTTTAAATCTACACTTTGTGTTAAAATATTTGGGGGTTTTTGTTTGTTGGTTGGTTGGTTTTGTGTGTGTGTATTGTTTTTTTCTTCTTTGAAAGTCTTAAGATCATCTCACTTGAACGATAGCATACCCCACACACAAAGGCCATCTTCTTACCAGATTTCAACCACTGATGCCAAAGTATGAGAACTTTAAATCCTTCTGAAGAGATCTCCAGAAGTTTTAGCACAGACAAAACATTTTTCTCTAGCAGGAGTTTCTGATAAAGTTTGCCAAGTCCTTAAGTAAAAATAGAATGATAATAATAAAAATTATTAGGTAGCCTTAAGAACAAAAGATGCCTATGTGGAAGACATTTTTAAAGGAAAACAACAACAAATTGATTACCATTCTGCGAGTTGGCATTTGTCTGGTGTCTGAATTGACAAAATACTTCATTTATTTACAGGACAGAAAGAGATTTCAGGATCTTTCAGAAAACTGGGCAATAAAAAAATACTCTAAGAGTGCTTAGCAGGATGTTTTGTTGAGTTGGCATGAAGTGCAGAGAAAAAATGCAACCTTGTTATCGTTTCTACACATCACGTATAGGCTTTGATGACAATGGACGCAGAAGTGATGTTATCAGACCTTGAGGAATAAATTAATGCTGTGGAATGCACACTGGTATGAAACAAAAGGGAAAGTAAATTAATCTTCCAGTACCATGAGAAGTGAAGCAGAATCCTTAAAATAAGAAGAGATCTAAATACCCTTGCTCTTTTCTTTTTTTTCCCAAGCTGAACTTGAATATTTTTTCAG
Source organism: Melanerpes formicivorus (assembly GCF_026170545.1). Taxonomy (NCBI): domain Eukaryota; kingdom Metazoa; phylum Chordata; class Aves; order Piciformes; family Picidae; genus Melanerpes; species Melanerpes formicivorus. Next base: position 6,895,824 of record NW_027142378.1, read on the forward strand.
GCTACAACATTTCTGTCATCTTTTACACTTTGCTGCCCCTGAGCTAGCACTGGTGTCTGAGGGGATATCTGCAATACAGATAGCCTGCATTCACCAGTGAGGAAATTAGCCCTCTGTCATTTGAAATCTGTATTTTCCTCTTGTTTTTAACCTGTCCCAGCACAGATACCCTAGTGCCCCTTTCTGTGGCAGCACTGTCTAGCAGCTTTAGATAACTGTATTTTTGTGGCACTTCCCCACATTTGGGAGAAGGTGTCCTTGAGAGCACTGGTGTGTTTTGGCTGGGCAGTATACACAGATGCATATGGACAGGTGTAATTTTGCTCTGCCTGTGCTCCCCAGTGGCTGGATGGCCGCCAGCTCTCATCAGGACACCATGCAGTCACCTCGCTGCATCACAGAGCCCCACCAGCTCAAGCTGCCTCCATCAGCCTGAGCACACCTCCGGGTCTTGGCGCAGACTATCCAAAAGCCTCTGAACGCATCACAGAGGTGCACACATCCTGCCTTAACCAACACAAACCCCAGGAAGATACCAGCAAGGTTTTTTACCCTTGTTAGGTAAAAAACTGGCTGGATGGGCAGACCCTAATAATGGTGGTAAATGGAGTTACCGTTAGTTGGTGCCTTGTCACAAACTGTGTTCCCCAGGGCTCAGTGTTGGGGTCAGTTCTCTTCAGTATCTTTATCAGTGATCTGGATGAGGGGGTTGAAGTGTACCCTCAGTAAGCTTTCAGATGGCACAAAGTTGGGAGGGAGTGTTGATCTGTTTGAGGGTAGGAAGGTTCTGCACAGGAACCTGAACAAGCTGGACAAATGGGCCAAGGCCAATTGTACACTTGAGCGTGTCCAGAGAAGGGCAACAAGGCTGGTGAGAGGCCTTGAACACAAGCCCTATGAGGAGAGGCTGAGGGAGCTGGGATTGTTTAGCCTGGAGAAGAGGAGGCTCAGGGGTGACCTCATTGCCCTCTACAACTACCTGAAGGGTGGTTGTAACCAGGAAGGGGTTGGCCTCTTCTCCCAGGCAACCAGCACCAGAACAAGGGGACACAGTCTCAAGCTGTGCCAGGGGAGGTTTAGACTCGAGGTGAGGAGGAAGTTCTTCACCGAGCGAGTCATTCGTCATTGGAACGGGTTGCGCAGGGAGGTGGTTGAGTCATCAACCCTGGAGGTGTTCAAGGGGAGATTGGATGTGGCACTTGGTGCCATGGTCTAGTCATGGGGTCTGTGTTGATAGGTTGGACTCGATGATCCTCAAGGTCCTTTCCAACCTAAGTGATACTGTGATACTGTGTATGAGATTCAACAAGGCTAAATGCTAGGAGCTGCGCTTTGGTCACGATAAGTCCAAGCAATGCTGCAGGCTTGGAGCGGAATGGCTAAGAAAGTGCCCACCCTGAGGTGCTGATCAACAGCTGGCTGAGTACCTCCACAGGTGGCCAAGAAGGCCAACAACATCCTGGCCTGAATCAGGAATACTGTGACTAGCAGGACCCAGGGAAGTGATTGTGACCATTGTAAGCACATAGATGACCACTAAAGGTCACCTAGTCCAATCCCCTCTGCAGTAAGCAGGGGCAACTTCAACTAGATCAGGTTGCCCAGAGCCCTCTCGAGCCTCACTTTGAATATCTCCAGGGATGGGGCCCCAACCACCTCATACAAAGCTATACTGGAAAGATTCCTGTAGCTTCGCTAAGTTAACTGATGGATTCAGTCAGCAAGCTCTCCTGCTTCCCTAGTCATCTACATCTCTGAGCCTCTTAGCAGAGTAAATCTCTTGAACAACAAACCCATCAAGATACTGAATTTTGAGATAATATATTGTTTGGTTGTTTTTAATTTTTCTTACCATAATGGCTCTCTGACTCTCACTCTTGGGTAACCAATATTCCTTGATAAGTTCATGGAAGGGGCTTCACTGAGTCTTTTTGAAACACTAAATAAACCTAGTAAGAGCCAACATCAAACCCTTATAATTATGACCAAAAAGTATGTTAAGTTCAGGTTTGTGAAAGCTATTGAGAAAATCAAGGGAAAAATCAATGCTAAAATCTTGCTTTTATGCATTTTACTGGTAATTGTGTCATTAGAAGTGGTAGCAGAAGAATTAAGGATTGCACATGATTATTCTGCTCAGACAGCAATATCCAAGACTTGAAATAACATCTTCACCTTGAACTTAGTGGAGGCTATTGAAACACTGAAGTATTTTGTTGGAGGACTGCAAAGTTGAAAACTGAGGTCAGAAGGTAAACTTTAAACGTACCAAGAAAATTCCATATGAAATTAGGTTTATTTCATGTATCTCTGCACTTCTGGATGTAAAATAACTTTCTGCAAATATTCTTCAAATTGGGGCTACAATATATAAATTTTAGAGAGCATTTCTAGCATCCATTCCAAAGAAAGTTTGTGGAAAGCCTAGGAAAGGAAACAAACACAGGCAAAGCAAATTATACCAAATATTCTAGCAGGATTGTTTGGCAACTTTCCATTTCTAAAAATAATCATTAATGAAGCCTTTGGTATCTCAGATTACACTGTCAATATTACAAGGTGCCTCGAGAAAACATAATTGCATCAATTTATTGACTGTGTACTGCAGAGGACATGGAAAGAATAATTTTTGGAAGGCATCTATTTTGCCTGGATTTTTTTCCTCAAGGCATTCATTCCCAAGTTTCATAGGAAAGGTCATTTACACCATTGCCACTGAATACCTTTAAGTAATCTGAGAATAAGGAAGATCTTCCTACCACTGTGATTAGCTCTGTGTAATTCCTCACTAAGCAGCAATTGTATTGTCGACTTTGCTAGTTATCCTTTAGTAAGGAAATTCACCATTGTCCAGAAAGGCCACAGAAAGTCAACACTTCTCTGTTCACAGCAGCAAAGCCCTGAGTAGGCTACACAATATGAATGTTAAGAGCAGTAAACAGAGACCTAGAGCACAGTTAATTTTCCAATAATCCCTGAAGAGCACTTGTGTATCTCTGTTTTCCAACGGGCCATCTGAGGAGCAGATAAGCATCTTGCCCAAGGCCAAGTAGAAAACCAGTGGTGGAAATGGTGAAAACACCTCGAGACTTTTGTTTTGCAGACCAGTATTTTAACACCCAGGCTGCCTTCCACCTTCTTATTACAACAGTGGTGAAGAACTGCTCAGATCTAATTTGAGATATGGTAAGACTGTAAGAGCATGACTGCGTTGAGAACCTCTGTTTTCTTTGTTGCACTGCATTTTCAGGGGCATGCTACTCCTCCAGTGGTTTACATTTTGGAAAGGCAACTTTTAAATTGGTTAAAGAGTTGCTGTTTCCTAGCTGTTAGCAAAGACCATTATCTCCTTTTAAAAATTACATACATTACAGCACAGTTGCATGAAAACAGAAATATCTTGCTCCCACACTAATTGACTCAGCATCCTGTTCATCACTGCAATGTGTATCATTAATTTGTTGTTCAGCTGTAACAATATGATATGTTTTCCCTACGACAGCTTAAAATACACACTGAGCATGTGGGTATTTAGTGAGATGGAATGGAATGGAATGGAATGGAATGGAATGGAATGGAATGGAATGGAATGGAATGGAATGGACCAGACCAGGTTGGAAGAGACCTTAAAAATCATATGTCCACTTTATAACATTTTATCTCATGATAAAGAAAGCTCTAAGCCAACATTATTTGACATGTAAGACGTGGCAAAAAGTTGAGACACAACAACCACCCTTGTAAATGCTGATAGACACACCTAAAGTCTTATCTAAAGTTCATCCTGTTAAAGGACACATTCTATGTTGCACAATTCCTCCTAGAATATCAATCTAATAAGTGCCAAATGAGGCTGAAGACAATGCTGTTGCAAAAAAAATGGAGAAAAATGATTAAAATGTGATAATTATACTGACATCTTATATGCTCAATCTAATCAACCAAGCTTCCAATTTGTCATAATGTACACTCACTCATACATTATTGCTTAATTATAGCAACACTTCTATTCCAAAAGGCTGTCAATCATGCAAATGCCCATCATTTTTCTCTATTTGCATTTAAGAGATATATTTTTAGTTCACATTCAAAGCCCGCTGTGAACCTGAATTAACCCTGGCTCCTCCTTTTGTTTGCAGGGCTCATCCCTGTTTATTCCATGTTTGCTGTCTGTGGCGGTTTATGCTGTGTGATTTGCTGCTTTACAATTCTTCTGGGGCTGAAGGGATTTTTGAATCTCATCTTTGTTTCTGAGCTGGGGTCTTGGTGATGGATGTGTTCTTAGGAGCTGCAGACCTGAGTTTGAACTGTTCAGGTTTAATGCAAATACAATTATCAGCCAATCTTCTGTTCCAGATTTCTCTTGTCAGTCCTGCAGGAATGGGAAGAGAGCAGAGAAACTTGGTTTGATCATACAGGTAGCCCTGCTAAAATCATTTGGACTAGTTGTGGGCCCTAAGATCCAAAAGGCAGTGAACAGATATTCTTAATAAACATACCTCAAAAGAGCACAAGCCCTACGAGGAGAGGCTGAGTGAGCTGGGATTGTTTAGCCTGGAGAAGGGGAAGCTCAGGGGAGACCTTATTGCTGTCAACAACTACCTGAAGGGTGGTGTAGCCAGAAGGGGGTTGGTCTCTTCTCCCAGGCAACCAGCACTAGAACAAGAGGACACGGTCTCAAGCTGTGCCAGGAAAAGTTTAGGTTCAAAGTGGGGAGAAAGTTCTTCTCAGAGGCAGTTGTTAGCTGTTGGTATGGGCTGCCCAGGGAGGTGGTGGAGTCACTATCCCTGGAGGTGTTCAAGAGGGGATTGGACATGGCACTTGGTGTCATGGTTTAGTAGTCATGAGGTCTGTGGTGACAGGTTGGACTTGATGATCTTTGAGGTCTCTTCCAACCTTATTGACTCTATGATTCTGTGAATCTATGTACTCTGATACATGTTACACTCTGAACTGCTCTTCCTCAGTTTCTTTTGGCTTAAATCTTTTAATTATATGTCTTTGAGTACTTCTACTTGTTTGTGATCCCCATCTTCTCTGACTTTCTACTCTAGAGCACAGAGTGGAAGAGAAATCTGGCAGTTTATCAGAGCACAGAGCAACACAGCAAGATACATGCTTAACAGGATGCATCACTGATGGTAACAAAGGGAAAACATAAGGAAGTTGGCAGAACTGTTAAAACACTTTGGGAGTGCTAAGGAAGCAAAGGGAACTGCTCAGTGGCATCGGCAGGCAAACTTTTGGTAGTAAAGAAGAGGAAGTGCTCTAACATGATATTCTGCTTTAATGTTGAGGCTTAAATCTCCTCACTTACATTTTGCCATTCTGCAGAACTGTATCTTGTACTTAAGAGTGCAAGTGACCAAGCACATAACAGGTTCTGCTATTCTACAGTGATGATCTTCTGAACATATACACCTTGCAGCAGCCTCTGCAGGAATTTTTAACCAGTCTGGGACACAGACCTTCAAAGAGAAGTTTATGCAGGGACAATGAAACCGCTTATATTAGCCAGTCCTAATGTTAGACAATACATAATTTCTGGTGCAAATTACTTTTGATTCAGTTCAAAATGATGCTTCCTCCACACCTCCACTTTGTTTCAAATTAAACAGTAGTGCCTCAGCCTAAATTTCAGTCTGATCAGTACAGATCTTGTCAGAGGCTGCAGGTACCTAATACACTAGTTGGAAAATAATCAGGTGAGCTATCTTCACCAAGATGAGAAAAGACATCCCCGCAGAAATACTCTTCTTGTCCCAGGCAGTCACCTCTCTGGCATCATGTACCATGTGCTTTGTTCACACTATTCAGGAATTAAGAGCTTTCCAAGAGCCAACTACCACCAGGTAATATCTGAAAACTTACAATCTTTAGCCATCTTAGACTTGTCCCACTCCACAATGAGACTGGACCAGGCAGTTTTCTCCACAACTTTTAAATGTTTAAGTGTATGTGTCATTGAAAATCACTGTATGTTACATTATTTAGTTTCACTTTCCTTTGCTCTTATACATTCTATGCCACTATTCTACCTTTCAAAATCTAGTAACTTCTTAACACATATGTTTTATGTGCAGTACATAAACACTTTCTATTTGAGCTTTAGACAAGCAAAAAAAAGGGAAAAAAAGTAATTAAAAATAGCAGTTCAGGGCAGGAAAGGAATTTAAAAGGAAAGACAAAAGCACAGCATTTTGCTATGAAAAATGTCAAGTTTGAATGTTGGCCCAAGAATATCTCAATACATTTCAGGTAAATGAGGCATGAAGCATATTCTTAAAAATATCAGGTCCAGGCAATAGCACTACCCAATATTTTATCCTAATGGCAATATATAGTACTTAAAAAAAGCTTGAACTTTAAATCAAACACTTTGGGGAGGACATGGCCAATCTATTAGTTTTTCAAATATAACTTAGTATCAACATGAAGATGAGAAAGCAAACCATTTCAGGGAGCTTATTTGGTTAAAATCTGTTATAATATTGGAGTGTGTCTCATTCTTTAATTAGTTAGCAAGCAATGCAGATAATCTTCCTCTATCACCTCTACCTCTTACTCCTGGGCTGGAGTCTTCATCATCTTGTGGGGTCAAGATAACCCTCGGTGTACATCCTCACAAAGGATGCATTACCTTTGATTCAGTAAAATTATTTGAGGTGGCAAAACTATAGTATTTATCATATTTACAGAAAATACAGCATAAAAATAAGAAAGAAAAGGCACTATATCATCTTTTTGAAAGAGAGAATATTTTTATTATCTCTAAATAAACTGTATAGCAGAAGCCCATTTTGTTCAGGATTGTAATTTATTCTGAAGAAGTTTATCTTCTCTATTTCCCATTGCTTCTTACTTTAAAAGATCATAGAATCATAGAATCAAGGAGGTTGGAAAAGACCTCAAAGGTCATCAAGTCCAACCTGTCACCACAGACCTCATGACTACCAAACCATGGCACCAAGTGCCACGTCCAATCCCCTCTTGAACACCTCCAGGGATGGTGACTCTACCACCTCCCTGGGCAGCCCATTCCAATGGCTAACAACTCTCTCTGGGAAGAACTTTCTCTTCACCTCTAGTCTAAACTTCCCCTGGTGCAGCTTGTGACTGTGTCCTCTTGTTCTGGTGCTGGTTGCCTGGAAGAGACCAACCGCCTCCTGGCTACAACCTCCCCTCAGGTAGTTGTAGACAGCAAGAAGGTGTCCCCTGAGCTTCTTCTTCTCCAAGTTAAACAATCCCAGCTCCCTCAGCCTCTCCTCATAGGGCTCGTGCTCGAGGCCTCTCCCCAGCCTCATTACCCTTCTCTGGACATGTTCAAGAGTCTCAATATAAACCTCCCGGGACAAGTTGTTGCCCAAGTTTCCATCCTTCTCAAGCAAAACCAAATATGAGACAACTTTTTACAGAGGACAATACCAAAACATGTGTATCTCACATAAATACCTATTAGGAGGACAGTAGTGCTAACACTTACCATTCTTTAAACTCTTCCTCCAGAAGCAAGACAGCTCAAGTCTTTTCATCTAGTCAAACAGCTTCAATTGTTCTTAGGTAATAGCAAGTTACCATTACAAATGTACCATGTACCACATTAGGAAGTTCTCAAGACAAACTGTGTCTCCTACTTTTGAGAAGACCAAACTGTATCCATTTGAAAAGCAAACTACTGTATCTTTTCTTCTGATTTTTGCTAGATTTCTATGCAGGTTGTGAAGCAGAGATAGTGACAAGTCTTTCCTAAACAGGCACTCAGTGTGTGGATGAAAGTTACAGTTCTTGTATAAGTGAAATGGAGCTACTGTAAAGATTGCCTCTGGACAAGTGTCATTTTTTCTGGTCAATGTCCTTTACTTCCACTTGACAGAGCAAGCAATTTTAGGAAGGACTCCAAATCTGGCAATTTTGCACTTGATTTCATGCTGACAGCTACAGTGTACCAACTGTTGAGGCTACTTGGGTGTCAAGCATTACTCCTCATTCTTCTGGTTATTCTATATGGTAAGAGAAATGCCACTTCTGTTTGGCTTTTCACATGTTCACAAGCAAACAATAATTCTTTCAGAAAAGGGGCCATAGCCTAAAACTGACAAGTATGCTAAATTAGTTAGTATTTAACTGAAAATTCTGTTTGAAAGAATCATGTTAAAGTTTTTGATAGGCCTGTCATTAAGTCTCGCACATAAGTTTCTCTTTTGCTAATACTCTGCAGTCTTTCCTCAGAGTGTTTTTTCCTTTGTCTAAAATATGAGCGTATAGAAATGTCTAATGTGGAAGCAAGCTTTCAGCTGACTTCAAGGGCTTGTTACCTGTAGACCAGTCACTGTGTAGAAAAGTTGTTTGCTCCAAATGACACAGCTTTGGTGCCCTGCAACTGCAACTTGAAGCCGTTTCTCGTGTCTCCCTGTGGTTACTCTTCAAGATCAACAGCAAATGGCTCTGACTTGTACCTGATGCCTAAGTGCCCAAGGCCTCTCTCTGCACTATACTTTTGCCCTTGCATCAGTAACCTCAGAAAACCTGTCTCCTATTTTGAGACAGATTAAGTTCTTTGCTAGAATAGAATAGAATAGAATAGAATAGAATAGAATAGAATAGAATAGAATAGAATAGGATAGGTTGGAAGAGACCTTCAAGATGCTTACTTTTCACTTATTTTAGAATAAACAAACCTTTATTTTTTAGAATAAAATATTTTTTAGAATAAACCAAACCAGGTTGGAAGAGACCTTCAAGATCATCGTGTCCAACCCATCAACCAATCCAACCCACCCAAACAGCTAACCCATGGCACCAAGCACCCCAGCAAGGCTCCTCCTGAACACCTCCAATGACGGCGACTCCACCACCTCCCTGGGCAGCCCATTCCAATGGGCAATCACTCTTTCTGTATAGAACTTCTTCCTAATATCCAACCTGAACCTCCCCTGGCACAGCCTGAGACTGTGTCCTCTTGTTCTGGTACTGGGTGCCTGGGAGAAGAGACCATCATCCACCTGTCTACAACCTCCCTTCAGGTACTTGTAGAGAGTGATAAGGTCACCCCTGAGTCTCCTCTTCTCCAGGCTGAGCAATCCCAGCTCCCTCAGTCTTTCCTCATAGGGCTGTGTTCCAAACCCCTCACCAACTTTGTTGTTCTTCTCTGGACTCGTTCCAGCAAGTCAACATCCTTCCTAAACTGAGGGGCCCATTACACCACCTCAACACCTGTATGGTCATTTTATAAAGTAGCTTCTCAGTTCCTTACCAGAGGAAGAGCAAGAGCTTTTGCAACCTTCCCTTTTTACCAGATATTCATAAAACATCCCTCCCTATCTGTGAAAAAAAAAATAGCCTATTTAGAACACTGGACAGTCTCCCTCACATCCTAGAGTCTGTGGGAAATAAGCTACTATGTTTTACTTCAAAACTACTGGAAGAGTGCTAGGGCCAAATATTCCTCTTAAAAAAAGGCAAAAGTAATCTATTTCATGGGGCTATGATGAATTACTGAAATAAGATATGTTGCCAATATTTGATGGGGAAACTTGCCCAGGACCTAACTCAAAGGAATGTCATTTGCCCACAACATTCATTAGAACTACTTTAGCACACAAAGAAGAATCAGAAATGTATTTACTTGGTGGCATCCTTTCAATATATGGTTTCCAGCATAATCTCTGAAGTAGCATAACATAAAGTTTGTGCACAGTGGACGTGATAGGAAGCCAGCAAGAGACTCTTTTTACTTATAGCTATGTAATAGGCATAGTTATTCAGAGTGTGTTTTGAATTTCAGAAGAGGAAAAAAAAATCAGTCACTGCAGAGTAGTAAAATAAGCATAATATTTGAGTTAGAGAAAATTATATAACATTGCTTTTCCCTTGGGATTTTCTCAAAATAGGAATTCCACTCTGCTGGAGAGTAACTACCACAATAACACTCAACAATGTCCAAATGGAAAATGATCAGAAGAGAACAAAAGGAAGTGGTCCTAAGGACACGTGCATGACCTTGACTCTGCCTGTGACTTCCAGCATACAGCTGCTATCTGTGATTCTTGTTGAGAGAAGAAACAGAGTCGTGCACTGTCCTGAGGGAATATGTGTGCTGTTTATATATGGTGCTGAAAGGCAAGAGGGTGAAGTACGGCTTGTAGAGTGCTGGGGAGGATATGAAATGATTGAAGATGTGTGTCCTCATGTGTGTAATAGCCTCGGTTGGGTTGAGGGGCTGGATGGGGGGAGGGAAAGAATTAAAGAATAGGAAGGCATTCCTAATGGGTTCTCTATTTTCTCTTCAGCAATCAACAGCACTAGAAGAGCTCCATCCTCTTCATTATGTTTTGACATATATTTCTCTGTTTATACAGGTTTGCAGGCTCATATTTTTTTTGTTGTTACACACTTGAAAGAAGATACAGAATGTTCTCTCTCATGAAAATCAGATGCCACAAATACAAAAAAATAATTTTACAGTGAATTTGAGCTGGTTTTATATCAATTTATCTGTTAAGGGCTCGATCACTCTACTGGTTGACAGCCAGTTCTTGAAAATTCCTCTGAGAGTTGCTATTAACTAATAACAATGAGTTGGAAACAATTGGTATGTAATGCTTACTTTTCTCTCTCCTGAAAAAATGTGATTTCTATTAATTTTTTCAATTGTTACAAGACTAACATCATTCAGTAACTGCTATTCCTTAGCTACCACCTAACTAACCTGTGACTATGTTCCTTTTTGGGAGTGGCCAGGTGAAATATTTTATAGACCAAGTGTGATGTTTGGTTCACAGAATCACAGAATCACCAAGGTTGGAAGAGACCTCAAAGATCATCAAGTCCTACCTGTCACCACAGACCTCATGACTAAACCATGTCCAATCCCCTCTTGAACACCTCCAGGGATGGTGACTCTACCACCTCCCTGGCCAGCCCATTCCAATGGCTAACAACTCTCTCTGGGAAGAACTTTCTCCTCACCTCGAGCCTAAACTTCCCCTGGTGCATCTTGAGACTGTCCTCTTGTTCTGGAGCTGGTTGCCTGGGAGAAGAGACCAGCCCCCTCTTGGCTACAACCACCCTTCAGGTAGTTGTGGACAGCAATAAGGTCTCCCCTGAGCTTCCTCTTCTCCAGACTAAACAACCCCAGCTCCCTCAGCCTCTCCTCGTAGGGTTTGTGCTCAAGGCCTCTCCCCAGCCTCATTGCCCTTCTCTGGACATGTTCAAGGTGTTCAGGTGTTCAGGAGGAGGTGTTCAGGAGGAGACTTGATGGGGTACTTGGTGCCATGGGTTAGTTGTTTGGGTGGGTTGGATTGGTTGATGGGTCGGACGCGATGATCTTGAAGGTCTCTTCCAACCTGGTTTGGTTTATTCTAAATAAAGGTTTATTCTATTTTATTCTAACTAAAGAGTCTCAATGTCCTTCTTAAACTGAGGGGCCCGGAACTCAACACATTGCTCAAGGTGTGGCCTAACCAGTGCTGAGTACAGGGCAGAATGACTTCCCTGCTCCTGCTGGTTGACCAACTGTAGTCTATGTCATCCATGACATCTGAGGAACTTTTTTGTAAATGTCTTTTCCAAGAGACTGGATTTTTAAGTCAGTGAAACAATGGAGGACATGGGTATGGCCTCCATGGCTAAGGAGGAGAAATGAAGAATAGTGGCATGTTTCTGCTTGCAGCAAAGACAAGATTTGGCCAAAGGACTCTGATGGCAAAGTAGAAATAAAACTCACCAATAAATAGCTGGAAAATCTACTGCGATTACTGCCCTGTGAATCCAAAAGTATTTGACTTAATACTAATGATCTTGATACTGGTACTGAACCATAACTAATGTGACAAATTTGCAAAAATTAAAAGAACATTGCCTAAAATATCAATGTGTCCTAACACCAAGGTCATTTTAAAATGATATGGCTCTTGTGTAGCTATTCAGACAGTCCAGGAAGGATCTCTTCACAGCAGCTGCCACCAAACTAACCTCAGATTTACTTACTCTACAAAGAAGATAATAGACTAACACTCTAATGCAGCATTCTCTCCATGATCACATTAGCCTTGGGTGAATTCATAGATCCATGATGCAGAATATGTCCCATGGCAAATGTCCTCTGCTTCCTTGCTGTTCTCCCTACATGTACACAGGTATGTCTCTCCTCCTCTTCTAACTTGTCAGCAGCTGTGCTGAAGCACACCCTGAGAGTCAATCAGGCAGGCAGGTTTACTTGACTGCTCCAACTCTGTGGCCAGGGCATGTCTTGAGGTGCAGTCTGTTGTCTCTTCCCCAAAAACTGACATTGATGTGTTTGAGCCAGGGAGAAAGCCAGATTCTTCTTAAGACTAAATGTACTAATTCTACATTTGGCTACTCAATAGCAATGCCTAAACACAAAACCAGGTCTCTCACCAAACTGCAAGTAGCATGGGCACAGCATGTAACAGCACAGAGAAAGGGATACTACAGGGTGCAGCTCAAGTCCCATATTCAGCAAGACAGTTCACACTGTTAGAAACGTGAAATACCTCCTTGTCAGCATTTTGTTTGTTTGTTTGTTTACCTATAACCACATATTCCTAGGTTTACCATCACTGCAGAACTGAGGCACCAAATAAAATGCTACCTACATTGTAGCTGATTGCTCACTAGAGCATACCCCTGCAAGACATTTAAAGAAAGGCTGTATCATTAAGTGGAAAGATATCTCCTTTCACTTCACTCAGTCATCTAGCCTTAGATCCACTTGATTTCTATTCTTGAGGAGAACTAAATGAAGAATATTTTGGGATAAGTCAAGGGTGTTTCTTATCACAGGATGAAATATGAAATAGTGAAGTTCTTTAAGTACTTTAACATGAGATCTGTTACAGACATGACTCTCTTTTTGCTCCTACGTACCTTTACTTGCAGATATTAGATAAACACAAAAACAAACTTGGTGGGCTTGATGCTTTCCTGTCACCAAATCAGCTGTTCCATGATGTGCATTAACAGAGATACAGCACCATGCACAGCTCAGGAGAGCCACTGACACACAGTGTAAAAGAAAGGGAAGATGCACAGAAAAGTAGAGCTGCACAGGATACACTGCAAACAGAGAAGCACATATATTCAGATAGCTTCAAGACTGTATTTTAAGACACGAGTTGAAAGCAGCTGGTTCCAGCCTGCAGGTAAAAGTGGCCAAGTTTTCACCTTCACATCTACTCCCAGCTCTTCCCCCAGAAGATCATTCTGTGAGCTAATGGAAATAGGAGGCAGATGTGGTGCAGTGGTGCATGCCTGCTCTGCTTATTAAAACAGGGGAAGAAGGTAATATTTCACCCCCCAGAAATAAAATATATATATAAAAAAAAAAAAAAAAAGAAAGAAAGAAAGAAAGAAAGAAAGAAAGAAAGAAAGAAAGGAAAAAAAAAAGATAGACAAGCAAGAGGCTAATCCATCTGATGAAATTAGCAAGCAGAGTATGTAGCTGTTTGAAATGATGAACGAGGTTGAAATAGCTACACAGGCTAACATCCAGTGGGATAATTACTCCAAGCTCTCAGGCTAAAATCTGTCTTGGAGGAACTGGGAGGCTTTGATGACTCAATTTCAATGGGCATGCTTATGAAATACATAGTAAAAGCTATTAAAATTGAAATTGTTCTTGGGTGGTATTCTGAGACTGGGCTACTGACCCTATCAGGCTGCTTTTAATAAGGTACATGCTATTTTTGCTCTTAGAAGTGGCAGATACTTTAGCTGCCCACCTACTTAGACTTAACCATTTAATACCCTACATATTGTTTTTGAAAAGACACTGTTTCTAAAGTGAATTATGTTCTTTGTGTTAAAAAAAAACGAAGAAGAAGAAAAATTCTCCCTTCCAAATTGCGCAAGCAACCTTTCAGCAAAACTGTTCAGGGGTCTGTGTTATCCCTCCAATTTTAGAACCATTCACAATGCAAATATTGTGCTACTGCTGATGTGGGTCAAAATGGTTTATCATTGACAGCAGCTGCCAAAAAGTGTTTCACTTCCACTTCCAAAGTCAGGACTCTGCAATACTTTTATAGCACAGTAAGAGTGTGAAAGTAAAAGACGGGACCAGTATTCACCAAGGTGTTCTACCCAATGGCTTCTACTTATGCTGCAGAATATTACTTCAAGCCCTCATTTTCTTATGAACATGAGGATATGGCTAGGAAATGAGAGCTTCTGATGGCTGATCTTAGTTTACACAAAACCATTGTGTTGCTCCAAGTCTAAAAGGATAGCCTTGGTGAACTATCAGAGCTTTAATGAAGGCTCCAGCTCCTAACACCGCTAAACACATCCAGGTTTCCATCAGCACTAGTGAAAAGACTACTGGTATGTGAGTACATATTAAAATATGGCCACTGCATTTAGGAGCTTTTGAAAACCCATTCCTTAATTTATTCAATGTGACTAATGCAAAGAGGACATTTACTTATTAAATTCAGAATACAGAATTAACCAGGTTGGAAAAGACCTTCGAGATCATCAAGTCCAACCTATCACCCAACACCATCTAATCAAATAAACCATGGCACTAAGTGCCTCACCCAGTCTCTTTTTAAACACTTCTAGTGATGGTGACTCGACCACCTCCCTGGGCAGCCCATTCCAATGGCCAATCTCTCTTTCTGTGAAGAATTTCTTCCTAACATCCAGTCTGAACCTCCCCTGGCACAGCTTGAGACTGTGTCCTCTTGTTCTGGTGCTGCTTGCCTTGGAGAAGAGACCAGCCCCCACCTTGCTACAACCTCCTCATAGGGCTGTGCTCCAAACCCCTCCCCAACTTCATTGCCCTTCTCTGGACACGGTCCAGCAAGTCAACATCTTTCCTAAACTGAGGGGCCCAGAACTGGACACAGTACTCAAGGTGTGGCCTAACCAGTGTGATGTACAGGGAGAGAATGACCTCCCTAATCATCTCAACATAGGGGTAACACCTCAAAATCATACAAAATCTACTTTCTAAGTTGTCTGTGCCACATGGACACAGAGATAAAGTAGATGCTTGGGGAGAAAATTAAAGGAGGTAAAATAAAGGGTGAATTTGAAAATACCAAACTTAAACTGGTATTTTATTGACAAGATATGTTACCAGTGTCATGAACTGATGCATAGATGAGTAAAGAAGAGGAATGAATGAGAAATAAGATAACTATCAGTATTGATCTCAAATAGATTTTTTACAGTACATAAGAGGTAAAAGGTTGTGAGGTGTCCATAAATGCATCCACCTACACCTTATCTGCTCAGCACCTGCAGGTTCAGGCCAAGTGAATTTTTTTAATAGCTAGATCTTTATTTCTTCTCCTCTGCAAATCACTCTCCACACCTTTATCAGTTCCTTTGAATATTTGAACATTCTTTGAAAACCCAAACCCCAAACCAAAAGTCCTTGTAATTGGGGATGTAGAGTGCTGACTACCAAGAGAGGATAAGTGAGCAGAAGAACTTGGACCTGCAAGAGCAGGTAAAGTGGAGCTTTTGCTCTCAGAGGAAAAAAATAGACACTCTGGAAGAATCTCAAGCTGCACCAGGGGAAGTTTAGGCTCTGGGTGAGGAGAAGGTTCTTCATGAAGAGAGTTGCTAGCCATTGGAATGTGCTGCCCAGGGAGGTAGTGGAGTCACCATCCCTGGAGGTGTTCAAGAGGGGATTGGACGTGGCATTTTGTGCCATGATTTAGTAGTCATGTGGTAACAGGTTAGGCTTGATGATCTTTGAGGTCTTTTCCAACCTTATTGATTCTATGATTCTAATCCTTCTGCACTACAACTGGCAGGCTTTCTACTGATTTACAGAGATGCAAAGTAGTTCTATGATTCTAATCCTTCTGCACTACAACTGGCAGGCTTTCTACTGATTTACAGAGATGCAAAGTAGTTCTATGATTCTAATCCTTCTGCACTACAACTGGCAGGCTTTCTACTGATTTACAGAGATGCAAAGTAGTTCTCCTGGACTTCATTTTACTTCAGTGTTTAAAATAACAAACCCAGTGTACTACAGTTGCTTTATTTTATTTTATCTCATAATTATTCCCTAGCACAGCAGAAGAAGGGCTGGTCTTGCTTTAGGGAGAGATATTTTAAGTAATTGATCAGAGATACTTCTTTTAGTAATCTGAAACAGCTTTTCAGTTTATGTAAAAACTTTCAGAGGCAGACACCCTGCAGCAACTTAAAGGTGGGAGAAACAGTCTCTCTGAAAATATTGTGAAATGATATTTATGGATACTGAAAGCTTTCATTACTGGCCTGGGGTAGCTTGAAATATATCTGCTTACTTCTTGTTTGCTAACAATGTTCAAAAGGAAATCTAAATATTCCTGTACGAAGTTTAAAACCCAGAGGATCCTTTCAGCTGGTGTGGGTGAGATGGGCTAAGAGGTTTTGGTCTCTTGTCCCAGGCACCCAGCACCAGAACAAGAGGACACAGTCTCAAGCTGTGCCAGGGGAAGTTTAGGCTTGAGGTGAGAAAAAAGTTCTTCCCAGCAAGAGCAATTTGCCAGTGGACTGTGCAGCCCAGGGAGGTGGTGGAGTCACCATCCCTGGAGGTGTTCAAAAAGGGATTGGATGTGGCACTTGGTGCCATGGTTTAGTCAGTCAGGAGGTGTTGGGTGATAGGTTGGGTTTGATGATCTCTGAGGTCTTTTCCAGCCTTATTGATTCTGTGATTCTGTAAGCTGTGTGTCTGAGAAGTGCAAGCACAGTACAACTCCATGTGCCAGCACATTCCTCCTCCACCCCACCCTTTTTACATCGTTTTTACTCCGTTTCCTTAACTGGCACTCTACTGGCTGAATTTTGAACAGACAAAACAAACAAAATAAAGGCTGCTGGGTTGGGGGAAATAAGTTTGAACGCAAGCATTTACTGTTCAGTGGATGAGTGTGAAGCCAAAATGCCAGAACAAAGCCATGGTGCCAAGAGAGCTTTTTAAGCCTTATTGACAGTCCTCTTGTGGCTTAAAAATACATTTAAAAATAATTAAACCTAACAACACATTTTAAAATAATCAAAGCAAATGCTATTGGAAATAGACATCCCATACACACAATAAATTGCCTGGCCACATTTTTAAATTAACCACACAGTGTGATATATAAAAATCAGCCATAACATTTTACAGTTCTAATAATAACATGCAGTCTGCAGGCGTGTGATTCAGTACACATTCCTTGGGAATGTATTTGGCCTTTGGCCCTGTGTCTCACAGGGCTCCTGAGAAGAGAGCAGAGTGCCTATAAATTTATGGCTGGATTACCTGTCATGTGTTATTCCATACCTAATTGTTTCTGTAACCTATTGTTATCCTTATTATTGTTCTTTCCCATTATCCACTTAGGACTGTGTAATGTATGAGGTGCAGGGGAAACAACGGAATTTGGGTCAATACTGCTTTTATTCATGAAAAGGCTATTTTTATCCCAAAAGAAAAACAATATGGCTGCAAATATTCCCCGTCCTCCATGCATTAAATTTTGATTCACATTTATACATTGGTTTCAAATGCATTCTTTTCTATTTGTGGTTAATAGAGAAACAAGAGCTGTAAATTAGAGCTGGATTCTGGGGAGAAAAAAAAAACATTTACCCTCTGCTCCGGAGGGTGAGCTAGATGTTTGGATATAGTTGGAGGGGATGGAGCAGTGAAGTAAATGCACACAGCTGCTTGGAGGCAGAGATTAGGGACTGTGCAAGGGGTCAGGTACCAGCAGCAGCCTGAAATCCAGATGGAGGGAAGCACAGGAAGGAGTGCCCAGGGAGGTGGTGGAGTCGCCGTCATTGGAGGTGTTCATAAGGAGACTTGATGGGGTGCTTGGTGCCATGGGTTAGCTGTTTGGGTGGGTTGGATTGGTTGATGGTTGGATGCGATGATCTTAAAGGTCTCTTCCAACCTGGTTTGATTTATTCTAAATAAATAATAAAGTTTATTCTAAATAAAAGTTGTCACCCAGGAGAGCCACCACCCCCTTACTTGAGAGCAACAAACTCCCACTTCTTCTCCGATGGCTCCTGTGGCTGTTCCCAGGCACCTGTACCACACTGATGGAGTGTAGATGCTCTGGCTCTGCTTTTGCCCTTCATCTAGATCACAGTGTGCCCTTTACCCTCTCAGACAGCTTGATATGATAGATCTTGATGACATTTAGCAAGAATTTTCTTAAACTTAACATTTAATTTAAAATCATCCATGACTGCATTCAGATGATGACTTTGCTGGTCACAGATATAAATCTGTTATCAATAATAGTAGAAAAGGCAACTGTAAGTAAATTCCTTTGGCTGTTAAGATTTATATCCAGCATTTCCCACTAAATCTGTGGTAGTATGAGAAAATTCTTTCAAACTGGTAGAAAACATAGCATTAGTACATGCAAAATTTTGCACAGCTGCACTAGTTTCCAATTAAAGACATTACAAATCTGACAAAGCTTCTCTGAGCACTTAAATATGTCTGACTTCCATTGTGTGAAGTAGGAGAGGCATTATGCCATCATATATGTGGTGAAATTAAGATATAGCAAGGATAATCAGAGTGCTCAAGGACATAACAACCCCATGGTCTCTTCTCCCAGGCACCCAGTACCAGAACAAGAGGACACAGTCTCAGGCTGCACCAGGGGAGGTTCAGGTTGGATGTTAGGAAGAAGTTCTATACAGAGAGAGTGATTGCCCATTGGAATGGGCTGCCTGGGGAGGTGGTGGAGTCACCATCATTGGAGGTGTTCAGGAGGAGACTTGATGGGGTGCTTGGTGCCATGGGTTAGCTGTTTGGGTGGGTTGGATTGGTTGATGGGTTGGACACGATGATCTTGAAGGTCTCTTCCAACCTGGTTTGGTTTATTCTAATAAAGTGGTTTAGTCTAATAAGAATACACGGGCCACAGCTACAAGCAGGGCAAAGTGGAAGAGCTAGTGATGCAATCAAAGAAGTATTATTTTCAGTTTTAAAAATGTGGTTCCTATATCTACTTAAAAAAAACTGAAGTCAGAATTCTTTGGAAGAGGATATTCTACAGACACCTGTAAAAGTCTTCTTCAGCATGGTCTGGCAACACCTGATATTGTAGTCATGACACCGCATGGGATGAACCAGGCTTTTTCAATGGAGCAATTAATGTGGAGAATGTATTTGTTAAATAGATATTTTCTTTACCTATTTTAGGTCACATGCCATAGCTTAGTAGTTTAGTATGTTGGGGGGGTGGTTTAGATTTTAAAAAAATAAAAGAGATATTAAACAATTTTATGTTTTGCCTTCAAAGTCCAGTAATGGAAAAATCATATCACACTCAGCTTCTGCCCACGCTCACTAGCAAAACCATAATAGCATATGTTAATGTATACTATCTAATGGACTTTTAATTCCCTTGTAATTTAGGGAGTTGTAAAGAGAAGGAAAAAGTGTGGAGGAGGAATAAAAGGATATCAGTATTCAGCAAGAACGCATTCATAATTCTTGAAGCTTTAATTTGTAGGGAAAAAAATTAGATTTACCTTTATGTCAGAACAGTACTGCCATCACTTCTTGTAGAGAAACATCCACTATTCAAGTATAAGGTTTAAAACTCAGTGGAAGAGAATTTCCTCTTTTAAAGATGGTTTTGCTCAAAAAACCACCCTCAAATGCAGCAGAAATAATGCACCCTGCTTACCCTCCTTCCTGACTGAATCTTTCATGTCAATAGGACAATCAGTGTGGAGAGCAGGATTAGGTTCACATAAAACTCAAAGTATAGGAATTTTTCAGTCACTGAGGCACAAGAAAGGTCTCCTCTCTCACCAATTTTATTGCCTCGCTACTCCACTGAGCTGAGTTTGGGAAGAAAGTAAAGCAATCAAGCAATTTACAGTAAGCTCTGTTTTATGGCTTGCTTTGGAAAGTAGGCATGATATAGATATTCTGTCCCCCCAAAAATCCATATTGCTAAATTGTTACCAGGTTCTGTTTTAAACTGGTAAAGATATAATCCTTACTTACAATCCTGTTTTAAAATGACCTGAAATAACTTTCATGTTTAAATGCACATCACAGCTTTAAGCTGCAATGACCCTGGATACTTCTGTGCTAGGTGTACTTTCTGTTTGTCCCATTAGAAATAGTCTTTAGACAGGTATGAATCATACATTTTTAGCTTTAAGCATCACAAATACCAGGTCTTAAACCTGTCACTGGTGTTGGAAAGTATATTAGGCATAATGGGACACAAGCCTGCATAATTTTTGAGAGGAAATTCTACTTTTTATTGAAAGAAGATAATTCCTTCTAGCCTTGTGTCTCTTTGAAACATGGCAGCTCAGTGCTTTGGCATGGTAAAGAAAGCATATGTTAAAGTAATGCCAGATGCCTTTGATTACAAGCATAGTGGAAAGGCTTGCTAGGCTGGAAACATTGAGCCCAGTCTATGAAGGCTTCTACTTCTGAATGTCCTTTGAGATGGATGTCTCATGCTTGAGGTGAAGGAATGCCTACATTTCCCTGGAAATTCCTCATGTAGAAATGACCTGAAACTACTAGGACAAAAACTACACATCTAACATAAACTTCAAATTTTAAAATCCATTACCTGAGCAGAGAAAGGGCAGAAGAAATCAAGTAATCTCCATCCTTTTCAGGCTTGTACACGCAATAGATATTGCCCCAATATGGAGAACATAGACACAGCGTTTCTACAGCATCTCTCCAGAAGCTAATGGACACCCTTAAAAAAAGGAAACTATCCCACTGACCTGACGATGTAGCTGTCTACATGTGATGCACTGCAAAGAAAACATCTTCTATTTCCCAAGTGCAGGCAGTGGTTTTTTTTTTCTAGCAGATAAACAGTAAGAATCATAACTAA
Source organism: Melanerpes formicivorus (assembly GCF_026170545.1). Taxonomy (NCBI): domain Eukaryota; kingdom Metazoa; phylum Chordata; class Aves; order Piciformes; family Picidae; genus Melanerpes; species Melanerpes formicivorus. Next base: position 6,916,679 of record NW_027142378.1, read on the forward strand.
ATGGTTATAAGGCATGTATTTCATTGGAAAGATTAATCCCATCTTACAAAAGCATTTGAAGACATCTTTGATTTTCTTTAAGTCTTCAAACAGTTTGCTGTGGTAAGGCTCAAGCTCTGAGTTGTGTGCAACACAATTAATTCTTGTTTATGTATATTTGTGTGTGTGTGAATAATTCTGTTTAGGTCAAATAAAATAAATGCAAAGACAAGCATGTTAGCAGCAAAGTGACCCTTTAGAAGTCCTAAAAAATTACTCTTGCAGTCCATAGTCCAACATTTAATAATGCTGAACTTGATAAGGGATCTCAGAACCTGAAAAAGGAGACCTGAAAGGCACCTTTATAGAAAACAATTGATTTGCTTCATTTCATTGAAATGGCTAATGCTTTGATGGTTCATATTTACAATAGCTTGTCCTGTTCTTCAATGGAGTTGATATGTTGGAGTCTTTAACACCATAAACTTGATCAAAACTTCTTGGGTAATAAACAGAGCGGATTTAAGATGTGAGCCCCCTCCCCATCATGCTACTGCAACCCATCTGTGTGCCAATTTGTAACTAAAGACATCGAGAAATGTGTTCTTCATGCTCAGATGCCCTTGGTAGTTGAAAATAGTTCTGAGAGCTCAATATGTAAACTGGATTCAGAGTCTGAAAGACTTCAGAGTGGAAGAAATGACCTTCTGTAGCAAAGGCTGTAGCTTGGCTAAATCCATTGCTGAAAATAGAGTTTGTACATACCTCAATAATGCAGTCTGGGTTTAAAATTTTGCCTGGCTTTAAAAAAAAAAATTAATCCCAGCCCCCACCTTTCTCCTGACCCCTCAGCAGGGGGTAAGTGATTGTGCTATGGAATGGGTTGCCCGGGGAGGTGGTGGAGTCACCGTCATTGAAGGTGTTCAGAAGGAGACTTGATGGGGTGCTTGGTGCCATGGGTTAGCTGTTTGGGTGGGTTGGATTGGTTGATGGGTTGGACACGATGATCTTGAAGGTCTCTTCCAACATGGTTTGGTTTATTCTAATAAAGGTTTATTCCCCCATCCTGGAATTTACATCAATGGGCAAAATTTCCATGAGCCTATATAGCCACATTGTGGGAAGTGTGGTGGGGTGATGGAAGTTTTAGGCAGCAGGAAATGTTAACTCTGACTTCTCACTCTGTTTTGAACTAGTATTAAGTCATTAGAGGACAAAGATTTGCCCTTCCAAAATTTGATTTTGTCTTCTATGAAGACATTGGACAGTGGCACCGCCACTTGCTGGTCACAAGAACTCTGATCAAATACACAATGTCTCAACAAATCCACTCCTGAGCAGACCGTTCAGAGGGGTACTGGGCTGGTTTGAGGCAGGGAGCAGCCTGCTAAAATCACATGAGAAGTAGCACTCCTGCACATTGTGATCTGTGTGTTGTGACTGAGTGATGGGACATTTTGGCAGTTTGGCAGGAAGTTTATCTCATCTCGTCTGTCTCTCCTCATCCTCTCTGCTTGCTCTGTTAAGTATTTGTTTGTCAAAAAAGTAAACAATGGCATAAAATAACACATAACACTTAGTCTTGGAATGTTGCAATAATGGTATGGAAATCAGATCTGAGAACCAGGAAAATACACAAGAGCAAGGTTACTTACTGCAGGCTTTTTATGCTGGCACATCATTGACAATGTTTTTTCTTGTGCTAAATTTCAAGCAACTTTGAATTTTTCAGTATGCATTACAGTTCTATTTATGTCTGACTGTTAAAGCTACCTCCTTGCTCACCATCTCAAAGGTATTCTTGAGACTTAACAATTAGAGAAGTATAGTTGTAGTAGTTGCTGCTGCTCTGGCCAGCCTGATCTAGTGTGGGGTGTCCTTGCCCATGGCAGGGGGGTTGGAACTGGATGATCCTTGTGGTCCCTTCCAACCCTGAATGATACTATGATACTATGATAATGTTTCATTTTGTCACTGTACTTGCAAATCACTGAAGGCACATCTCAAAACGTATTTTTAAGCATGGAGGTATGCAAATAGGTGTCCAGTGTGATTTTCATACACATCTAGTGCCTGACTCCCATAAAACTCTACAAAGCTGGCTCAGAATCAGAGCCTCAGTCACAGACATTCTGACATCTATATTTCTTTGTGTGACTGCAGATATTAATTTCTCTGAGCAAAAACCTGGCCACATATAAGTTACTGTCATTAATGCCTATAAACAAAGACAGACTTCATTCTTATCTACTAATAATACATTTAGAAAATGACAAAAGAGGAAAACCAAACAAAAATGCAACTGGAGAAGCTAACAGACAACAAGGAGGAGGTTTTCTTGCAAAAGGTTCTGCCTAATATGTTGCTGTGTAGCAGTTTTATGGACTAATGTTTCAAAACAAGAATTATCTTTTCCCAATTTGTGCAATTCTGGCTGTCCTTATTTTTTTGAGTTCCCTAATTGCATGCATTCTTTTAGCAACGTGGTTGATTGAATTAAAGTACAGCTTTGTCCTTTTTCTTAAATTAAGGAAACTAATTTGGAAATTAAAACAGATTTATTTTCCAGTAAAGGTAAGTGTACATGTCTGGTCTTCAAGAAAGATCATGCTCTATATCTGTTGCTCAGTACAAATAAATGCACTGATTTTTTTCAATAGAGGTTTTCACATAATAGTAAATTTTGTTTAATAACAAAAGCATAAATGAATACCTGAATGAGTGGTAACAATAAAACCTCCAAGTTACTGACAATGTCTAATTCAGGTGAGGAGAAAAAAGGGTTAAAAAAATTGCAAGAATTCAAGAAGCTTAGATGACTTTGGAAACACAGATCAAAAACAGAGAGACTGGAAGTATAATTAACTCCATTACTGCTCAGTCAAATGAAAACAGCTGTGACACCCCATCTTATTTATGACAGCAGCAAATAGCTCTATTCCCTTGCTGGTTATTGCTGTAGGACAGCAGTGGTTCTACAGCAGGTGAAATAGAAACAAGCTGCTAATATTTATGTCACTAGATCAGGTTATGGATACAAGATTTATGCAAAAGTTCTATAAAAATATCTAAATAGCTTTTATATCTTCCTGCAGCAATCCTTTTCCAATAGCAAACCAAATATCTTTTTGTTAAATATGATCCTATACTCTCAGTAGTATTGCAGCACAAAGGCAGCTCCCCCACTGCTAAAGATGAGAATGTGTTTTCACTGCAAACCCAGTTTTGTTCACTCTAAAACACAAATAAAAGGCCATTTAGGTCTCAAAACCACTCATTTATTTGCACATCCAAGCTAGACTTTGTCAATGTGTAACGGCCTGCATGGTAGCTTGATAACCACTTGCTGTACTTCAAAGAGCCTGGATTTTGGTTTAGAAATTCTGAAAGCAAGGAAGAAAAATAGTTTTCTGATTAAAGTCCTTACTTTATTAGGAAATGTCATTAAAACAGATGTTAGCTACTTTGACAGAAAAAAAAGAATGTGAGTGGAGAGATTTCCTAAAGTAGTTTTTTATCCTGCAGCTTTAATTACCATGCTTCCTACACATAATCTGTCTTACTTCTCACTCAGACAAACTGCCCATTAAATAATGACTGAGAAATAAGATTGTCAATAACAAGGCAGAAAATAAAGCAAGTAGGATGTTGCACACTTCACTGCTAACCTTTTTGCTCTCTCCTCTGCCCATCAACTTCCCTCCTCCCATTCTCCTCTAGTTTTGATTTCGCCTTTACTGCCCAGTTTGCACCCCACCACAGCACCTACCTGCAACCCCAGAGATCCAAACCCTTTTCTTTCTGCACACCTCTTCCATTACCCACCAGGAGTTTGCACTCAAAGTACCAAAGTACTTTGGTCTCATGTAGCCAGACCACCCCTCAACAGCCACTGCCCTCCAGGGCCTTTGCCCAACCTCACCATCCCTCCCAGAAGAGATAACCTCCTCCACCTGCCTCATAGATCCCACAGCACAGACCTGAGTGGCATATGAGGTTCCTGATCTCTCTACAACAGCATAAGACCAAATGCTCTTTCTCACTCCTCCCAACATCATTCTTCTTCCCCTCTTTGTGTGTGAACAATATAAACAGTAAAATCAGGAACCAGCCTCTGAAGTATGGAATAAATCTATGGTGCTTTGCCACCACCCCCAGGTAACACAGGAATAATGATGTAGCTGAAGCTGGGGCTCAGACAGAGAGACACTTTTTATTTTTCTTCAAAATCAAGTGTGTTGCTAATAGTCCCTGAGATCTGTTGGACCCACCAACTATGTATCCAAAGAGAAAAGCCATGAAGATATCCACAAGAATGTTTCAGATGCAGGTGGAAATAAATTTGCCCTTTTTCTGCCTCACAGGTATGTAGATCTAGAAGGTTTAAGAGCCCCTCCTGTTTCACTCTCACTGAAAATAGCATGCAAAAATGTAGTGAATAGCTACACTGAATGTGGTATTCAGTTACCTATAAGCACAACACAGACCATAGGGAGCTTCCCATTATACCTTTACCCAGCATCTTTGCATTACAAGAAGCTACACACATCATCTCTCTTTATGGTAGCCTTTAGCATCTTGTTACTGCCTAGTTCTGAAGACCATTTTTTGGTCACGTCTCTTACAATTATTTAAGGTAGAGAATACAGAGATGAAACTCTGGATATGGTAAAGGTGTGAGCAAACCTTCAGCTGGCTTCAGCAAGCAGTGTCATGCTCAAATTGCTGGCAATCTTGTGGGCATGTGTACAGCAATCACTTTAAGACAACATAGCATTGTCACATTAACACTGAGCTGCCCCTTTCAGCTCTTCAAGTTTCCCATAAGAGTGTGGATATTTCTAGGTATTTTTACTCAAAAAAGGATGTATTCCACCTATGTTTACCTGCTGCACGATGGTGAAGCAGCACTAAATGCTCATAGGAAATAAGGCTATGGTAGTCTTATTTTCTACCTCTTTTCTTAGGCAATAACATTTCTAATTCCTGCCAAGTACAAAGACCCAGACCCACAAGATAATTTGTGCAAGCAGCGCAAAGAAATGTGGTATGATGATACTGACATTATGAACAAGATAAATGCATGCCTAGATTTGGACCACAAACCAGCTCTCCCAGACCTCAGTGAGATCCCAGATGATTTTCTTGCTTCTAAGAGAGACCCTACATTTCTTGGCTTTCATTCTCCCTGCAGCTGCAGTGCAGCATTAGAAATCTCCAGGAATGGCAGTTCTACCACCTCCCTGGGCAACCTCTTCCAGTGTCTCACCACCCTCATGGGGAAGAATTTCTTCCTAACATCCAATCTGGATGTACCCATTTCTAGTTTTGTTCCATTTCCCCCTAGTCCTATCATTACATAACACCCTAAAAAGTCCCTCACCAGATTTCTTGTAGGCTCTCTTCAGATACTGGAAGGCCACAATAAGGTCCCCTTGGAGCCTCCTCTTCTCCAGACTGAACAGCCCGAACGCTCTCAGTCTGTCCTCGTAGGAGAGATGCTCCAGCCCTCTAATCATCTTCATGACCTTTCTCTGGACATGCTCCGGCACATCCAGATCCTTCCTGTAATAGGGGCTCCAGAACTGGACACAGTACTTCAGGTGGGGTCTCAGCAGAGCAGAGTAGAGGGGGAGAATCACCTCCATCAACCTGCTGGCTATGCTTCTCTTGATGCAGCTCAGGATGGGATTGGCTTTCTGGGCTGCACGTGCACACCAAGTCCTTTTTTTCAGGGCTGCTCTGGAGTCACTGCCCAGCCTTTATTTGTGTTTGGGATTGCCCCAATCCAGATGCAGGACCTTGCATTTGGTCTTGTTGAACCTTATGAGGTTGATTCTGTTGAATTCTGCAAAAGCTTGGTGCCAACCCAGATAATCTACATGATTGATACAGCACACCTCTTCACCACATCATTCTTGCTATTTTGTAGCTTGCCAAAAGCATGACTATAAACTTTCCTGTATTATAATACTGAAATTATCCCAGGAAAGAAGCACAGGAGGCTACCAGCAATCAGCACAGGAATAAATTAAAAATTATTTTGTAACCTTAATGCCAGATCCACACAGGGAACAGATTCACTGCTTCTGGCATTTCTTCTCAAATTTGGCCTTTTACCTGCCGACAGGCAATGTTTAAAGATTAGAAACAAAAAAAAATACAGAGTACTCTGGTATGAGTCTGCTGATTTTTTTTTTTTTCAGCAACATAATCAAGAGAAAAATGTAGGCTATGAGGTATTCCTGGTTTTAGAAATTAAATACTTCTCCTAAAACAAACATGATGCCAGTTAATATAACTTATCCAGGGAGCAGAAATATAATAGCACTCCAAAGGAAACTACAGGGGCTAAAAATACAATTTAAAAAGCCTCTTTAAGACATACTGTGCTTAGTTGAAATAACAGCTAAATGTCAGCTTATGTTTCTGTATACAAATACATTTGACCTGTAAAAGATCAGAAAAAATATTTTGTCTTTAATGTAAGGGAGGTATATTAACTCCATTTGGTGAGAGAGAAAACAAAAAAAGGGGGGGGGGGGGATAAATTATTTTAATTAGATTGCCTATTAACCTCAACATAAATTAATTTCTTTCCATAGTCCATATCACTGAGATGGCAATAGTAATTAAAAAACATATAAACTGTTACAGAAGTCCACAATTTGCTACACTCAGGCAACCTCAGTTCTGAAGTGGGCTACAATAGAGATATTGAAAACCACCACACTGATAAGACTGCGCTTTAAAGATGAGACCTCGTATGCCAAATTTCAACAGAGACTGATTTCTTAAAGTCAAGCTATAAACCCTAAAACTGGAATTTCATGGAGACACTATAATTTATAATACTTCTGTAGTGTTCAATTATTCAGATGCTCATGGCCCAACAAATTGAATAATGAATGGGGTAATGAATTGAACCCTGACAAGATGATAACAGAAAATATTATCAGTAGCCAATACACAGCGGAATCCACTTACAGAAAGATCCCTCAAAGAAATAACTTGTTTGAAGGACACATTTTCTCTTGAAATCCAAAAGACTTGTAGGAAAATGTGTGCAGGAGTTGCCACTAACAAATAACTGCTAAAGGCATAAACCTGCAGAACAGTATATTTCTAGTGACCAAACTGTGAATCATAATCATAAATAGGCCAGTTATATTTTCTCTGGATATAGGTTATGCATTTTATTATTGCTTTCCCCCTCCCCCCCTCTAATGCCACAGTGAGGGAAAAAGAATGGCCATATAAATTCTTAAACACTTTAGCTGCAGGCTCAGCCTTGGAGGTGTGATGATATTCTACAGATGCTAAAGCATACAGGTCTTAACAGTATTTAATCCATTTGCATCAACACTGCAAGCCAGAAACATAAATAAGAAAACCAATAAATATACTATTCAAAACTGGTGATAGATATTGTGTGTTTTTATCTTCCAGCCAGTATTTAAAGGAGCAGTGCAGACAGCCAGCAAATGCTGCATTAAAAAAACAAAACAAAAACAAAACAAAACAAAAAACTCCAAACAATAAACCCACCAAAACAAACATCAACAAAAAAACCCCAAACAAACACCCCCCAAAAAACCCCAAGAAAACCAAACACAAAACCCACAAGGTTAAAAAATTAAAAATAAATACAATGGAGAAGAATAGAATAAAATTGTTTTGGCTGAATGAGACCTTTAGGATCATTGAGTCCAAACTAGCGCTATTAAACCTGGTGCTAAAGCATGTCTCTTAGCACCCTATCTCTTAAGTCTTTTAAACATCTCTCGGGACAGGGATTCTCCCTGGGGAACCTGTTTTGTAACCTTTTCAGTAAATAAGTTTCTTCTAATATCAAATCTAAAGCTCCCCTGGTGCAACCTCAGGCTGTTTCCTCTTATCCTTTAACTTGTTACTAAGGAGAAGAAACCAACACCCAGGTAGTTGTAGAGAGCAATAAGGTCTCCCCCAAAAGAAGGATAACAAAAAAGCAAAGCAAATAATAAATAAAAGCCATAACAAATCAAACCCAAACAAATCAAACAATAAAACCCCAAACATATTAAAACAAAACACTAGACATAATCTCAAGCTGCACCAGGGTAAGTCTAGGCTCAAGGTAAGGAGAAAGTTCTTCACAGAGAGAGTCGTTAGCCATTGTAACGTGCTGCTCAGGGAGGTGGTGGAGTCGCCATCCCTGGAGGTATTCAAGAGGGGATTAGATGTGGCACTTGGTGCCATCGTCTGGTAGGCATGAGGTCTTGGGTGACAAGTTGGACTTGATGATCTTTGAGGTCTCTTCCAACCTTGTTGAGTCTATGATTCTATACTCTGCATCAGCAAAGAGATAGATAACTTATCCTACATATATATGAAAGTCATGAAGAAAGTATTAAGCTACTATGTTATGATACTTTCAGTTAGCTTTGTACAAGAAATCCCTATCAAGAAAAACTACCTCCTCTTTGGCTAGCACAGCTTGCTGCTGGTTTTTAGGGGCCTGCCTGCTGTGGCAGCATCAGAGCCATTCCATGATTCTCACCTCCCTACACACCCTGGAGCAACATTTATGCAAGCAGTTCATGCTGATGCTAATAAAATCAGCATAAACCCAGTGCTCAACTACTCATTCACATATGGGGCTTCTAAAACTCAGGGGCTTCCCTGCGACTTCTACCCTATCCAGTAGCTTCACTTTCTCCAAGACCTAAAAAATTAGATGAATCTGACTTCAAACCAGACTGAGTTGGATCCTCTACCAAATCCCAGCTATATTAATTACATGCTGCCCACTATTTCAGGCAGACACAGCTCCTCTCCTCACACTTGTCCCCAGGATGCTGCACCATAGGGCCAGCCAAGACCAGATGGCCCTTATGTCTTCTCATAATACTGGGGGAACTCTCCTTATGCTCACTGATAGGAAAATGCTGTCAAGCATGTAGCGATCCTCACAAAATTAAAAGGCATAGTTAAAGTGTCAGATGTTATTTAACATCCCTTTCAGCACGTTATTTTGTTATATTTCTGTGAGGAGATGTAAAAACACAGTGGTACTGAGAGGTGAGTGCTTATGTTGCAAGTACCAAAGAAGGCTGTGCATCTTTGCTTGGAGACAAAGGCTGAGGCAACACCTGCAGGGGACTCCAGAGATATACTGGGGAGAGTCTCTGAGGAAACAGAGCTCACCTTCACTTTGGATACTGTTTAGTCATCCCTAGCAAAAACAATTTTTACTCCAAAGGCTCCTGAAGATAATCCAAAGGGTAGGACTCATGTTACTATTCAATAAAACATGCATGCATTGCTACTCAAGCTTGTAAACAAGAAACAACAAAACCACTACCAGCAACAAACTTTGGGTATGAAACAAATTGAGACAAGGGATGACAGTCTATGATGAGGTGTTTTAAAAAACAGATTAACTCTTTCTTCTACAGATCACTCTCATATTATGGCATATAATGGAAAATTAGTAGCCTTTAATCCATACGAGTTCCTTATCCTATGCCTTAATCATCCTCATTGAGGTTGTTTAGCCTGGAGAAGAGGAGGCTCAGGGGAGACCTCATTGCTCCCTACAACTACCTGAAAGGAGGTTGTAGCCAGGAGGGGGGTGGTCTCTTCTCCCAGGCAACCAGCACCAGAATAAGAGGACACAGTCTCAAGCTGCATCAGGGAAAGTTTAGGCTCGAGGTGAGGAGAAAGTTCTTCACAGAAAGAGTTATTTGCCTTGGGAATGTGCTGCCCAGGGAGGTAGTGGAGTCACTGACCCTGGAGGTGTTCAAAAAAGGATTGGATGTGGCACTTGAAGCCATGGATTAGTTAGTCATGAGATGTTGGGCGATAGGTTGGACTTGATGATCTCTGAGGTCTTTTCCAACCTTATTGATTCTATGATTCTATGATTTACTGAATGGCAGTTCCAGTAGCCTTCAAAACCATAGCACTTGTATGGCAAGCCATTTTGCTTAAGAAAAGTATTGGGATTTCAGGCAAGCTTTTTAGGAGTGTTTTTGTTTTTTGAAGATTGATACAAAAAGACATTTTCTGTGAATACTAATATGATTCATCACACCAGTTAGAACTAACTTGAGTAGACCAGATTTTGCTGTCCTTGCCCTCCAGTGGTGAGGAGACATGCCACTGATCCAAAAGCTGTGCTAATTCCAGGATGTCCCTAAACTTCCTTCAGGCTTAAGTGTCAAGCAATGCTGGTGCTGGTATGTTGCACACCTATTAATATTACCTAATGAGCATCTTACAACTTGATGCATGTTATTTATCACAAAATTAAAACATGTGTAGAGTTCTTTTCTATATTATTGACATATTGCTGGTAAAAACAGTTGCTTATGTGGCAGAACTTACAGTGAAAACTCTCTCACACACACACACATAAAGCAAGTTCCATTTAAAACCACAAGAATGGTTATAAATATTGTGTTGTCTTCATAATTATTACAGCAAAATGAAATGCTAAATCATGTTTTATTAAGCTGTGGGTTCTATGAGAGTTTCTCTTCCATGAGATTGGCTCATGCTTCACTTTACTAACTCTGAAAATACTGCTGCAGTTAAACACAAAATAAGAAACAGTTTTGGTTTTGTATGGTTGGTTTGTTTCTTTTTTTTTTAAAGCATCATGCTTCACAGTTGGATTTGCTAATCCTGCTAACTGCATCATTTCAAAGCCTAACGTATAAAACAGATTTATCTAATGTGCTAAGAAAGACCAGGTCGTTGGATGATTACAGAATGTACTGGCTTTATCTATGAAATAGACAGCTCCATTCAGTGAGAGTCTGGTTTTGAATGGATTCCCCTATTTTGGATACAAAGATCTATAATGTCACTCAGAAAAGTCTTTAAGAATGTGTACATACAAATTCAGGTGTGTGGTGGTGGAAGCCCCATCCCTGGAGGTTTTTAAGGTCAGGTTGGATGTGGCTCTGAGCAACTTGATCTAGTGTGAGGTGTCCCTGCACATGGCAGGGGGGTTGGAAGTGGATGATCCTTGAGGTCCCATCCAACCCTAACAATTCTATGGTCTCATGTGCTGGACTCAAGGGGATTCAATGCATTTAAACCTCTGCACCTGTGCAGTGTTTTGCTAGATGAGGTCTGCACAAAATATTGGCATCTAGATTAAACCATAAGCATCCATAAAATATAAATCTAAATCAAAACAGTAGCACAGTTCTAACTGCATTGAGCACTTAGATTCACAGATTCATATTCGTAGAATTGTTTGGGTTGGAAGGAACTGCAAAAGAGATCTAGTTCCAACCCCCCTGCCATGGGCAGAGACACCTTCCACCACACCAGGTTGTTCAAGACCTCATCCAGCCTGGTCTTGAACACCTCCAGGGAAGGGGCATACATGACCTCCCTGGGCAACCTGTTTCAGTGTCCCACCATAGTCACTGTAAGGAATCTCTTTCTAATATATAGTCTAAATCTACCCTCCTCAAGCTCCAATTCATCAGGAACTATAAAACCAAAAGAGAACCCTGAGAATCAAAGCAACACACAGATATTAAACAGAAACTCCCCATACACTTGGAAAATCCACTGTGGTGAACACATATGTTGCATATAGCAGTGGATTGTCCAGGATTAGGTGTTTTATGCTACAGATCTGACACTGAAGTGAAGTCCTATCTGGAAGGTCAAAACCCAGGTTAAGTATAGTAGTTCCAACATTAAGAAAGATAGCTTTAGAAAATAATGGTGTTACAGCAGAGGTTGGAGTGATTCATAAGAGTTCTAACCACCTGTTGTAGTTACTATTCCCCTAAGCAGCACTTGCTTTCTACAGGACACTGCACAGAAATCAAAACACCAGTAGATAACCACCCAGACCTGAATGAATATGACTTCTTTTTTCCCCCTTTGTGTGCTAAACATTGAGACATGTACCAACCCTGAGACAAGAATAATACCCTTTCTAGTGTCTTCTAAGTCATTCTCCTATACTTGGATGCAAGTCATCTGGCACAGCAAGCACATGCATTGCACTCTTCACCCATCATTTCACCCACCTGTGCCGGACAGCGCTGCCTGTTGTCATAGAGACCAAGTCCAATGTTGAAGAACTCTAGCTTGAATAAAGAAGACCATCTTGATTTTTGTGGTATCCTTCTTTATTGATTAACCAGGAGGTCAGACTTTAAGAGAAGTCTAAGCAGCACAACACATGAATGCACTTGAACATTTGAGATACGTTTAATACACACACGCACACACACACACACAAACACACACACACACACACACACACACATGTCCCTGGGATTTTTTAATAGTAAAATAAACATGAAAGGTGGGGGAAAGCAGAGAACTCTCTCTCTGATCATTAGTGCAAACCCAGTTCTTGGCATATTATGGAAAATTAGTAGCTTTTAAGAAAGGGCTTTTAATTGCTTAATCTAAGTAATGTGGACAATGGCATACGTGTTTTATTTTAGGGTCTATCTAGCCCACTCAGAAAATGTAATGGACCTAATTTTCATTTAGTATAGGTCTGTGCAGTTCCTAAAACATCTAAATGGCTATTAATTTAATCAGGTAATTTAACTATAGCTCTAGAAAAGGCCACCAGCTAGTTGTCACGCAATGATTATGAGGATGACATTTCTATCCCATGATGCCAGAGGCAGACTTTGATACATCATTTTCTTTTTGAAGGTTAAACTCAGATAACCTGCCTTTGGCATTTAATTAGCTACATATTAAACACTCTTTTAATAATAAAATGATTAAAAATTTTATTGCTTCTCAAATGAGGCCCTTTTAGATAGATTTAATGACTTGGTTAGAGCACTGTAGTTTGTGAACCAAACCTTAGTTAGACCAGTATATAGTATAATGATATGCTTTACAGCTTGCAAAATCTGTATTTTATTCAAATGACTGCCATAATCATTTTGGGTAAAACTTATAATGCATTCTTCTGTATTTTTAAGTCTAACTGTTAAATGTCATTGAAAAGTAACAGAACACCAACTGATTCCAGGATTTAAAGAAATGATCAAATTCAGGTATAGTTACATTAAGCTGCAGTAGAATCAATGTACTGTGTTTCATATAAAAATTGTTTATCCTTCTAAAAACATCATTCTTCACAGTTCAGTATCTGTGAAAAGGCTTCTGGTGTTCACCCAGCAATGTTAAAAAAGCATGAAGTGGCTGACAGTCTCCACTCTTTATTTGGTATAAAAATGTTAGCAATTTAATGAAAACTGACACAAAAAAAGATAACATTTTTCCCATTCCTGCATGGTAATAACAGTGTCATGACTGTAAAATAGCTGTAAAGATAATAATTCCATGGGCTGTGCCCACAGAGTGAATAGTACTATAAGGCAAAGTAAACACATGGCATTTAAGAATACATATATTTTATGTCTGTGTGCATATAGATTTCTCTCTACACTTAAAGCAAACAAGTGCCTTATCTGCAGGTGAAGGTAATTGTTAAAAGCTCAACTTTGTTTTCAGCCAGGAGTTTGGCCCACCAAAATCCCATCACCTTCACAGCCAGAATTAGGTCATCTCCGCACAGGCAGTTAGTTACTGGCAGGGACGCATAATGTAGGAATCAACCTACCATCCAGTCCCCTTAAAAGTGGTCCCTCAGGGAAGAAGCACATTGTCAGGACAGCTGGATAAAGAGGGAAGTTCATCTCCAAGTCTGTCAACTTAGCACTTTTCATGAACATAAAAATGAAGGAGAAAAAAACAAGAGTAAACCCAATGAAGAACTGAAGAGTAATGTTTTAAACTGTACTGCTCTGTTCCCAAACCTTTGAAGGGTTCCTCATTGACTTAGGTCCTGCTAGAAAGAAATGTCTTTCCTAAACATCTACTCAACCCTGTCATGACAAAGTAAAAGCTAGTGACTTCTTAAACACTCCCTTTTACAGGTAGGTAGAACAGACTATTTCCTCTGGCAAGACCAACTAGATAAAGGAAAAGAAGGAGGCTATTGGCACCATCATTATGCCCTTTTAACTTTCAAACTGCCTTAGTTCCTGTCCAGGTGTAAACTAAGACAATCCAGAAGCTACTCTGCTTACAGTCTCAGCTGAGCACACCAGAGGGAGTAGAAGTCTACTTCTCCCTGCTCTTCCCAGGACTGCCGTGCCAGGATAGGCACAGAACAGTAGTGTGCACAAGTGTCCTTCTCACCATTGGCATCCATTCAATTTTAGACCTCATGTTTGATACAAAAGAAAAAAATGAAAGACAAATTTAAAGAGTCTGGGCAGATGCTCATGTTCAGGCCACAAGTATGCCAACAGGCTCTGATTGTCCTGATCAGCATCTTATGCATAGTGAAACTGCCTCTGTGCCTTGGTGGTACATTGCCCTTGGCTTGTCCTTGCACTTTGTAACCACTGGTTTGTCTGGACTGTGGCTAATGCTGGTTGCTGTATTGGTCTGTTTGCTCCTCTTGTTCACAGCTGTACTGTGGCACTGAGAAACCCCTGCCTGGGCTTCCATCATTGTTACTCTTATCTCCTATGTTATATGCCCTTGGGAAGCAGTCCATTCCTGCTGCTCCCTGACAGGTTGCTGATGAACACAACATGCTGGGGATCTTTTTGTTTGTTTGTTTGTTTTGTGTGTGTGGTTTTGTGGGGTTTTTTGTTTGGTGTTTGGGTTGGAAATAACCAATCTAGACTGGATCAGAATGAGTTAGGTAATGAAGCCAGCACAGTAGTATTGAAATGACACTTTGCATCCCTGTGAAAAGTCTGGGCAGTTTGGCTCCTGCTAACTGTTGAGAGTTACTGTAGATTGCTCCACAAAGCATAATGCTTCCGTATGGACATTCTTAATATGCTCTTTTTCACCTTTTGATTGTTTTTTTAGGCCACCTCTCATATCAATTAATGAAGTCTTCTTCATGCCTCATTATATGATATCAATAAAGGAGTGAGAGGTGCTTTGCATCTCATTTGGTGCTTACAGCACCTAACACACGATATGAGATAAAACTTCAGAAATGCTGACCTGACAGCTGAAAGGAGGCAACATGTAGCATATTTATAACTTGAAGCCTAGACAAAACCCTTGCCAGAGAAGATTATCACAGAAATACTTCTAGAAGTCATTGTAGCAGGTAGGTCAAGAGAAAAAAAAATGAAACAACAAAGAGGCTATCTGTTCTTGGGCAGTTCTTAAAGACAACTGGGGAGCATGTGAAATACTACAATTTCAGTATGTCTTCCCTGTTGCATTACAGGGAAACAGAAGCATGTACCAAGAACTGAGATTTTCAGAAGCTATTTCTTTTCATACCTAGGAGACAGGTTGCTTGAAGAGATGGTTTATCACTAAGATGATGACTCTTACAATGCCCTTTTGTGAGAAGTGGGGGAAAAGGAATCTCTCAAAGTTTGTCTTTAAGCAAGATGATGGAAAAGACAACAGGTCAAGGATTTTTCCCAAGTACTGGAGCTGCAAGCATGTCAGAATAACAGCAAAAAAAATTAGTCTTTCTAGATTCCTTTTTCATTGCAATCCACTTTAATCATACTTTCCAACACACTTACTCTTCCCATGGAGGCTTTTGTTTTCTGTTGTTTTGTTGGGTTTTGGTTTGCCTTGTTTTGTTTCTCTTTCTTGGAAGTAAAACCTTCCCTTTCAAATCATCTAATTCTGCAAGCTATTGTTAGTTGAAACCAGAGGAACAAAACAAGCAGCAGACCTGTCTTAAAATGCAAATGCCCTCTTCCAGTCATGCATGTGCCTGCTCTGGGAGCATGCTTACCCTCTGCAAAAATTCCTAGGCATACCAGCTTTCATATTCTCATTTTTCTTTGTGAATAATGACTATCCCTTTTGTTACGTTACACTTCTATGCCCAGCTATTCAGTTTCTGCTTTTTCACAGGGGAAAAGCTATGATCTTAATATCATGGGATGATATTGCAGTATATTATTTTCCTGTGCCTCTGTGTTGCAGGTGAACTACTGAATGAAGAAGGTTCAGGCAACACCCTCTCTCTTTTTCCTTCTGATTTGGAAGTATGCAGATTTTTCACTCCATGAATACTACAAAAGAGCTTTCCAGGGGATTATATGGCTATGACTAACTCTATACTCAAATACTAACTGCTAGCCTTTTTGTGCCTCTTTACAGTGCCCAGCAGGACTAGGTAATGTGAATACAGGTCAGAAATGGACCTTCAGCAATATTGCCAAGCAGGTACTTGGGTAAAAGCCTGATTTCATGAAAGAAAATGGGAAAACTTTGCTTGCAGTGATGCTCATCTTTCACCCAATTTATTCAAATATATCAGTTACAGTCAACTCCAGCTGGATGCTAAAGTTATTGTATTAAGGGTGTTATATTAACGACTAAGCTGATACAGTCACTTGTTGCAATGAAATAAAGCTTTTTCCTTTCTCCCAAGCATGTGGTTCAACACTTCCCAATACCTTACAGAATCAACTCATCACACCAATAAACAACTAGCCTGGCAAAGAGAAAGTCTTCTGGTTGCACGGTGAGCTGAGCTGGCACACCAAATGATCTGACAACCCCCAGAGCTGGATTAAGGGAGCAAAACTGTGACTGGGAACAAGATGGTCCTCTTAAACAAGAGCAAGCCTTTTGACATCATCACATGATGTCTTAAATTAGAATTTACACAGCATCACACAGATTCATTATGGTTGGAAAAAACCTTTAAGATCACTCAAGCCCAACCGCTATCTAACTCTACCAGGGCCACTACATACCCTTGAGCATCATATCTAGATGGCTTTTAAATACATCCAGGGATGGTGGTTCAACCAGTTCCCTGGGCAGCCTCTTCCAGTCTTTGATAACCCTTCCAGTATAGAAATCTTTTCTAATGTCTAACCTAAAGCTCCCCTGGTGTAACTTGGTGCCATTGAAACAAAACCCCACAAATATCCAGCACCCCTCCAGCTGAAAGATACATACAAAACAAGACTTCCAGTTTTCCAGCACCATCAGAAGCTACAGGAGACACTGGATTGACACAAGCAATGGAGTTTGGGCCTACACCTTATACTTTAGCTCCAAGTTATCTAAAAAGGTGTAGCAAGTATGAAGTAGAGATGGAAATAAAACACACTGTGCTCAACTGTAGGCATAAACCCACTACTAGTCTTAATATGTCTACCTCCAAAACAGTAACTCTGAAAAGGAAACCTTTCCATACAGGTTACACATTCTCCACAGTAGTCTATCGAGCTCAGCTGATGCGTTCAGCCAGATGCACAAGATGCAGCACTGCATTTTCATCAGGGAAACAGCTTTGCTTGTGGCTGCCTATGTTTCAGAAGAAAAGTTTGATATGCACAGTGAAATGGAGTGCTTGCTCCACTGAGGAATACATTACAGGTGTAGAAGTCCAAAAAAGAAATTGCTGCAATTTCATTTTTTTATGCAAACTTCCCACAGCCATGTACAACTTTCCCCACACAGGATTACAGCAAAGATTTTTAGTTTTACAAGCCTAAGTAAAACCCAGCTTTGCCTAGCAACTGCTATGTGCAAAGAATAGGAGCTTTCCTTTCCTTACAAGAAGTACATGAAACGTTATTCCCTGCCTACAAAACCCCAAAAACCCAAAGCTGTTGTTTCTCTGCACACTTACTGCTTTGCTGCCTCCCCTCAAGGACAGAAACTTGGGGGTTTCATGTAATTTGTATGAAAATGTAATGCTTTCCAGCTCTTTCATTTATGTTATGCAAAGTCAGTATTCTCCTCTCTAGAATTTAAAGCATACCCAGTGAAACTTGACAGGTAAGGGAGGGTAGGTGGAGGAAGGTCTTAGAGGTCTGAGAAAGTGAATATAATTTACAATGCCTAAAACCATAAAATCTCATTAAATATGTAAAGCCAGCAGAGCTACCAGGAGAGGAAACTCAGTGGGGCTGGCCCCAAGCACGGAGGATGTGCTCCACAGAGACACCCTGGTGACCTTCAGCAGGGAGAGGACTGTGCGTAGGTAAGCTTTCCCCCACCATAGCAGAAGTCTTGCGGAACATTCTTCAGCAAGGTATGTTGCTGGGACAGCACTCTGATTCTCCTCTCTCTTTGTCAGTAGTGGACTGAGATCCAGATGCCACACTTCATCCATCACACCGCTTCTTTGGTTGGGAGTGACTGCTAAGGTGAATGAGAAACCATTATCCTATTGTGTAAGATTTAAAAACCACTCTTGTGAATGGTCTTGTGATTGTTTGCAGCTTCTGCTGTGAATCTGATCATCTAGTGTTTTGAGAATATAGGTAGGGTGTAGGAAGTGTAGCTGGCCTCTGAACTACGATCCATCATGGCCAAAGAAAGTCCATTGTTGGGCAGATTTTATCTTTGTCTCTCATTCCAGTTTGAAATGATTTCCCTAAGTCCTCTCAAATTAATTCTAACAAGAGCACTATTACAATGCTAAGTCAAGGAAGTGCTCTTTTTCAATAAACAGATTTTTCAGACAAATGCTATTTTTGAGTTTTGCCAAGCATATCCTGCTCAGGCTGCAGATGGAGACCATTTCTCTGATTTCAGTAGGAAAAGAATGTGCCTAAAGACCCCAGGCACCCACACAGACGTACACAAGCAGATCACAGAATCACAGGATCACAGAATGTTAGGGGTTGGAAGGGACCTCCAGAGATTATCAAGTCCAAGCCCTCTACCAAAGCAGGGTCACCTAGGGCAGGCTGCGCAGGAATGCATCCAGGTGTGTTTTGAAGGACTGCAGAGAAGGAGACTCCACAATCTCTTTGGGCAGCCTGTTCCAATGTTCTGTCTACTCACTGTAAAGAGCCTAGGTGTCATAGATTAAATAATGCATGCTTTGGTCAAACAATACAGAATTGATTCCAAAGACTTCAAAGTGCCCAGAATTCACAGAATCACAGAACCCCACGTTGGGAGAGATCCCAACCTTTATAGGTAATAGTGTAGTTTAAATGAGATGGTCCAGCACCTGGTCAAGCTGAGTCTTAAATCTGTCCAGTGTAGGGGAATCCACTACTTCCCTTGGGAGATTATTTCACTGTCTAACTGTTCTCATGGTGGCAAATTTTCTTCTGGTGTCCAATTAGAACCTCCCCGGGAGTAACTTGCACCCATTACCCCTTGTCTTTTCCACCTTTCTGTTTAGGTGAAAAAAAGTAATGTTCCATGTTAAGCATGGCACTCAGCTTCCCAACTTTGTTATGGATATGAGAAACGCTCAAATAACTTGCACCTGACTCTGTGCAGTTCTATGAAACACAAGATGCACTGAAAGAGCTGTCACAAGTCTTACATCAAGTGTATAAAAAACCCCAAAACTCTGGGATTTTTCCTTTGCATGCTTCATGTCTAATCAATTTAGAGTGTGACAGTATTCCTAGAAAACCTTCCTTCTCACTGTATAAAGACCTGGTATTCAAGCATTTTTTTGAGTGATAATTCAATAGGATTAAATTACACTCATGTGACAGCTCAGCCCCACTAATGAGGTACATTTCAGTAAACTGTTGACAGAACTGTCTGTAAGACTTCTTTAATTTACCAACATGTAACAACATGGGAAAAGCATTAGTCAACTAGATGAAGATGAATAAGCATTGGGGTCTGGGGGCTTTTTACATTAACACATGACAACCTAAAAGTGTTTTTGTCACTTGCTCTATTTAGCCCAAGGCAGTCACTGAATAACTGGTACCTGTTAGTGTGATTGACTTACCAAGGCAACAGAAGGGAATATATTTACAAGTGTCTATACAGAAAACATGCCAGGAAAATGTCTTTTTTCTTACAAGATAACAGTTGTTTTGTGGGAAAATCTTACAGCTACAGCCAAGCCCAAAGAAATTTTATATCCCTTCAAGCAGCCTGCGAGATTGCTACATCAATTATTTTGGTTCAGAGGTTCTCTAGGACTAGACTCTTCTTCAACCTTGTTTAAAACATGTATTTCCACACAGCTGTTGATAAGCAATAGTAAATGCAACATTTTACTAAGCACAAAATGTAAGTGGAAGAGAGAAGCATGCAGAGACACTCCATGACTTCCAGTAACACAAAACCACTCTTCATGTATATTAGTTTTTTTCCATACACACTGCCATTAGCATGCTTAAACAGAAGCTGAGGGATATTTAAGGATGGCATCATTAAACAGGGGAACTAAAATGCATATGAAAGTGAAGACAAAGCAGTGCCAGTAACTTTAAATGTGCAGCTTCCTGTAGGTATCAGTTAGCGCAGGCAATTTTAAAGGTGTGATGAAAAGTCTCTCTTTCCTGATGCACTCTCCTGATCTGCCTGCTGCATTTTTAAAACTAGAAAAGTGAAATACTTGCAAACAGCTTAAGGATTAAGGATAACAGCCTGCACCAAGACTTATGGTAAGTGATCCTCTAAAGGAAAAGTTTGTCTTTCTATTTAATCAAGTTGCATATTCAGTGGAGGCAGGGGATGGTACTTATTCTAGTCCTCCTAAGTATCACCCAGTGCAATGTGTGAGGGACTCTCTGATTCAGCAGAACTAAATATTTTCCCTGATGGAGGGAATTCAAAAAGACAGCTGAACAAGAAACCAAAGTTTCCAATAGAGCGGAAACAAAATAAGCATCCTAAAATATGACTGCGGTTGAGGGCAGAAAAAGAACAGATCTTGTAGGTTTACCAAAAGAGAAAAATTGAAAGGCCAAATGCACCTGGATGGAAATCAGAGCCTGAAACCACATAGCTGTCCGATTACATTGAATTTGAACAATGTGAAAAGAGGAGAAACAAAAGAGGCGCAAATTAATCTTGCTATGAGGAAAGCTGATGAGGTTAAGTGATAAATAACCACTGAGTCTTTCAAGAGATCCATCTGTTCCTTTTTAGATTTGTGCTAGTCTGCTGCTATGTGTGGGCTACCATCACCTTAATGTTCTCCATCTGTACTGGCTGTACTATCTGAACGCACCACTTCTTTCATCTGTTCCTAATTCAAGCAAGACATAACCTCACCAGTGTAATCCTGTTGTCTGTGATCACAGAATTAAAAATCCTAGTTTTAATAGCAGTTAACAGCCCTCACCACTCTCCTCAGCATTTCAGACTGGTAAAAATAAATATAATAAATATAATATAAAGGGCTAAAGGGGCAGCATCAGAGGAGTAATGTAACTGCCCTTTTCTTGTGCTCAGTGTCCCCCTCTCACCTCCCTGTCACTTACACAATGACACCCCTAGCTCGGTATAACAGCAGATCCATAGTACATCACAGACACAATATTAAGGATAACTTGAGTGTATAGCAACCTACATTCTGGTCCCTTCACACCTACCATGAAAACCATCCTACAAGAATAAAACCCCTGAAGATCTGGTGGTAGCAGGCACTTTCCTCAAACCTCTCTGTCCTCTGTAAGCCCTCCCTTCTCACTTCCCTCTTACAATTCTCCTCTCTATACAGCTGCAGGGTTGGTGATGTGTACAGGCTCTGCTCTCCTTTACAGCAAGAACTTTGACTGCATTTGTAAAACTGTTTTGAAAATGTGTAGAGACATGTCTCAAATGACTAATATCCAGGAGGAACAGGGGAGGGGAAGGGCGATTGTCATATATAGAAGAGCTCATTTAAAATTGTTTCTGAAGACCCCTGTACCTTGTAATCCCAGTGATGGCTGATTGAAAGCACTGATGCCACAAAAATGGAGTAGAAAAATAGATGCATGCAGTACTGATAATGTATCTTTTTTAACAGTTTGAGTCTCTGGGGCTAAAAAGGACTGGTGCATGACTTTGTCTCTCTTTCTTTTTTCCTCAACTCAGATGTAAGTGTATTTATTATGCAGTAGGCTGAAATCTCTTTATCAGAAAGTGAAGTTTTGAGGGGGTTTTGTGTTTTGGTTTGTTGTATTTTTTCTTTTCCATTGAGTTTTACTACTTACTGGAAAGTGAAATTACTCAAAGAATATAGAATATAGAATAAACCAGGTTAGAAGAGACTTTCAAGATCATTGCATCCAACCCTTCAACCAATCCAACCCACCTAAACAACTAACCCATGGCACCAAGCACCCCATCAAGTCTCCTCCTGAAAACCTCCAATGACGGTGACTCCACCACCTCCCCAAGCAGCCCATTCCAATGGGCAATCACTCTCTCTGTATAGAACTTCATACAGCTTTTGTTTCTGCAGTACTAGAGTAGCTCACAGTAACAGTGCATTTATGTCCTCAGAGAATTATTTGAAGGACAGTTAACACTATTATCTATATTTTGTCTATGGTAGGACTTGGGCTCAGAAGCTGATGCATTGTGGTATTTTTAGGCTGATGCCTGGCAATTTTGTTTTGGGAAGCAATTTCAACCCATCACATGCAATCAAACTTACTGCCTTGCCCAACAGTAAAAGAACTTCTCTGCCATGACAAGGCCCTGAATTTGGGTTTGTCTATATGGCAAACTCAGGGCATTCCTTTCAGACAAACTGGCTTCTTAATTGGTCCTTAGGTCTACCAAATGTTTACAGCTGACATCTTAAACAATCCTCAAGATGATATGATGAGGTATATTAATAAGTATAATGATGGCATTAAGATTTTATCATAGAATCATAGACTCAACAAGGTTGGAAAAGACCCCTAAGATCATCAAGTCCAAACTGTCACCACAGACCTCACGCCTACTAGAGCATGGCACCAAGTGCCACATCCAATCCCCTCTTGAACAACCCCAGTGATGGTGACTCCACCACTTCCCTGGGCAGCACATTCCAATGGCTAACAACTCTGGGATGAACTTTCTCCTCACCTCCAGCCTAAACTTCCTCTGGCACAGATTGAGACTGTGTCCTCTTGTTCTGGAGCTGATTGCCTGGGAGAAGAGACGAATCCCCACCTGGCTACAACCTCCCTTCAGGTAGTTGTAGAGAGCAATAAGGTCTCCCCTGAGCCACCTCTTCTCCAGGCTAACCATCCCAGCTCCCTCAGCCTCTCCTCGTAGGGCTTGGGCTTGAGGCCTCTCCCCAGCCTCATTGCTCTTCTCTGGACATGTTCAAGAGTCTCAATGTTCTTAAAATTTTATTAACAGTTTCTAACTATGATGGAATCAGTAAGTGAGCTAAGAAAGGGTAAGAAGCCTAGCATCCCAAAATACCAATAAAAGTTATTTGCTTAGTCCATTGAAAATCCAGGGGTTTGGTTAATTTTTTTTTCACAAAAGCACCAAAATCAGTCACAAACTTACCAGTATGTCTGATCTATTCTGCCTTGAATCAAGCTGTATCTGAAATAAGAAAAATATCAAGAGCAGGATTGTATATTTAGGAATAATTTCAGCTGGTTTCCAGGGAACACAGACAGACAAGAGGCACCACCCCAGAATAAATTGTGATTGCCCTAAAAAGTAGAGTGCCTGTCCTGAAAAATGCACATTGCTTGCTGGCATTACATGTCTTTGAATTGCCCCAAGAGAATAGCTGGCTGTGCGGAGCACAACCTCTCCCTACAAGGAGAGGCTGAGGGAGCTGGGATTGTTTAGCGTGGAGAAGAGGAGGCTCAGGGGAGACCTTATTGCTGTCCACAACTACCTGAAGGGTGGTTGTAGCCAGCAGGAGGTTGGTCTCTTCTCCCAGGCAACCAGCACAAGAACAAGAGGACACAGTCTCAAGCTGCACCAGGGGAAGTTTATGTTCAAGGTGAGGAGGAAGTTCTTCTCAGAGAGAGTCATTAGCCATTGGAATGGGCTGCCCAGGGAGGTGGCAGAGTCACCATCCCTGGAGGTGTTCAAGAGGGGATTGGATGTGGCACTTGGTGCCATGGTTTAATCATGAGGTCTGTGGTGACAGGTTGTACTTGATGATCTTTGAGGTCTTTTCCAACCTTGGTGATTCTGTGATTCTGTGCTTCATCTTACATCCTGGGGAGAAAAGCATACTCTAAGATGCTATTGCTGCTGTTATGCTGCTCCTTCAGCTCAGACCACTGACAACTCCAGGTCCGCTGCCCTTATCTGGTGCAGGATCTGCCAGCCAGAAGATGACACACATGCCTTGTTATAATGAATTGCTTAATTACAAGTTTGGCAATACGTAATACTTTGTGTTTGCTACTACCATCAAAGCAGAAGAAAATGAAAAAAACATCCATTACCCTGAGAGAAACGTCTGCTCTTACCATAAATTTCTGATAAAGAAATGAAGTAGGTTCAAGTTTAATCACACCAGCAGTAAATCAAATATCAAATTTAAAACAACGAATTACAAAGAGCCTCTCCTCACAGTCACTTAGCACTGATAAATTAGTAATGTAATATTAAATTATTCATATCTTTCTATGATTTTTTTTTTCCTTAGGACTATAATGATATACTGTACACAGCACTGATAATTTACTTAGGCTGAGTCCATTCATTTAATTATGCTGCTAAACTTGGTAGGCCAATTGGTCATCATGAGAGTTTCCAGGCAAGCTAATCACAAATATATAGAACATGTCCCTTATTGTCCCCAGCGGCTAAGTGCTAAAATGCTATTTAGTGCTCAGAAGGTTAATGTCCTGCTTATGTAAATTGTCCAATTTAACATTCAGCAGCAGTATCATAAATTCTGGCTCCAGGATTTCATTAAACGTATGTTCAAACTAGTTGACCTTAAAGGTTAACAAGCACAAGTTAAACAGGACAATTATTTAACTCGCTTCTTATCAAGAGACTGAAGCGCTCTAGCCATTTAATAGTTATGCATACTTCACAATTAGAATTCTTAAAAGGTCTCTGATAAGCGGCAGGTCATGAATTTTCATAAGGATGTCAGATAATAACTATTTATCTGCACTTGTTTTTCTTTCTTATAAACTTAAACTTTGATCTTAACATTCAATTAGAAATGATTCCACCGAGAAAGACTAGGTGACTCAAGGAGCCTGCCTTCACATTAATTTGAATCTAAATGAAGCTTTAAAAACATTGCATCCATATTGTCTCCTGCAGAAATTAATTCACGTGTTAGCGACCTGCTCCTCACGCGAGAAGCGCTTCAGCCTTCCAGCGTCAGGCAATCCAGTAACGCCGAATGCCAAATTATTGCATCAGATTAACCACTGCATTTTTATCTGAATCACAGGGAAAAAAAGGTCTCCCTGTACATCACAAAATAATTTGTATTATACACAATCAACTTGCCTCTTACTACGTTAGCCAAAGATGAAGAAAAGATCGTCCGGGACCGTTTCTTTTCTCTACTGCCCTATTTCTCACACAGCCTCTTTTCCTGAGGCTTTGGTGAAATATGAACAACAGCAGCTCCTGAAAACGGCTGCCACAGCCACCGCTACCTACGGCAGCAGTGATGCATCGAGAGCAGCCCCTCTGCTGACATTTCAAATCCCCAAACTCACAACTTCTAAATGCAACAGGATCAAGTCATAGCTTCAGGGATACATTAAAACAGTAAACATACACAAGAAATCTCAGGAGCTGACAGTAACTACATTCCAAGGAAGTTGTAAAACAAATTAATAGAATAGAATAGAATAGAGTAGAGTAGAATAGAATAGAGTAGAGTAGAATAGAATAGAATAGAATAGAATAGAATAGAATAGAATAGAATAGAATAGAATAGAATAGAATAGAATAGAATAGAATAGAATAGACCAGACCAGGTTGGAAGAGACCACTTCTTATTTTTTCTTTCTCCAAGCACAGTGGTATGATGTGGTTTAATTTTCAGATAAAAATGCATCTACAATCAGTTTTATACATCACGCAAACCCCACAGTATATATATATATATGTAGAGAAAAAGAGCAGGGGGATGGGGGGGTGGGGGTTGAATCAAGTTGTTGTTTGAGAGATAAAAAGTATTTTCCTCTTTGAATATGATTTCACCCACTCATAATATGAGGGTTTGGCTTTTTTTCGTGCAAGATTTTACTCTTGGTGTGTCTTTTGCAAAATAGGACCAAGGGACACTTCGGAGGTAGGGTTTAACTTTGTTTCAGTAGTCCCTAAACCAAATGTAATTCAGTTGGAGTAAACCTGTGAAGATGGAAATCTGCCTTCACATTTTTTTCAGTATTTTATCTTAAAAGTTTTCTATTCTAGAAAAGATCAGAGCATTAAGCATTTTGGCTGTCAGGACAAATGCTCGAGAGTAAACTTATGTCATGTCAGCCACAAGGGGAAGGGACGAAGATTCCATAAGTGCTACCACTTGCGCTATGTTTAAACAGCACAGGGAAGTATGATATATCCTAATTTTGTGAAATTAGCAGATTACTTCTGTGTGGTTCACCAGATTTGTTTCCTAAAAGCACTGTAATTTAATGATGGCAAAGCAATAGCCTGGTGAAGGAGCAGACATTCTTCTTTCTAAAGGTTACGGAAAACCTTGAAGAAAGAAAAGAATTTTCTGGCATCCTGAATGACAGCATTTTATGACCTCATATGTGGGTCTTTTTCCAAACTTCATCTTTCCAATTCTTCCTGAAAGAGGACATAAATAAAACTGAATGGCTAATGGACTAAAAACACTTATGATCAGGTTTTCATAACGAACATTATTAATGGCTTCCTTTGCACATGCACTGACATATAGTGCAATACTCATTTCTAAAGTAAGATTTAGAGCCCTATTTGCAATAAAAAGCTAACAGATGCAAATAAAAAATAAGACATTCCATTACATAGCTACATGCAATGGATTTTTATTAAGGATAAACAGAAACAGTTTCTTCTAACTGCAAAAAGAGCTTCCACAGAGCTTCATCAGAAGCTCACATATGTATGGGGGGTCTACATTCATTTTCTCAGGCTGATGTGGGTATGTTTCTTTTATTGCTATAGAACAGAACAGAATAGAATAAACCAGCTTGGAAGAGACCTTCGAGATCATGATGTCCAACCCACCATCCAACACCATCTAATCAACTAAACCATGGCACCAAACACCCCATCCAGTCTCCTCCTAAACACCTCCAGTGATGGTGACTCCACCACCTCCCCAGACAGCCCATTCCAATGGGCAATTACTCTTTCTATGAAGAATTTCTTCCTAACATCCAGCCTAAACCTCCCCTGGCACAGCTTGAGGCTGTGTCCCCTTGTTCTGGTGCTGGTTGCCTGGGAGAAGAGACCAACTCCCACCTGTCTACAACCTCCGTTTAGGTAGTTGTAGACATCAATAAGGTCTTCCCTGAAAAAAGTACTAAAAAATACTTGGGCCTGGTCTTAAATAGTAATATGCACACACATATCCTACTTTGACCCTCCCTAGAATTTTTTATCTTCTTTCCTAAAAAATCAGGTTGAGAGAGTTGTGACACTGTAATAGAAGTTGATTTTCCTTCTGCCACCACGATACTCCCTGGCAACCACACTCCCACAAAGCAAATGAAGATCCTTCCAGTATGGGGAGGCTCATTCCCCACAGAGCAAAGACTGGACAGCTCCATGTGCCTCATTTACTCAATAGGACTCACTCCGAAAAGAAAACCAAGAATAATTACTGAACTAGCTGCTTTCTAAATTAAAAGTAAAGCTTATTTCTCTGACTTTATATTAATATTATATACATTAATTATATTAATTAATTATATTAATTTCCTCAGGTCCATTCCAAACATCCAAATTCATTGCAACAAAAGAAAATGACACTAAATCAAGCAATCCAGCTCCTCTATGAAGTTATTCTTTTCTCAGATACTTCATAAATAATGGGGTGATGAAGCTCAGATGAAACCTTGGGCCACAGGGCCAAAAGACCAAAAGATGACACAACCCTGAAGTTGAAGGTTTTACAGAAGTCAAGCACATCATGCCCAGAGACACCTACACTGTTGTGCTGGGTTGTTATTTGCAGAGAAGGTAAAGGTAGCAAAGATTAACCTATAGAAGATGGGCCTGAGAAAAGCAGACTCAAACACCTTTCACTCAACAAACCATGACAAACAGCTATGCAGGTTCAGTCAAGCCCCTTGTTCCAGTCAGTAACTTCATTTACTGGACAACTGCTCAGTGAATTCAGGGAGTTCATTTGCAATAATCATTACTGTTGGGACTAGGGAAGCAAAACAAAATGTGATTCAAGTTTTGTAAGCACTAGCATTCAGAAGCTGGAAGCGTAATTTGACCGTAACAGGTTTGTCCATTAGCAATTCCTTCACCAAGGTAAATCACTAGAAGTTTACAGGCAAAAAAAAAACCAAACAAACTTGTTATTAGTCATTATGGTTTTGCACAGGGAATAAAACTATGGTATGAAATCCTATTTTCCTTGAACATAGTGGTAAATCTGCTCCTGACTTCAGGGCAACCAGGAATTTACTCACTTGTCTTTTATTAGAAATGAAAGTCTCCAAAAAACATTCTGAAAAATAGTCCAAATGTTACCTGGGAGGGTACCTGCTGCAAGAACATGTAGAAAAGAATACGAGGACAGATTGGATCGTGAATCTCTCCAGAACCCATGCTAACAGTATGGCCTTCTTGTTTGCTAGAGTTACCTCTTTTCCTTTAGTTCTCCATCTCTAAACTTATACAATACCTTCTCACTGGAGAGTTAGGTCCCTCTAAACATGTTCCAGGTATGGTAAGAATTTTCACAGAGCTCACTCTGTTTAAATAAATCTTAACCATGGATGTTAGCCAAGTTCTTATTCAGCTGAAGGAGTATTAGTTGGATTCACTTATTTGCAGATGATCTCCACTGTGAGGAGGAGGGAGTGGGAGGAATTGATTTTTAGAAATAAATTACTTTGCAGCAAAACATCTGAATGCAAAGTTTAGTTTCTTATGCTTAAAATGTTCTTGTGACCTTACTACTAGCAAAGTCTAAATCCTCAAAAACAGATCATTACTTGAAAATCTGAGAATACAATAGGAGACCAATTAGAAATCGATTCTCATTGTGCCTCAGCTGTTAGGAGGAAAAAAAATGAAAACTTTATCATTTTACAGAAGATTTGCAGATATGAGAATCATGGGTTTTCTTCAGAACCCAGGTGCAAGTAGCACATTCTTCTACGAGCAGGTGACCCGCCTGGTGGATGTGGGGAGGCCTGTGGATGTAGTTTACCTGGACTTCAGCAAGGCCTTTGACACCGTCCCCCATAGCAAACTCCTGGCCAAGCTGTCAGCCCATGGCTTGGACAGCAGCACTCTGAGCTGGGTTAGGAACTGGCTGGATGGCCGAACCCAGAGAGTGGTGGTGAATGGTGTCACATCCAGCTGGGGGCCAGTCACTAGTGGAGTCCCCCAGGGATCAGTGCTGGGCCCCATCCTCTTTAACATCTTTATTGATGATCTGGATGAGGGCACTGAGTCTATCATCAGTAAATTTGCTGATGACACCAAGCTGGGGACAGGAGTTGATCTGCTAGAGGGTAGAGAGGCTTTGCAGAGAGACCTCGACAGGCTGGACAGATGGGCAGAGTCCAACGGCATGAGATTGAACACATCCAAGTGCCAGGTTCTGCACATTGGCCACATCAACCCCATGCAGTGCTACAGGCTGGGGTCAGAGTGGCTGGAGAGCAGCCAGGCAGAGAGGGACCTGGGGGTGCTGGTTGATGGTAGGATGAACATGAGCCTGCAGTGTGCCCAGGCGGCCAGGAGAGCCAATGGCATCCTGGCCTGCATTAAGAACAGTGTGGCCAGCAGGAGCAGGGAGGTCATTCTGCCCCTGTACACTGCACTGGTTAGGCCACACCTCGAGTACTGTGTCCAGTTCTGGGCCCCTCAGTTTACGAAGGAGGTTGACTTGCTGGAACGAGTCCAGAGAAGGGCAACAAAGTTAGTGAGGGGCTTGGAACACAAGCCCTATGAGGAGAGACTGAGGGAGCTGGGGTTGCTTAGCCTGGAGAGGAGGAGACTCAGGGGTGACCTTATTGCTCTCTACAACTACCTGAAGGAGGGTTGTAGGCAGGCAGAGGTTGGTCTCTTCTCCCAGGCAGCCAGCACCAGAACAAGAGGACACAGTCTCAGGCTGCACCAGGGGAAGTTCAGGCTGGAGGTCAGGAGGAAGTTTTACACAGAGAGAGTGATTGCCCATTGGAATGGACTGCCCGGGGAGGTGGTGGAGTCGCCATCACTGGAGGTGTTCAGGAGGAGACTTGACAGGGTGCTTGGTTGCATGGGTTAGTTGATTAGGTGGTGTTGGATGATAGGTTGGACGCGATGATCTTGAAGGTCTCTTCCATCCTGGTTTATTCTATTCTATTCTATTCTATTCTATTCTATTCTATTCTATTCTATTCTATTCTATTCTATTCTATTCACATCCCAGTAAGAGCTCACATGCCCATAACCTCAGGTAGTCAGGCTTCATCAAGGTAATTACAGGCATGCTTAATAAGCATTTGTTTCACATGCACAAGTACTGATGGGGAGATTCCATGTTCTCAGAGTTCACAGCTGAATAGGGGTTTGGAAACTTTTTTCACGTCAGATTCTATTATTTATTTGCTTACTTATTTATTTTTACTGCCTGGAATCGGGTAGCTTACACCAATCAGGTGTTTTTGAAGGCAGATATATCAACATCTGGTATTAAATGAAGTGTTAAAGTAGATACAGTTGCTGATGTTGTGCAAACAAATTTGAAAGTAAAGGTCAATTTGAGCTAAAAAACCAGAATCTCCCAGTCTTATAGTTAAATAAGCTGTATAAGGAAAATTTTAAGCTAGTTCAACATGAAATCTTTCTCTATCTCTTACACCATTGTAGAAGAGTATTATCTCATCCTCCTCAATTATCCCAATGAAGTTTTTGCTTTGCAGCTATAATATTTTTGGCTAACCCTTCTGCATCTCTATTTTGTAATGATTTTTATGGCTGATGTGAAGCCACTGCAGTGAAGTTTCACCTGGTTTTGTGACGACTGTTACAATAATTAACAAAGTAGATTTGGGAGGATTTTTACAATATGAGATAATAATTAAGCATAATTTTAAGATACTCAGGTAACAAACAGATAAATCTTTTGATTAAACATGTACATAAACTTCCCTGAGACTATTGGGTAGTAACAAATGACTCATCTTTTCATTAATCACTTCAGAGAATTTTCTTCTCATTGTCAGAATTTACAGGAACTGTCCCTGCACAACCCTCAGTGCCTACAAGCTAAGTCACTCCTCTGGCACTTGTGCCACTTTTGGAAGTTATTGTTACTTTTGGGGTATTAAAGCTTTGCATTACTTTCTACTACAGGCAGACTAAGCCACTAGAATAGGAAACAACTGTCTAAGCAGCCCTGATTCTTTCTGGTTTTTTTCACATTTGCAAGTTTGATCTTTTCTAACCATTACTGAGCATTCTTCGAAACGATCAGGTGTGATGAATATGGCTGATCATAATTTGAATGGGAAAAGAAATGTCCAAAGCCTTAATGATTTAGATAAAATATTCATTGACTGTTTTGTTCTCCCATCTGCCTCCTCAAAAAGTCCTTAAATATTTAAAATCTACTCAGGACACTAAATTGTGTCCTTATTTTAGGGGACAAGCTCCTTTTCTCATTTGCTCATTGTAACTCCAGCTGACTCCTATGATTCAGATATTGACAAAATGGAGGAAATCTGCCAAGAATTCATAAAACTTTAGTTACTGGTTCAGGTTTTGAACTTGTTTGTGTCAGGTAATTCACTCCTATGAAATTTAGGAAAAGGGATGGTTGTTGAGCCTGCATGAATGAATTGAATTAGTGAAAAAGAAGTAGAGAGGAATGTAAGATTTAGCTACCAGGTACATTCACAGTATCACAGTATCACGGTATAACTTAGGTTGGAAAGGACCTCGAGGATCATTGAGTCCAACCTATCAACACAGACCCCATGACTAGACCATGGCACCAAGTGCCACATCCAATCCCCCCTTGAACGCCTCCAGGGATGGCAACTCAACCACCTCCCTGGGCAGCCCGTTCCAATGACGAACGACTCGCTCAGTGAAGAACTTCCTCCTCACCTTGAGTCTAAACCTCCCCTGGCGCAGCCCGAGACTGTGTCCCCTTGTTCTGGTGCTGGTTGCCTGGGAGAAGAGACCAACCCCTTCCCAGCTACAACCACCCTTCAGGCAGTTGTAGAGGGCAACGAGGTCACCCCTGAGCCTCATCTTCTCCAGGCTAAACAATCCCAGCTCGAGCCTTTTTATCTCTCTTTCATTTTTTTCTCTTTTAGTGGTGTTCCCCAGGGGTCAGTGCTGGGTCCAGTCTTGTCCAACATATTCTTCAACAACCTAGATAAAGAGATGGAGTGTGCCCCCAGCAAATCTGCTGATGACACAAAACTGGGAGGAGTGGCTGACACACCAGAAATCTGTGCTGCCATTCAGCAACACCTGGACAGACTGGACAGCTGGGCAAAGACAAGCTTAATGAAGTTCAACAATGATAAGTGTAGAGTTCTGCACCTAGGGAGGAATAATATCAAACACCTATACAAGTTAGGGGTTGACCTGCTGGAGAGTAGCTCCATAGATAAGGACCTTGGAGTCCTGGTTGATAAGTTATCCATGGGACAGCAATGTGTCCTGGTGGCCAAGAAGGCCAATAGTATACTTGAGTGCATTAAGAAGAGCGTGTACTGCTGGTCAAGGGAATTCATCCTCCCCCCTCCACTCAGCTCTAGTTAGACCACATCTGGAATACTGCGTACAGTTATGGCCTTCCTGTTTAAGAGGGACAGGGAACTACTAGAGAGAGTTCAATGTAGGGCTTCAAAGATGAATGAGGGACTGGAGCATGTCTCTTATGAGGAGAGACTGAGAGATGTGGGGCTGGAAAAGCGAAGGTTGAGAGAGGACCTTACCAATGTCTACAAATATCTGAAGGGTGGCCATCAAGAGGATGGAGCCACTCTCTTCTCAGTGATCCCAGTGATAGGACCAGAGGCAATGGGTGTAAAGTCAATCACAGGAAATTCCATCTCAATATGAGAAAAAAACTTTTTACTGTGAGGGTGATGGAGTACTGGAGCAGGCTGCCCAGAGAGGTTGTAGAGTGTCCTTCTCTATAGATATTCAAAACTCACCTGGACGTGTTTCTGTGTGACCTGTCCTAAGTGGTCCTGCTTTGCAGGAGGGTTGGACTTGATCTGTAGAGGTCCTTTCCAATCCCCAGAGATTGTATGATTCAGTGATTGTATGATAGCTCTTAAACCAGGAAGCTGTATTTCAAATGGCACCAAGGTATTGATTTGAAGCTAGTGTATAATAATCACTAGCTTAGCTATGTGCAGGATAGATTGTGTCAAATAATATAGACAGTTGCAAATTCAAGGACTTAAAAGTCAGGAAAACACAGATTAAAGATTACCCAGCATTACTCTATATCTATGCAATGTGATAACTTGCTCCATTCAATGGGCAAGATTTCACAATTCATTTTTAGCCTCATTTTTTCAGTCCATAATTCCAAGCCTCAGAACTAAACTCCCCTCTTTTGAATGCACACAAGAGTTCTTGTTGGCTTTTCTATAGCTTCCATTGCTTATATAGCTAACAGTTGCATAGGTACTCATCTAAGCGTGAAAACTGCATTTCTGTTCATGAATACAGGCATAAAGTTTTGGAAATGTTGTATTTACCCCTTTGTGTGTCTCTCTCTTAAAAGTATTAAGATTTAGTTCACTGTTGGTTGTGAGGCTCAGAGGCCAAATGACTTCCCATGGAAAGGAATGGGACGTTTCCACCTGGCCTTTCTGGGAGCTGGACTAGAACTTCCACGAGACAAAACTTTTGCAGAGGACCAGGTACCATTTTATTATGATTTATTAAATGTCAGTTTATATGAATTTTATTGAATACAAGATTAGAGCAGTAGTTATTACATGACAGCACAGTGTTCTGTGATTTACTCATAACCTGTGCTTCTTTTTTCATCTGAAAGTACTGTGAGGAGTCAGGGGAAAACCAGAGTTAAATCAAACAAATGGAAATGAGAATCCACGCTTAAATATTTGAGCTCTGGAGAGCTTTATCATGCTCACCTTCTACCTGGTGTTATTGATCTTTTTAGTGCAGGAATCAGGCTGTGAATATGACCTACAAAAGTGGCTAAGATTTTGAACTTCATTACAGTGGCTTGGGATTCAGTCTTCATTGGAACGACAAGGACAATTGTTCAGTGGATATATGTGAGTCAGGGCAATTTGTTCACAAAGTGAAGAGGAAGAGGGTGGTAGCAGTCATAGAGGAAAGCTGGAAAAGAAAACACAGACACCCAGACCAGTTCATTTGGAATAATAAGGGCTTAAGGGTGAAGATAATGCCACAGAAATGCCTGAGGGATGC
This sequence comes from Melanerpes formicivorus, assembly GCF_026170545.1. Classification (NCBI taxonomy): domain Eukaryota; kingdom Metazoa; phylum Chordata; class Aves; order Piciformes; family Picidae; genus Melanerpes; species Melanerpes formicivorus. Next base: position 6,950,924 of record NW_027142378.1, read on the forward strand.
TACAATGCTCAAGCCCAGCTGATATATAAAGTTTAAGAAGAAAAAAAAAAGTCACATTTAGAAGCTTATTACAAAACATTAGGATTGCAAAGCCTTGTGACATCCTTCCCCCCAGCCCAGATGTTGGCTTTGCTTCATCCACAGATCAAAGTTTCATGCACTGTCTCATTAGCTATGGTTTTGCTACAGACCTGCACACACACCCACCCCACCAGCTTGGCCTCTGCTGCTCTTCAGATGCTACAGACAAACTGGGAGGTACCTGTTGCTTTGTCTGGATTGGAAAAATTTTGTATGGTGGTTTTATCTCCAGCATTCCTCAGATCACAATTTCCATACAGAGAAATGTTCAGGCCAGAGTGATGGGAGACATGACAGCCACTCAAAAGTAAGTTTGGCAAACAAATCTGCTGAATAATGCTTTGGGAGAATGCTTGTGGAAGGAAGTATGCTGTCAGAGATGTGACTTGTTAACTCAGTCTGAGGGAAGAAGGCTCAGACCTGTTGTTTACTGGAACCCATTACAGGACCTAATCAGAAGATTTCCATGTACTTCCAAGACATGTTCAATAAGGTGTGTGTACTAGGAAATGAGGACTGTAATTGGCATACAGGAAGAGCTTTTCATCTATGCAGTTTAATAACCTTTTCCTAGCAGTGCCCCTTTGATGTAGTGTGATTCAGAGATGAATTGTGGCAAGCAAATGGTGTCTTTATCATTGCATAGCAGACTTTACCAAATGGTTAGTGCTTATTATTGACAAATGCTCTAGAACTTGGAGCCCTACAGTGTAAAATGTTAGGAATTACGTCTCCTATAAAGCTTGGGCCTCTTCATTAAACATCATGAGGGTGTTTATGGTTTTCTTCGTATTCTGCAGATCACAGCAGAGGTCCAAATTTTTCAGCATGGGATTTTTCTTTGTTTGTAACACTGAATTAGATTGAAATTCTTTCCACATAGCTCTGTTCTGCAGGACAGCTTATGATAGAGACAATAAGTCCAGTACTGTTTGTCCTTAGCTGGCTCTGAACCAAGACATATATATTTAGCCTTTATAATCTTTCCTTGTGAAACATTTTCCCCAGCCATGTAATAATTTCTGTCACTCTCTGCTGACCCACCTGATACTGACGTAGCAAAAGGAATTTGCTCTCTTGGCTGCCACCCATATCATTAGGGAAAACAAGGAAAGACAGAAGTACAAAGGCAAGTCATTGACTGTGCAGACCAGCAACAAATAGAATATAAAAATGCAGGGTGTAGGAAGGAGATAGCATTTTAAAGGGTTTAAAACTTGCAGAATACTGAGAAATTACTACATGTAACATTTTTTCTCCTGCAGCATTTTTTATTCCCTGAGGCACCACCATATGATAAAATAACATAAAACCAACAAAGTAAACTCAAAACCAAACCACCAGTCTGAGCTAATTATTATCTAAGTATGGCATTACCTTGCATCTCATTTACAATATGAGCTACTATTCCTTATTTTAATGCTTGTGTACACATGTTCTTTAAGGTGTCAGTGGATGTGCAAATGAATAAGGTGTCCCATCCATATGATCATGCTTAATGATTATCACCTCAGACACCAAGTATTCTGGGCAAATCCTCTCAAATACATTACTAGCTATACTTAAATCTACAGACACACTTATCAACATCCAAGGTAATTTGTACTTCACCTTTAGAGCTCCATGCAATCCTAGAGCTTCTGCTTACCAGCATATTTGTTAGAATAACAGCAGTTCTCGATAACTAACTTTTGTTTGGTTTAGTGTTTTTAAGTGTGGCCAGCAAGAGCAGAGAGGTCATTCTGTCCTGTGCTCAGCATTGTTTAGGCCACACAACTCTGTCCAGTTCTGGGCTCCTCAGTTTAGGAAGGATGTTGACTTGCTGGAACATGTCCAGAGAAGGGCAAAAAAGTTGGTGAGGGGTTTGGAGCACAGCCCTATGAGGAGAGGCTGAGGGAGCTGGGGTTGCTTAGCCTGGAGACGAGGAGGTGCAGGGGAGACCTTACTGCTCTCTCTACAACTACCTGAAGGGGGGTTGTAGACAGGTGGGGGTTGGTCTCTTCTCCCAGGCAGCCAGCACCAGAACAAGAGGACACAGTCTCAAGCTGTGCCAGGGGAAGTTTAGACTGGATGTTAGGAAGAAGTTCTTCATAGGGAGAGTGATTGCCCATTGGAATGTGCTGCCCAGGGAGGTGGTGGAGTCATCATCACTGGAGGTGTTTAGGAAGAGACTGGATGGGGTGCTTGGTGCATTGGTTTAGTTGATTAGATGGTGTTGGATGATAGATTGGACTCAGTGATATCAAAGGTCTCTTCCAACCTGGTTTATTCTGTAAAAACAAATCAAAACATAACCACCCTGCCCCCTCCCCGAACAAACAAACAAACAAACAACCAAACAAAACAACCAAACCAAACAAAAACACCATGAGGTTTCTTCAAGTGCCTAAGTTGCAGCCGCTTCCACACCGCATCCCATCCCGGAAACCACCGCCGCCGGCGCCGTTCGCCTTCCCGGAACCTTTGTTGCTGGGACGCAGAGTCGCGGCGCGGGGGCCGGGCCGGAAGGCGATATTGGGTGGACCCTGGGAAAGATGGCGGCCGCCGTGGAGGGCCCACGTGGACGTGAAGCCGCGGTGGGCAAGGAAACGGACAGCGGTAACAGGCACTCCTTGTCCAACGGGAGCGGGGAGGGGTTTGGCTCTCTATCTTCTCGGACGGGCTTCTAGGGTCTTCCCAGTTTCTGTTAGTAGGCCACCTTCGGCCTTGATAAACTGCTCCGCTCTGCCCTGTCCAAGTCCGCCGGTGCGCCCGGACCTCTTCTTCTTCCGTGCCAGGGCCTGGGCCGAGGACTGCAAACAGTTGGCACGGGGCGGCAGGAGCTAAGGCAGTGGCCCAGCTACTGCAGAAGTTCTCCCGGTGGTGTGGAGGCAGAGGGACATGGGGAACCCGCGGGCTCTACCTGCGGGGCTACATGTGGGTGACTCTTCTGTGGTCCCTAACGTGCCTGCTCCTTGCCTAGTCCTTCTTATGCTGTGGCTTTTGGTTTCTCTCTACTTAGCCTCTCTCTGTGTGTGTGTGTGTACCGGCAGCAACTCGCTTATTTTCTGGGCTCACCAGAAATCAACATCGTCTGCCGTTTGTTTCTGGGATATGCCTTTCTTGGAGGGGAGCGGAGAGCGATTGGACAGGGCTGGACGAGCTCCGGGTTCCTGTGAGCTGAGTGTCTCTGCCTGTGCCTTTACGAGACCGGGGCTCAGCTTCTTGCTCCGAAGGATGCCCGTGCGATAGGCCAATTACATTAATCCACTAGGAGAGCACGGAGTGTAAACACACACACTCGTACTCTATTCTTTACAGATGGTTCTTCCCTCGGTTTTGCCTCTTTAAGTGTATTGGGGATATACCTAACTAGCTGTGATCGTTTCTCATATTATATATGTAAATTGTTTTCTTTGGGAGGAATCAAGTTTGTGGCCATTTGGAGCTGTAGCTCACAGTGATTCTGTTTGATTTGAGAATCAGAAGTGAACCCAAAGGGAAGCCTTGTGTGCAGCTTCTTTCAGAGCTCATTTCTGAATGATTACCTACACCTAGATCACTGAGCAAGTTTGGAACACTGGATATGTATACATGTATTTCACACTCTCAATCAGGACTAATATAGAAATATATTAAACCTATGCTAGGCTTCAATCATTGTGGTTCAGAATAGAGCCCAACGTCCTAGTTGTGATAGAGTTAATCCAGTTTGAATTATTTCAGAATACCTCTCTTTATCTCATGCTATTGTCAGATCCTTCAGTGTACAAAAGAACCAGTCATGGCTGGTTGTTGAAGCTGTGTTCATCTTGCTGTGATGGCTGAAAGCAAAATATTGTTGATATTATTCATCACTATCCTATTTTATTGGCAGAAAATATGTAAAGGAGATCATAGTAGTATCAGTATCATAGAGATGAATTGATGCTTTTGGAGTTTTTGGTTTTTTGTAAGTCTGTTCTGATTTTTATGGCTAGCTGTGGAGCTGGTCCTAAGTAGCACGTGGAATTCATGTTTAGACTTCTGCTAGCTGTTAGCTTTTTCACATTAGAATAAACCTTTATTAGAATAAACCAAACCAGGTTGGAAGAGACCTTCAAGATCATCGTGTCCAACCCATCAACCAATCCAACCCACCCAAACAGCTAACCCATGGCACCAAGCACCCCATCAAGTCTCCTTCTGAACACCTTCAATGACGGCGACTCCACCACCTCCCCGGGCAGCCCATTCCATAGCGCAATCACTCTTTCTGTATAGAACTTCTTCCTAACATCCAACCTGAACCTCCCCTGGTGCAGCCTGAGACTGTGTCCTCTTGTTCTGGTACTGGGTGCCTGGGAGAAGAGACCATCATCCTCCTGTCTACAACCTCCCTTCAGGTAGTTGTAGAGAGTGATGAGGTCACCCCTGAGTCTCCTCTTCTCCAGGCTGAGCAACCCCAGCTCCCTCAGCCTCTCCTCATAGGGCTTGTGTTTCAAACCCCTCACCAACTTTGTTGCTCTTCTCTGGACTCGTTCCAGCAAGTCAACATCCTTCCTAAACTGAGGGGCCCAGAACTGGACATAGTACTCGAGGTATACATGTATGAAAACTTGCAGCTGGAGGTTAATTCCTCATTTTAAATCTATGTATCAGCGTTCTAGTGTGGATAGGGCTTTGTGCTGAAGACTTGACATTGTTTTACAGGATATGGAGGCAGACTGATGTAAAAGGAATGCCTTTAGTAATTTCTGAATGTGTTGAACAAATTTGTCACTTCTAACTTTCCAATTTATAGTAAAGACCGTTGGGAAAAACCTGTAATTTTTCCTGCGTGGCGCATGACACCTTGCTGTGTTCACGCTGGTGGTAGTAAAAATCATACTGGTACAGATAATGAGCAAGTGTTCAGTAAATATTTCTCTTCCACATGTGTGATGTAAAAACACAATTTTGCTTCTTTCCATGATGATAACTAAATGCTTTTAAACATACCTGGGTGCTAGTTTGTTTTAAATAGGTTAACACCACTGCTTTGTGGCTGTGTTGAGAGCTTTTTGCCAGTTCCAAAAGACATGGGGAGGCAGAGTAAAAAGTTAGTCTGGCAGCAGTGTGTGTTTGTGTTTAAGTAATTAAATAGGCAGTTGATTAGTAATGAATATCATTAATAGCTTTCACCTGGGTTTTACAGAAACTACCTTTTGGAAGCAGTCACTCCTGGCTTTATTCTCTTAATGATTTGGTTGATAAAGGTAGTACACAAGATATAATCGTGCTTACAAAGTAAAGTGGCTGTCTCAGTAGTACTTAACACTGTGATTTTAAAATATTCTTGAAGTAGTGTGATGAGTGTGATAGGTGGATGAAAGCCTCTCAGCTGGTATCTCAGGAGTGGGTGGAGAATTGTCCACTTGCTGGTGCGACTGAGAAGGTGTCAGAAACCAGCCTCTTTCTGTCCAACGCTTGATTTGTAGTCTCAAAAGCTGCATGTAACATAATTAACTTAAAACTTTTGGGTAACACAAATTATTTGTGGAATGATAGGTAATAGTGGCAGACACTTGAGTGCTCTTGAGTAATTAATATAGTGGGTCCACTGAAAAAAAACCCAAACATATTTTAGCACATCCTAAACTTGCAACTCATTTCATTTGAGTTAATGAACGGACTGATGAGGGAAGTGGTAGATTTTTTGTGTATTTGATTTGCCATCTTGTTCGCTGTTCTCTTCTCTCTTGCTCTTGCCTGATTTCCAGACTTCAGTATTTTAACTTTCATAGAATTATCAGCATTGGAAGGGACCTCAAAGGATCTTCCACTTCCAACCCTGCCACTATGGGTCAGGATGCCTCATTCTAGGTCAGGTTGCTCAGAGCCACATCCAGCCTGGCCTTAATAACCTCCAGGGATGAGGCTTCCACCACCTCCCTGGGCAACCTGTTCCAGTGTCTCACCACCCTCATGGGGAAAAACTTTTTCCTAACATCCAATCTGAATCTACCCAGTTCCAGTTTTTCTCCATTACCTTTAGTCCTGTCATTACCCAACATCCTAAAAAGTCCTTCACCAGTTTTCCTGTAGGCCCCCTTAAGATGCTGGAAGGCCACAATAAAGTCTCCTCAGAGCCTTCTCTTCACCAGACCGAATAGCCCGACTCTCTCAGTCTGTCTCCATAGACGAGGAACTCCAGCCCTCTGATCATCCTCATGGCCCTTCTCTGGACATGCTCCAGCACGTCCAGATCCTTCTTGTAATAGGGGCTCCAGAACTGGATGCAGTACTCCAGGTGGGGTCTCACCAGAGTGGAGTACACTGGGAGAATCACCTCCCTCGACCTGCTGGCTGTGCTTCTCTTGATGCAGCCCAGGATGTGATTGGCTTTCTGGGATGCAGGTGCACACAAATTGCTTATGTTGAGCTTCTCATCCATCAGTACCCCCAAGTCCTTTTCTTCAGGGCTGCTCTCAAACCCTTTTGTGTTTTGAAGGGAGCATAGAGTGAGCAAATTGAATTGGGAGATACTCTGCATATTAAGAATTTGAGCAGTTATATCAGGAAATTTCAGTGCCACTGCTTTCTTTTGAGCTGACAACTATCTTAATTCTTTATTTCACAAGGCAGTCTCCCCTTTGTGTTCATTATGCTTAGGTAATCAGTTTTGCTAGTATTGTTTTCTTTGAGCAGATTTTGCTTTTGTCTAAGAAATGCCTCCCCCCCCCCCCCCTTTATGTCAGTTCATGTGGCTGTTTGCATTTCATAGAATCACAGAATTGTTTTGATTATAAGAGGCCACTAAGATCATTGAGTCCAACCTTCAACCTAAGACCACCATGGCCATTAAACCATGTCCCCCAGTGCCATGTTGACTTTTGTTGAACACCTCCAGGGATGGGGACTTGGGGACTTCACTACCTCTCTCGGTAGCCTATTCCATTGTAACACTAGATGTCAGTGTTGCAGCTCGTATACAAGTATGTACATACATACATTCATGTATATGCCTGTGTTTATATATCTGCATTTGCAAAGTGTAATTTTTGAACTGGAAAATACTATTGTTTTTTTCCTTCCACAAACTGGACTCTCTAAACATAGAAATAGTTATTAATCTAATAGTAAATTTCCAAGGCTGCCTGTTTTCCAACCTCTTAAATCACTTGAAATCATCACCGAGATGAGCAAGCACTTGAACTGGATACTTTCTAATAAATTAATTGTGGTTCAGGCCTGCTTGAGCAATTCATTGTAACAGCAAGCAGTACGTGGCCCCGAACTCCAATAATCTTTGCCTATGGAACAAATTAAGCTAGTGATGGATCCTTACTAGAGATAGAACTCCTGATACATTTGTTTGTTTCCATTATTTATTTTTTTTTTACACCTAGATTCTGAGTTAAGCTCAGGAATTCCAGAAGACAGCTACTCTTCAGGTGGTGAAGCCCTGGATGGTGATGATGAAGATGAAACGGCAGCCCCTGGCAATGCGGCTGAAGAGGCAACAAGCTCCAAAGCTGGCTCAAATGCAGGCTGGGCAGATGCCATGGCAAAAGTGCTCAACAAAAAGATTCCACAAAATAAGTCTACCATCTTGGCCAAGAATAAAAAGGTGGAAAAGGAGAGACAAAAGTTAAAACAAGAAAGGATGGAGAAGAAAATGAAGGTGAGAAATACTTTGTTATACAGTCAGTCAGATGGGGATACATGCAGGATCCCCTCACTGACTATCTCAGTTTTGGAATCCCTCCTCCACCATGTTAAGTAGCTTCAATTATTTTTACTTTCCAAACAGTCATGCTGTAGGGCTTTTTCCTTTCACTGCTTTTTCTGGGCCATCAGGCAGGCTGATCTTTGGCAGCAGGAATGTTATAGTCTGTCAAGTAAGGTGATTTTGTGGTTGAGAGAAAGCAAGCAGCTGCTTTAAGCTTAGTTTTCTAATTGTTGTTGTTAATTGGGGTATAATTCACTTTGTCAGCATTACAAACTGAAATAGTTCTTTCTCATAAAAAGTGAGAGGGAGAAAGAGAAGACTGCTTTCATTTAAGTTCTGCAGTGACTTCCAAAATCAAAGGCCTCTGGCTTGAGACTGCACAAATCATTGATGTGGTCATGGATCATTGTTTGCTCCCCTCAATGATTTTCCTGGTAGGAGCTTTCTATTAGAGTGCCCATGCCCTAAATTGCTTTTGGTTCTGTAATTGTTATGAAGAAAACATAACTATGTTGGCGCTAAAGTTATTTGTATGTCTTCAGTGAAACCTTTAATTCCAGGCTGTGATTGATTTACCTTCAGGCTAAAAATACATTAATAATTCTAATGTCTCATCTTCCCAGTTCTGTTTCAATAAGATAACCAGATTATCCACCTGACGGTCCAGGACATGCTGTGGTAGGCCACAGCCTGCCTTTTAAATACACAGAGCTTTGGTACGGCATCTGCTCAGTTGTGGTTGCCCTAAATACTTGTTCTCATCTAGTAAATATGTGGGAGTACTGCAAAGCAGAGTGGGGCAGCTGGTCCCCTAATGGGCTTGTTTATCCTGAGAAAAATTTGGGACCAGCATGCCTTCTGTTGATTTCTTGCTGATGGAAGCTAGAGCAGGGCAGTTCTTTTGCTAAATGCCAAAACACAGCCAAACTTGTGAATTCACAGTAGTCTGCCTGGAATTGTAAGGACTCTGAAACTCCATTCTTGCATAATCCCAACTTGATGCCAGATTACTGGTCCTAGAACATTGTTGAAGTGTTAAAAGGGATAAAAAAAAATTACCTTGCTACCTTGGTGCTGAAGCAGAGTTTGAGGGAAATGCAGTGTTCTCCTATTGTAGCGTGTCAAAAAGCTGGTGGTGCTGTGGCCTCTGGTGATGGGAAAGTGGATCAGTCCATTTTTAAAATGAAGAGCCTCAAAAACAAAGACAAAAATAAATCACCAGCAGGCACTTGGTGCTCCTCCTGGTGGTTGAGTTCAGCCCATCACAGACTGCCATGTGTCGCTGTCATTCACACATCTACTCTGATTAATTCAGTGAGGGACGTCAAATTCCGAGGGCTTAAAATGCAACATGCCTATCCCAATAGGCCCAGGATTTTACTATATATAAATTTCTCTGTGATCAGCTTGTGAAGGCTTGGAGTTGAACCATAGAATTGTTTCAGTTGGAAAAGACCTCTAAGATCATAGAGTCTGAGCATCAACCTAAGACCACCATGGCCATTAAGTCGTGACTCTACCTCCCCAGGCAACCTATGCCAATGCCTTTCCCCAAGGCTCAGGCAAGAATATCTGTGTATAAAAAAACACACAAGGAAAGCAAAGGATTGTCCTACTGAATATCAGGTCCTGTGGTAACAGACATCTATGAAATCATCTTTATTGTCCTGTTGAACTCTTCTCCCACCTCTCAGCTGGTGATGGGTACACAGCTACCCCTGCCAGATGGGCTCCTGGCAGGCCTGGGCGATCATCAGAAAAGCTCAAGCTACAATACCTCCAGGCTTTTAAATCTAAGTGCTAAAATTACTGTGTGGAAGGAGCACACAGCTGACTGAATGATTTCCTTGTGTGTAGCAATCAGTTTGAAGCATTTGAGTTTGTCTGGACTCATTTTGCTTGCCTTGAGCCAGAGACATCACTCTGGTGCAACTCTTCTAGCTTTTGTTACAGCAGAAGGTTATCAAAGAATCTTTGAGATTTGTCTGTGGCCCCTGGTGTGTCAGTGGAAGAGACTTGCCTCAGACCCGTTGTCCGGCCTCATGTTGGAGCTCCCCATAGCCTCAAACCAAATTCAGCTTTGTTGATCTATCTTCCACCCCCCACCCCCCCCTTTTGCTACCTACTCCTTCAGAGTTTGCGGCATTCCCAAATGCTCCATGTTGTTTCACATAACAATATTTATAACGCAGCTCGACAAGAAGCGGGAGTGGGAAATGATGTGCCGAGTGAAGCCAGATGTTGTCAAAGACCGAGAGACTGAAAGAAATCTTCAGAGAATTGCCACAAGGTAAGAGGGTTTTTTTTTTTTTGAATGCTTTCCTTAAATATATTTATATTGAAAAAAAAGGAGGAAAAGGGGAAGAAAAGGCCTACGCAGGTAATCTGTTTCCAATCAGATGGAACTCGTAAGAAGTGACTAGCAGGAGCAGAGTGATTTATATACAGGCCTGCATTGTACAGTATCAAGTTCAAAAAACGATTTCAGAAGCTTTATGGAAGAGTAAAAATTTAAATGGGAATGTAATGTTTGCTTAACAGAAGTGCTTTGTTGGATCCTCTCATTTTGGTAATGTTTAAAAATGCAGAACAGTTGTTTCTACTACTCTGTTTTTCCCTTCTCTGTAGAGCATTCACCAGATCCACATCTGTTATGCTCAGTTGCCTGTTCTGCATTGTGGTAGTTCAGCAGAACTAGTTGAACACCTTGATATGTTCTCTATCTCACAGAATGGTAGGGGTTGAAAGGGACCTCTGGAGATCATCTAGTACAAACTTCCCCTGACAGAGCAGGTTCACCTAACTCCTTACTTGTTCCTCTGCCTTGTCCTTCTACTCCAACTGCTCTTAAGATTTTGTCTGAGGAGTTTAATATCTGATTGTGTTGTGAATAACATGAAATATGCTCTTGAAGTGATCTCAGTGCCATGCTACCATGCTTACTTTGGGGTCTGAATAATTACTTGTGAATTTGTTTGTAAGTGTGAAAGAAAAAAGAAAACTGAGAGTCTCTTGTGTTGTAAATGTTGCTTCCTATCTGAATTGAGCTTTTAAGTAACTGTTTTGGGGAGCTAGAAGCCATCTAGCATCTGCCCTGATTAGTTGCTTTCATAGGAGCTTCATTTCTGTAAAGGGAACTTAAAAACTTTGTTTTATTGGTGTTTTTTTTTCCCCATCCCAGAGGTGTTGTGCAGTTATTTAACGCTGTCAGGACACACCAAAAAAAGGTTGATGAGAAGGTGAAGAAAGCTGGGAGCTCTCTCAGGCAGCGTGCTAAACTGATGTCATCTGTTTCAAAGAAAGATTTCATCAATGTTTTAAGAAACATGGAGGGTGCGAAAGGAAGCAAGAATCCTGCTGGAAAGGCCACACAAAGTAAACAGGTAGGCTTAGTCTGGGGGAAAAAAAAGCATACAAGATACCATCTTAGTATAATAATTGTCTGTTAATGGGCCTGCTCTTCAGAACAGCTGTGATCCAAGTGCCTGGGTTTTTCTGAAACTACTTAAGAAGAGAGCAAGTAGCTCTTAGCTTGTTTTCCCTGTCTTTTGACAATCAGAGCACAAAACATGGAAGCTCTTCTGATAAGGCATCAAGCTTTGAATATAAATAACTTGGTTTAGTTGTGTGTTTAAGAAAAGAACATGAAAATTTGGATTTTATCTTGGGTTTTGCACCGACCATGGAACAAACTACAGGATTTTAGTGGGTTATGGCATTTGGAATTAGGCCAATAGTAGTTATCAGCTCTTTAAAATTGCTGAAGGCGTGGGGGCACTTCCTTTTACATGGTGTATTAGACTGTACTACTTGTGTGTACCCACAGTTTTGGGCGTTGCAAACTCACTTCTGAATAGTTATGGTATCTGGAACTGAAGGCCTTTGTCACACAAGTGAATACCACAGCAGAAACAAACTGAGATATATTAAACTTTATATATAAGCTTTTCTTTAATCCTGTGTGTGTTAGGCTGCTGTGGCTTTAATGCTGCTAGGATGTTTTGGAAAGAAGCATTTTAACACATTTTCCAAACATGCTTAAGAGAGACAGTGTAGTTGTCCATCAGTTCTTTCAACTCACCAAGTAGCTCAGAGTTGAAAACAAGCTGCTCCTTCTCGTATTCCAGAAGCTGCACGTTCTTGAGGCGTATTTGTGCTCAGGTTTGAACTTTGTGCTTGGTAGTGGGTGGAATACTTCTTTTGGCCCACACTCACAGCAGTTAACTAAGTGCTTTTCTGTGCCAGGAAGAAATACCTTAATCAGTTAGGAGACAACAGTTTGTCATATGTTTTTTGTTTGTGTGCACTTGGGGAGCATGCCGAAACACTGCCTGGCATGAAGAGCTCCTACAATTTTCATGCAAGTGTAATATTAAAGTATTTTTTAAATTCTTTGGATAATGAGAACAATTTAGCTTGGTGCTGACACTATTTCTCCTTAAATAATTCCAGCTTGTGTGTGTGTGGTTCTTTTTTTTTCCCCCCTCCCTTCTGAAACAGCAGTGCCAACTGCTGTTGTAGTAGACATTGAATCAATAGTTGAGCAGCAAATAGGAACTTTTTCTTCTTTGTGTCAGATTGTAACAGGGCAGTTTTCTAATTACTAGGTCAGAAAACACTGCAAATGTTTCAATATTGTTGTGGTGGGTTGAAAATTCCCCCCTCCCAACATGAAATTGCCAGACTAGCTCAGTTAGAAAGCAAATGAAGCTGTATTTACAAGCAAAACTACAATCTAAATATGAAGTACAATTAATATGTACAAAATATACAATATTTATAGGTAATACAATAGGGTAGTACCTTTAAATATACAGTATTTATAAACAGCAGAAGAACTCCCCTGGACGAACTAGGGGGCTACCAACAGCTTCCCCCTTCCTGTTCCCTTCCCTCCCCCCTGTACACAGAGCATGAGAAGAAAGGAGAAAAGCAAGAGAGAGCTGTTTGTTGATACTTAGCCACAACAAGAATGCATTCAAGGGCAGCAAAGCCAGCAGAAGGACAAGTTAATATCTGCTAGAGTGAAGGAAGTGAAAAGAGAGAGTTAGTTTACAGATCTTTCATGTTTGCTATCTGTCCAATAGGATTATTTAGAACTTATCATTATTTTTGTTTTTTACATCCAACAGTAATTTATTTACATTCTGCTACTTTCTGTTCAAGATCTGTGGAAAATTTTCTAGTCACAGCCTAAAACTACCACAACTATGAAAATAAGTCTTTACACAACATGCTTCTATTGAAGTGCCCTGGAGGTTCTTTAAATGCTGGCTGGATAGGGTCAGTTTTGAGTATTGATATAGGTGCTGCTTTCACATTGCTTGTGAACAAAATCTTCAGATTTTGGTTTTGGTTGGTTTTTGGGGTTGGTTTTTTTTTTCATTAATATAAGGCTGTAGTCATAGGTTTGTTTTGGGTTTTTTTGTTTATTTGAGGAGAGGGTTGGAGTTAAGTGTGCTGGATAGACCCCCTTCTCTTCCTGTGTGGCATTTGCTTCAGTGCCTCTCCATTCAGTGCTCAACCCAACTCTCTTAACTTCCTTTCAAGCTGTTTTCAATCTGCCTTATTTTCTCTTGAGAACTTATCCTACCTATTTAGCAGGCTCCCACCCTTACAGTTGTTGATTCTTGAAGACTGAAGCCAAAATCTGATCTTAAGTCTCCTCAGAATGACACAAACTTCTTAGCCACCGAGCAGTGCTACTGGCTTTCACTGTTGTATCTCTGCTTCTTGGTCACTGAGGGTTTTTCAGAGGTTAGTAAGCAGAGATAAGGCTTTTGGGTGGTGAATTCCTTGCAGCAGGAGTTTGGCAGATTTTTTTTTGTGCCATCTGAAAGCTTGTGCTTGTTTTATGGCATTATTTCTGTGTTGTAGCAGCTTGTCTTGCTTTTTAGCAGTTGAGAGTATGGCATGCATTTCATTTTTTGTGAGAGAGGGGAGAAATGCATTTGTTTATCTCAACAAAAACAATGGAAGAGATGCCAATCCCAAACTCCAGGCACTCTGCCATCAATTAAAATGCAGTCCAGAACAATAAAAAACACTACCCCACCCACATAAAACAAGCAGTCAGCAGGAAAAATAGCAGAATAAAGTTTTACCAGTGAAAGCAAAACTTTCATAGCCTTGTGCTATGAAAGGAGACTTGACTATATTTGTGAGAATGGGCAAATGCTTTTTCTTTCTTTACAGTGGGTTTTGAATGCAAAAATAGCTGCTGTAAATTTGAAAGCTTGGTGGCTTCCCTCAGATGTCTGGGGTTGTTGAATAAACCTCTTACAAAGCTCTGTTGTGGTTGACAGTTTAGGTCTATACATATGTGAGGAACCAAAAAATGGTCTGTGAAGTCCAGTCTTTTTCACAGTAGCACAACCACTTTGAAAAGTTTTGTTTTCTCTTTCCATCAACTTCAGACATTGGTGGGGAGACCAGGTAACCTGTGCCCTCTAAGAGCGTTGCTTATAGTCTTGGATACTTTGAGCCATTGGGCTAAATATTATTTAGTGTACACCCAGGCCATGTGGGTAAGGAAGACAGACTGTAAGGCTGTGAAAATTTTCCTGTGCCATGTGAAACTGTAGCTCTTCTTGGGGCTTGCTTTTTTTTTCTGGGGCACAGATGGGAGTAATTACTTAACTCAGCTAGAGCCAAAAGCTTTGCCTTTGCTATCATTAGCTGTTTATCAAGGTATTTCTTAATCCTTGCTGAGCCAGCTGACTGTGTAATATTTTTCCCTGTTTTTTTTTGTTTGGTTGGTTGTTTTTTGTTTGTTTCTTTTAAGGTACTGACTGTACATGATGCTTGCCTCTGGGTAAGATCATCTAATTTCCCTCCCCTCACCACCTTCTCTGAAAGCCTTGCACTGGGAGAGAAAAATAGATATTTTTTTTATGATTATTTTTGTTTTTATTTTAAATCCTGCTATTTGTTGGTTAAGTTTTGGGATGTGTTTGGGGAGCAGCATTCATTGGGAGGCTTCAATCTTGTTCAACACGATCCTTGCAGACCAAATTGTAGCTTGCAGGTTCCCTCCTGTAAGATACTATAAGAAACAAACTACAAGTTTTAAAAAGGTGTATATCAGAGATGCTATGTTTCCAGCTCTCGAGGCTGAAGTCATCTTTCTGTCTGTACAATAAATAAAAGTAGGTAGTGACAGAGATTTCTGGATTCTCTTTAGGATTATGGGTTAGGGTAGTACCTTTGCTTCCAGGGTTGAGTGGAATTTCTGATCTCTCTAGAGTAGCACAGACAAGTTAACTGATGTAGTCAGTGAATTACATAAGGCCTTAAAATCTCAATTGTAACAAAATAAAGAAATTCAGAGTTGCCATTCCCAGAGCAGCCCCAACTCTTCTCCTTTATTGCATGTCAGTTACAATAGGATGATTCAGTACTAGAAACTCTGGTCTTGACTTTGTGCTTGCAACCAGTGCTACTCCTTGTAAAGCATTGCTGGGTGGTAAAACAGTTTCTAGTGATATATAAATAGCTGGCATGAAAGTTACAAATACTCCTTGTGACAAGCAAAACTTGCATTCATCAACCTTTCTTTTTGACTTGGGCCGTTAGAATAGAATTAACCAGGTTGGAAGAGACCTTTGAGATCATTGTGTCCAACCCATCATTCAACACTAATCTAATCAACTAAAGCATGGCACCAAGCACCCCATCCAGTCTCTTCCTAAACAACACCAGTGATGGTAACTCCACCGCCTCCCTGGGCAGCCCATTCCAATGGCCAATAACTCTTGCTATGAAGAACTTCTTCCTAACACCCAGCCTAAACCTCCCCTGGTGCAGCTTGAGACTGTGTCCTCTTGTTCTGGTGCTGCTTGCCTGGGAGAAGAGACCAACCCCCACCTGGTTACAACCTCCCTTCAGGTAGTTGTAGACAGCAATAAGGTCTCCCCTGCGCCTCTTCTTCTCCAGTCTAAGCAACTCCAGCTCCCTCAGCCTCTCTTCATGGGGCTTGTGCTCCAAACCCCTCACCATATTTGTTGCCCTTCTTCGGACACATTCCAGCAAGTCAAAATCTTTCCTAAACTGAGGGGCCCAGAAGTGGAGACAGTACTCAAGGTGTGGCCTAACCAGTGCTGAGTACAGGGCGAGAATGACCTCCCTGCTCCTGCTGGCCACACTGTTCCTGATACAGGCCAGGATGCAATTGGCCTTCTTTGCCACCTGGGCACACTGCTGGCTAATGTTCAGCTTACTAGAACCAGTACCAGTCTAGCATGTTTTTCTGAATCACCTGTGTTTGCTTCAACTTGTAAGTTTGCTTATAACAGACATGTTGCAGAGTATTTCAGGGGTGGAAGCGAGAACAGGGTTTTGTGGTCTACTTCAGTAACAATGATCCAAATTCTGCAAATCAATTTTTCTGTAAACTCTGCTGACTACATGACTTGGAGGTACAATTTGCTTCCTGTGTTGTGATGGCATCTGGAAAATCAGTGTATTGGTCTCAAAACAGTACCTATTCTGTAATAATTTATTGATGAGAAGAAAGATGAGTGGAGAGTAATACAAGTGCTATGTCGTATCAGCACTGTCTCATATTGCTCATATGGGACTTGAAATGAAATGCTTTTCCAGAGAAGTTTCTTCTGCCTGAAGTGTATTTTATAAATGGTCCAAGTGTTTGGTAAGTAGTTTGTAAACACAAATTGGTCAGGGTTACTGTAGATTTTCCTTTTGTTTATAAAGCCATCAATATTCAATAAATATTTTAGTTTTAAGCAGTAGTTTTAAGATTGTTCAAGGCCAGGATGAGTGCAACACTTTTGGCTTTGACTGGTGTTCTTGCAGGGACACAAGTGACATGGAGCTTTCATTTTTCAAGTTAGATGGGGGTAGAAATGTGCTTTCCAGCTTAAAAATTAGATCTGTTTAAAACTTGTGAAAGTGACTGCCTGCCTTCTTTTTCTTGCAGCTGCAATGGCAATTGTATGGCAATTGGTGAATTGTTCTACTTTTTTCCACAGTTTTCACAGTGTGGAATTGGGGAGGGGAAGGACAAAAGATTATTTTCATCCATGTACCTGTTTGGAGAGACAGTGGTCTGAACAATTGCTTTAACGAGCTGTAGGAATTTGTTTGTTTCTGAAGTGTGGATGGCAGACATAAATGACTCTGAGAAATTTGGTAAGGTGTATCAACACCTCTTTTAATAGTAAAAGGAAGCTTTTTTTCCTTAGGTGATAATGACATTGCAGAGTAACAGAAGTTTATTACTACAGCTGTTGTGTGCTGGTTTTACAGAACTAATTAAAGGAGTAACCAGGCTTGTATGTATTCCAGCAGATTTGAGAGGGCAGCCAAGTATTAATTCAGTTCAGCTGCAGCCAGAGTTAGATGTGTTCTCCCAATTTTAATAAATGTCTTCCCATCACATGCACAGAAAATTGTAATTTAGATTCCTTTATAAATCATGCATTTTTATCTGTTTTCTTCCCCAATGGGTGTACATTCTCTTGAAGATCACTTTGTGTAAGTTCCGAGTAGCAGTGTTTTCTATGTAGTGTTTTGGTTTTGTACCAGAAGGTTGCTGACTACCTAATTGTTTGCTGTATTTTGACTTACTTATTTTTTTATCCTTAGGGATAAATACAGTGCAGCCTCCCACCCAGTTTGCTATATCCTAAGTTCCTGACGTTCTTTAAGGCAAAGGATTGTTGTGCAGTATGAGAAGTTGTTTGATGGCAACATATTCACTTGATTACAGGAATATGTATTGACTTAACCCAGTTTGGGTCATCATCAGGGTTAGGTTTTTAAGACCTACAAGCTCAGTTCCTTATCTGTTGCTGTGGCTGGTAACACACATCTGTGTTAACAAGGGAATGCAGACCTTTGCCAATATTTAAATGTGTATGTCAATTAAATGTGTAAATGTCAACAACCTTGTGAGTTCAACTCAATGTAAGAGGATTAAGGGGCATGTGACAGTTCTATTTCACTAGATTCACATCTTCTGCTTTCCATTTCTGTCCACTTGATCAGAAGTCAGGAAGGGGAAAAGATTGTGACTTTGCACTTTATTTCCATCAAGCTCTCTTTTTGTGCTCTTCATATTTTATGTTCCTGAACACATACTTTCTCCCTTCACCTTTGGGTCAAGCGTGCAGCGCTGCGTCTTGGTGCCTAATGCAAGAGCAGCCCTGACATCTGCTTGCGCAGAAAGACCAGTGCCCCATTTGTCATCATGGATCACATGCAGTCCAGTTTAATGCTCTCTTCTAATATGCAGATAGTATGTGATCAGTGAAGACAGATATTTGAAGATAATTTGGATACTAAATGCCCATCCTATCTATTTTGTTGATGAACTCGAATTTGAGCAGGGCAGTCCTCCAGATGTTTACAGCTTGTCCAGATCTCGGAGAATCATAGAATCAATAAGGTTGGAAAAGACCTCAGAGATCATCCAGTCCAACCTATCACCCAACATCTCATGACTAAACCATGGCTTCAAGGGTTCATGGAGATAGCAAAAGGCCTGTTCCTTACTACAAAATTTATCCTTAACTGTTTGGTTTTTTTAGGTTTCAAAAGAATCAGTAAATGACACAAGATTTTAATGGATGTCTGTGGGAAATCTCTCTTCTCTCCTTAAAGCTATGGACAAAATATTTTAAGTTTGGCTTTCTGTGAAAAGGGACAAAGTGATTTTAGTGGAATCATTGCACAATCTTTCAGTATGAAGCAGTTGAAGTTTGACAAATTTTCTAAGTGAATATAAGCAGGGACTTACTGAATTGTCAGCTCCATGTGTCATATTTGACACTACCTTGCCTTGCTGTTTGATTACTGGTGCACAAGATACCAAGATGACATTCTGTTTTCCCAGATGTTGCAAAGCTCTTTTTTTTCAGTAAATCTGTCTAAACCAACCACATTTGACAAGCTGGTTGCATACATATTTTGATCTTCCTCTAAGTATATGGAGCACAAAACCTAAAACCTATTAGACTTTTATCTGGTAAATGGAGTTGGAAGCCTTGTAAAATCAGCTCTCCACTTTTGGCTTTGTAAATTACAGGCAATGTACTTAGAGAAAAATATATCTAAAGTTTGGAAGGAAGGAAGATCAAACTAGTAGATCTGTATTATAAATGAGCTCTGTGGGCATCTACTCTTATCTTTGTAGACTTCAGGACTGATTAGTCTAACTGCTCCCAGCTTCCAATGGTTAGAGGGTTGCTGAGTGTACAGTTGTTTTTTCCCTGTGGGAAAATCTGGCCAATTTAATGACTGTTTCTGAAATGTACTGAAAGCTTAGTAAATATACTTTATTTATTTTTTTTTCTGCCATCTACTATTACTACAAATAATACTGAGGCTCCTTGGTTTGTTGCTGAACCCTGGACAGTGTTTTGTATGTTGTCTGTGTCATTTCTCCTCCACCTGCAGGCATTGGGAAAACCCATGCAGAAGGAGATGGAAGGGTCAGAAATGCACACAAAAGGGTAGCCAGATGGTGAAGCTATGAAATTGGGATCACATGCAGGCTACATATTCCCACTTCAGGTTTAAACTGCTTTTAGAAAGCAGCCTGGAAGTGTTGAGGGGTATGTTCTATTCCTTAATGGGTTTGCCACTCACCCATGACAATGTGAAGGAAATTATAGGAATATAAAATCAAAGAGACTTGCATTTGCAGACATTTAGGATATGTTACAAAAGCCATTAAAGTAAAAGAAGGGGCAATGAGGTTTAGTCATACAAGCTGCTTAATAGTCATAAAAACTTCAGTATTTCATTTTTAGTAATAAAAATACAGAAAAGTTAGTTCTTTGTGGTTTGGTTTATTTTGTTTTTGCTTTTTTCCCCTCCTGCCTCAGTTTTTTGGATCACTATAGTTGTTTCAGGACTCAAACATAAGTGGAAATCCTGACTCAGGAAGAGGAGGCTTTTTATTAGCCCCACTTCTTCCTCATCAGCTACTCTGTGAGATGATTTCTTAAGTGCTGTAAGTGAAGGACTTGGGCATTACTGTAGTCCTTGTTGTTTGAGACAGCCTTTTGGAACTCACTCTGTTACACCTCTTGCTGAATCATAATGAAAAACAGTGGATGATTTCAGCATCATTTGCAGGAAATAATCTGAGTCCCATTAAAAAATCTGCAAGCTGCTAATTTATTCTAAAAGAAAAAAAAAAAAGAAAGAAAGAAAAGGGTCAAAAATACTCCAAACAGCTGCAGGCCTGTGTGTTTCCTTACTGTGCCAACAGGCAAGCTTTTATGAAAAGCTGCAGACAATTTTAGGTACCCAGCTGAGATAGTGCATAAAGGTCTCGAGTAGATGTGTGACATCTGAGAAAAATCTGTTGTGACTCAAAAATGTTTGTCTCAAGTGGACTATTGAAAGACATTTGCACTTGACTTCTGAGGATTAGCACATCAGAGGCCTTACTCTTGACCAGACCCTTTTGGCTAGGCATTCTTGCTGTATCTGCATATTTTCCAGGTACCACCTGATGGTTTGGGAGCTGTGCAGCTTGAAACAAGGATGTTATGGATCTGCGTAATTTTTAGCTGTTCTTTAAACTTTTTCATGTCTTCATTACTGCAGGAAATACATGTTAAGAGATGTAGGACCAGTTGATGTCATCAAGCCTGTCATCTTTTTATCCTGTGTGAGAAGTTTTGGGGCATTTCTTTCAGGGCTGAAATGCCTGAAATACCTAGAAAAGTTCCTTCTTCCTTTATTTCGAAACCCATCCAAACAGAAAAATACTCAGTTCATTCTTTGCCTTTCAGGAATAATAATGGAAGCTGGTAAGGAGTTGTCATCATAGAATAGTTTGGATTAAAAGAGACCTCAAAGGTCATGTACTTCCAACCTCCTACCATGGGAAGGGACACCACCTGCAAGGCCAGGTTGCTCAAGACCCTATCCAACCTAGCTTTGAACGCTTCCAGATTGGAGCCTCTGCAGCTCCTCTGGGCAACGTGTTCCAGTGCCTCACCACCACCATTTCTTCTTAATGTCTCATCTAAGTCTAGGTCCTTCCAGTTTGAAGCCACTACCCCTTGTCTATCACTACATGCCTTTGTAAAACTCTCTCTCCAGCTGTCCTGTAGGCTTCCTTCTAATACTGAAAGGCTGCTATAAGGTCTTCCCCAAGCTGCCTCTTCTCCAGGCTGGTCAACTCTCTTAGCCTGTCTTCATAGAAGTACTCCAGCCCTCTGATCATTTTCATGGTCCTCCTCTGGACACACTCTTAACAGTTCCATTTCCTTCTTGTGTTGGCAGCTCCAGGGCTGGACACAATATTCAGGCTGGGTCTCACAAGAGTGGAGATGAGGGGAAGAGTCACCTCCCTTGCTTGACACTCTGCACACTGTCATGTTGCCTTGTGCTTTACAGAATGTGAGTTACAAATTGCAAACTACATTCCACAAGGGGAATCATTAGCTTCACCCATTCTAACAGTTCATACCTGTGTTGTAACTTAACTAGAATAAGATTGTTTCATCAGGGTTTTTTGTTTGGTTGGTTTTAATTTTTGACAAGATTTCTTCTGCAAGTTACTCCTGAGCGTAGCTGTGCAGCTCATTAAAATGTGTAAAGGGAATATCAATGCCAGTATCACCATTCATTGTCCTGCAGCAAAGTAGGATAAAATTCCTTGTGCAGCAGAAGGGTTTCAGAGCCAGCTGCCATCGGAGCTGGAGCACAGTATGGGCTGAGAAGTTCCAGAGCGACCTATATTCAGAAGGGCCCTGTGTTATGTTTGAATTCTTAAGATATTTTTACTTTTTCTGACAGAAACAGTGATTTATGGGGTTTCAGATGATCTAAGGCTGAAGAAATCTGTTCTCTCATAAGCTCTTTCTGTGATTGCTCTTTACAACTGAGCATAATGATGAGTAATGATGCTAATGATTTTTTTTTTTTCCCCCCTTTGCTTAAGTCTATATGAATGCTTCTTGTTAGATATTCTGTAACTTAATTTTGACCCCTCTAAGCCTGGGGCATCTATAAGCCTCTGCATGCCGACCCAAAACATTCCTTCTCATTCGTACATCCCCAGTTGTAGTAAATCCTAGAGGAGGATGTGAGGATGGGGAAGATTGCTCATGCAGGTCATTAAGCTCTGGGTGGTCTTCTGGCTGTGCTCAAAAGGAAAATTAGTATTTGTTGTGCTTGTAGTAAAAATTCCAGTGTGTTACTTGCAGAGAGGTTTGAAGAGGAACAGCAGATTCAGAACACACTGTAAAATATTTCATTCTTAGAT
Source organism: Melanerpes formicivorus (assembly GCF_026170545.1). Lineage (NCBI taxonomy): Eukaryota > Metazoa > Chordata > Aves > Piciformes > Picidae > Melanerpes > Melanerpes formicivorus. The sequence continues at coordinate 6,972,925 of NW_027142378.1, forward strand.
TATTTAATACAAATGCCAGTGCAGATTTGGTGTGCACAAGAGATCTTGTGGTCTGAGTAAATCTTCTGTGCCACTGTTGATATCTTCAGTCACTTCAGCAGTACCAAGGAAATTTAGTTCAGTCACTCTGGCTTTTTACTTGGAGGGAGGATGCAAATGGGTATTGTATGACTCTCACCCTAAGGAATAAATGATCATGCAGAATTATGCTGTGGCAGAATAGACTTCTGTTGTGCTGCTTGCATCTTCTGCAAGCTTGGGAACGCTTTCCTAAGTGAATTGCTGTGAGACTTCAGCTCAGAAGTTCAAGGTAGTGGTGGTATAGGATATATATTCTATTTTCACTTCTGTTGGGGGTTTTGTCTGTTTGGGATCAGGTATTCATAGGAGCCTTTCTTGTAGTCAAGGTCTAGCTGTAATTAAAATCAGATAAAGTTGCAAACAGCACTAATGATTAAACCCAAGTATCATTATGTTTTCTACTTACATTGCTGCTTTAACTATTTCAGCTGCAGTTGTCTTTATTTCTTCCCAGCACAGAGGAAACATTAACCTTTGAGCTTGGGTATTGCTGAAAGCAAATCTGGGACAAATGATTATGCTGCTGTTCTTTGTTTTGCATTTCCATAACTATCTACCAAGTGATGGTTATTTTTTCTTTGGGTTTTTTTGGTGCTTTTCTGTTGTTGTTTGTGTGTGTGTATGTGTTTGGGATTTTTTATGAGTTTGGGGGTTTTCTGTTTGTTTCTTTGGGTTTTGTTGTTGCTGTTGTTTTGGAAGTTTGGTGTTGTGTGTTTGTTCCATTTGTTGTTCTGGTTTGGTTTCTTTCCTTTTTAATTGAGGTTTAACACACCTCAGTGTAAAGTTTATATATGCCTGTGCTGTTTGATTTTTTTTTTTGAGCTAGGATTAAATACTCTTGCTTGGGGATGAGAAACAGAATAGCAGCAGTCATTCAGAGCAAGATACAGGCTGGCAGGGAAGACAGTCATCAGATGTATGTGAGAATGTGTTTTGGCAGCATGTACACTTTTTAGCTTCTCCGTTGTGACAAAAGCCTCCCTGTATTTCAGAGTCTTAGGTATTTGTATGGAGCAAAAGAGAAGAACCTGGGGAGGTAGTTCAGTTGAGTTGGACATGTTAGAATTGTTTTCCCAGGGCTTAGAGTGGTTGCTTGAGTGCTATTTATGTTAGAAATTCCTTCCCTGACAGGTACAAATAAACGTTTATTGTATGTGATGGTAAAGAGAGATGTCCCTGCAAGCTCTGGCATTTCGTGCTGTACAGGGAGCAAAGGCGTGGGAGCGTGGCGTGATGATTGTAATTCCTAGGTCTGAAAAAATGCTCATTTGTTGATAGCCTGCAGTTACTGTCTTCTGGACACAGGCTGTAGGGGAATGTCTGTGGTGATGTAGGTATGTTTGCTGTTTTGCAGATGCAGAAACTGGGTTAAGTTCAAGTGACAGGAGCTGGTGGAAAGCAGAGGCAAATGCTGTCTTTAATCTGTGCACTCTGATTTCAAAACATACCTTTTAATGTTGCTGCTCATCAATAAGCATTTGGGGACTTTGGTCTGCTTGTGTGCAGGGTTCTGAACAGCTCTGGCAAACTTGCCTGCTCCAGTTTTAGCATGTTGCTGTGCCAGTGAAGCAAGAGATGAAAATGACAGTCTCCTGTGACTTAAACTGAACTTAATTTCCTTTAAGCATTCAAAGGAAGCAGGCTTTGAGCTAAAGCACTCACTTACAAACTGAAGCAGATATGTGCAGAAGTATCCTGCTGCTGCTTTTCATAACTTCAGAAGGGTAGGGAGTATTGATCTTCCACCTGAATGCCAGCGCAGCCTGCAACTCCAGTGTTGGGCTTGGCAGGTCTCTGCTGAAGATACTTAGTGTGATATTAGTTACAAAGAGCGAATTACATAGCTCCAGGTTTTTGCAGTGGTTAAGAAATAAAGCAAAACAGGGAGATTCTATCTTGATCATACAGTTGCATTGATGCCATGGGGCTTCCCTACACCGATTCCATCTCCAGCCCACTTAAGCTAATGCTGTGATAGCTGAGGTAGCACACCAAGCAAGGTGACATGTGCTTTATTTCTATAGTGTCTTTGCAACTGGACTGTTGGCCTGGCCCAGCAAATAAGTATTTGCACAAGAGTAACCACACTGTGCATTGATGTCTGTCTTATTTCATAGTTTCATTCAGGGTTGGAAGGGACCACAAGGATCATCTAGTTCCAACCCCCCTGCCATGGGCAGGGACACCCCACACTACATCAGGCTGGACAGAGCCTCATCCAGCCTGCTCTTAAACACCCCCAGGGATGGGGCCTCGACCACCTCCCTGGACAACACATTCCAGGGTTTCACCACTCTCATGGTGAAGAACCTCCTCCTCACATCTAGCCTGAATCTCCCCACCTCCAGCTTCATTCCATTCCCCCTAGTCCTATCACTACCTGAGATCCTGAGAAGTCCTTCCCCAGCCTTCCTGTAGGCCCCCTTCAGATACTGGAAGGCCACAATTAGGTCAACTCATGATAGGGGCATCGCTATGTACCAGTGACTACTGAGACATTTTGAAGTAGATTGCTCTTTGCCTGAAGGTGTGGCAAACTCATTGAAATGTATATATAAAAAAAGAGTAAAAAAGAAACACTAAAATTTTCTCTCCTTGCCTTATCAAAGGGTCCACTTTATGTAGCATTGCACACCGATATTTGTACAGTCTGCTTTGTTTTCATTTGGGGATGTTCAAACGGGACTTCAGTGTTGTAGTGAAAAGTGGGAGATGTGGATGAACAGCTGACTGGAAGTTCAAAAGCAATTGTATAGATTGCAAGCTGGTTTGTCTTCCACATGCCAAGAATCAGTTGTGTTTTGTTTAGATGAAACCAGATTATGGACTTGAGAACACAAGTGTTCTAACATTCTTGCGTAGGGCAACTTGGGAAATGATGTTACAGTTGAACTAATTGTTAATGATACAAATAGTCTTGCTGCATATTTTCTAATGACTTAAGGAATGTTTTGTGATTGGATAGGTTTAGGGAGTTTTTATTCTGAGAGGAAAATGGAGCAGTAAATTAGTTAGGAATGAAGATATTAAACATGGGGTTTTCTTCACTTGGGAGCATGCTTAAAATTGATTAAATATTTGCTTTCAAGCATTTAATCTTCATCTTTGAGGCAGAGACATGCTACCTCTGCCTTTTTCCTTAGGGCTTGTTGTAAAACTCTATTTAAACTTTTATGGTGCCCTATATACTGGGTAATGCTATGGAGGATCAGCGTCCCTCTTTTGTTGAGATCCTACTTTTGTCCTATTGTTCACTTGACATAGCCAGAAAGAAGGGCTAATGTTTGCTGAATAGTAGCTTGTGATGCATTTGAGCATTGGGGTTTTCAACCCTGAGCCTTTCACTGTCATTGTTGACAGTGATGTGCTTCTGTGCTGTTTAAAAAAACAAAACAAAAATCCCTGTTCTATGCATCTGAGGGAAAGAAAAAAAATCTCTATTGGCTTTATTATTGACAACAAAAATAAGAAAATCAGACTGTTTTGTAAGGAAGATGGGATTGGTCCATCTAGGTATTTCAAATTTAACTCAAACAGTCATTTGTGCAAGTTCTGGGACTGAAAAGGCAAAAGGCTTGATGAGTTTTGTAGTCTGTCTGACATTCACAGAACATTGGAGGTTGGAAGGGACTTCCAGAGATCATCAAGTCCAACCCCTCCCCTGCCGAAGCAGGATGACCCAGGGTAGCCTGCACAGGAATCACAGAATTCCAGGGGCTGGAAGGGACCTCAACAGATTATCCAGTCCAACCCCCCTGCCACAGCAGGATCACCTACACCAGATTACACAGGAACACATCCAGGTGAGTTTTGAGTATCTCCAGAGAGGGAGACTCCACAACCTCTCGGGCAGCCTGTCCCGAAATGATTCTCAGCTCTGCGAAGGTAAACATATACAACAACTGAAATACAGTTTAAAAGTGGGGAGAGAAACAAAACAAAACCAAACAACAGCAACAAAAAGGCAGCTACCCTCTCCTTGCATTCCAGAACAGAATACCTGTGTTTGGCTAACACAGATAATTCCCATGTGAACATCTGAAGGTCTGCCTAAGGACTTACCTTATCTGTAACTCTTAATTCCAGATAATTGATTAGCCTGTCTGAGATGATTTTAGGCTTTACTGGTTATAGCACTTGAAGTGAATTGCTTCAAGGGTGGAAGCTGGTTAGGAGGCACTATCCAGGGGGAAAAGAGGGATTGTTTGGATGAGATATGGTCTTAAAAGTAGGCATGTGTGAAAACACCAGTAACAACAACAAAACCAAACCAACCAACCCCAAAAAACCCCAACCCCAAACCACAATTCCCCCCCAAACAAACAAAGAAACCAAAAAAACAAAACAAAAAAATCCCACAAACATCCCCTAAACAAACAAGCCAAAACAAGAAACCACAAAACAACAAACAGAACAAAACACAGTGCAAACATCTTGAGGGACAGATGTAAAGTTGTGTTTGTTTTGACTGCACCCTGGGAGATTACTTTAGGGAAGGAAAGTGCTAAGAGTTGTTACACTATTTTTGTGAGAGCAGTCTTTCAAAGAGAACTGCAGGAGAACTCATGGTTAGCATTTCTGCCTTGAGCACCTATAAATAACCTTGTTTGGCAGACCTTCACTCAAATAACTTCTGCACCAGTACAGGTTAGGAGGTGATCTGCTAGAGAGCAGCCCCGTGGAGAAGGACTCGGGACTCCTGGTGGACAAGTTATCCACGGGAATATGCCCTTGTGGCCAAGAAGGCCAATGGGATCCTGGGGTGCATTAAGAGGAGGGTGTCAGCAGATCAAGGGAGGTTCTTCTCCCCCTCTACTTTATCCTAGTGAGGTCCCACATGGAATATTGCATCCAGTTTTGGGCTCCCCAGTTCAAGAGGGACAGGGATCTACTTGAGAGAGTCAAACAGAGGGCTACAAGGGTGATTAAGTGGCTGGGGCACTGCCTTACGAGGAAAGGGTGAAAGACCTGGGGCTGTTTAGTCTGGAAGAATGAAGGCTGAGAAGGGATCTAATAAATGTACACAAGTATATGAGGGCTGGGTGTCAGGAAGGATGGGACAGCCTCTGCTCGCTTGCACCCTGTGACAGGACGGGGGGCAATGGATGTAAACTACAGCACAGAAAGTTCCACCTCAATATGAAGAGGAACTTCTTCACTGTGAGGGTCACAGAGCACTGGAACAGGGTCCCCAGAGAGGTTGTGGACTCTTCTCCTCTGGAGACTTTCCAGACCCATCTGGATATGTTCCTGTGTGACCTACACTAGATTCTATGATCTCAAAGATATCCAGAGGTTCCTTCCAACCCCTAACATCCCGTGATCATGTTGGCATGGTATGATGTATTAGATTTACAGTAATGGACCTGCATTCTCTGTTCTTCATTTCTCCTGCCATACAATTGTGTAAACTGTTTTCTCCTGAAGATTACACCAATGTCATCTTAAATATGCTACAGTTCTATGTATTGCATATTCCTGGATGCATAACAAAGAAGAGGCATGAACAGATGCCTACAAAGATCTGGTTTTGGACATAGTAGGTACATATGCATATGCAGAAAGTGCTGTCACAGGCGACCCCCATCACAGTAGAATATCAGGGGGTGGTAGTAACTTAAACCAGGGTGAGTCAGTTGAGGTCTGTCCATTTGAGCTGGGGAGTGAGAAAAGCACACCTGAGATGCCTGTATTAACAAAGAGCCTGCAAAAGTAAATTGTTGTTTTCAATGCCTCTGATTCCACTTTCATAGGACAGGTTTTTGCTTGCCTTCTGGACGCTGAGCCACGTTGTTCCTCAGAAGTATTTTGCTGCTAAGGCTTAAATCACTGAAATCCTTCTTTTCACTGAACATTTAGAATGTAGCTTCAAGCTGTTCTTCGAATCTGTGGCCACAGGATGGGGCTGTTGCACTGCCCAAGTATGATCTGTCCTTTAAAAGAATGCAACCAAGCGCTGTTTTTAGTGCTCACCTAAAAACTATGCTTTTCTGACTTTATTATTCACCAGTCTGTGTAGCGTGGCCTCAGTTTATCCACTTTCAAGAAGTAGGAAATTTGGAGTAAGGTGTTGTTGGCTTGCTGAGTGTAGTTCAACTGTTTCTTTTAGAGGCAGCTTTGCACCATATGACAAGCCCAGGTAGTGAGGTAATGATCCACATAAAGGGGATTTGGTTCATGTATTGCAGAATATGTTAAATATTAAATTTGGGGTGGGGGGTGGGGGGAGTTAAGCCTTTATTAAATCCATATTTGTGTTGTAGAAATGTGCCAAGAAGTGTTCTAATGAAGCAGCACCTGGGAGTTAATAAATAGTATCATGAATCCATTCTGATTGCCAAGAAAGATTTTAATAAAGGAAGCCATGCCCAGGGTTGACTATTTCATCCATGAGGAATAATGGTTTTGTTTCCATATTTCTTTTATTGGTTGGTTAAAGCAAGTTTGCTTTTTAGCATCAAGTCATTTATAATTGTTCTGCATATTTCTGTGTACCATCTGCATGAAGAGCTACCCTTCAGGAGGACTGCTGATGCAAGTTGTGAGAAGTATTAAGTTGGATTTCATTAAGAGCTTCCATCTTTTACTGGCTTTTGCATTCATCTCATCTTCCTCTGTTCCCTCTTCTCCTTCCCATAAACATTCAGGGTGAAGAGGGGCCAGAATGGAACATACTGCGTGATGACTTCATGATGGGAGCATCTATGAAAGACTGGGACAAGGAAAGCGATGCAGAGGGTGATAATGAACAAGGAGGTGGTCTGAAAGAGGAAGATGACAGTGACTGAATGAAACTGAAAACCATTCAAGATAATGTTTTATCTTCCTAACTTTGTTTGGATAAAGAGTCAGCATTCTGTGAATGTACACCACTTGGAGGATGTATCTTTATGTTCTTTTCTAAAACACAAAGAAAGACTTGCACAACTTGGGAGTGTTTTCTCCTCCATGTCAGACTTTTATTTAATATAACTTCATTTGCTATACTGAAATCCTGAAATATTTTCCAAAACATGTATAATTTTCAACATATTTCCAAAACATTTTGTACAGTCAAAATAGTGGCACCTGCCCAATGAAAGAGATTTTTGCCAAGGTCATTAAAAGTTTATACATTAGTCATGGCCATTGATGTATTGGTGTGCCTGCATTTCCAAATCAGCGTTGCACTTTGAAAAGTTGTTAGCAGTTCACAATAGAAATGACTTACAATAAACACAGAAATGCCATCACCTTGTAAAGTTATCAGACTCCTATAGAGTCTTTACTACTTTATCCAGGAAAGGGTTTGTAGATAATAAAGAAAAGTAACCGTTAATGTGATAGTTCTGCTCTTGGAGCATTAGTTTGATTGGAGGCAACTCTGGAAACTTAATTGTAACAAGAGAGGCATGAGCTTACTGATTGGCTTTTATGTTTTATTTACATATATATTTATATGTGTGTGTGTATATATATATATGCCTGTATATGTTTTTTCCATTGCATATCTGAAGTTAAGACTGGGAAGAGAGGGAAGGACAGTTCTTGATGTTGTTTTTGTTGGAGGAGTGAGGGCTTTTCTAGCAGTACAGCATAAAATTGTGTTCATTGTTGCTACATATGCAGCTTTGGTGTTATGACTGTTCTCAGCAAGGAGCTGCATCGCTGAGATACATCCTGGGAGTTTAGTCAGCTTTAATGTTAACTCCTCAGGTCTGTAAAGGGTCAAACAAAAATCCTTCATAGAATGATTAAGGTTGGAAAAGACCTTTAAGATCGAGTCCAACAGTAACCCAACAATATTCATTGAAGTATATCCTGAAGCACCACATCTACATGCTTCCTGGGCAGCTTGTTTCAATGCCTGACCAGTCTTTCAGTAAAGATTTTTTCCTTAATATCCAATCTGAACCTCTCCTGGCACAACTTTGTCATGGGTGCATACCGTAACAGCACCACATTTTGGAAGACATCCATCAGCATAAAACTGTTGAATTTGTTTAAGCTACAGCAATATCTCCTAACTGGTTGCTGGGCTGTAGAGGTGCAGAAGCTAACATACATACTAACAATATATTTTGTGTATAAGCAATTGCATACAGAAGGAAGTGCATTGTGGTGAAGTTGCTCCAAATGTGAGGCTGAGATAGACTGTTCTGGTTGATGCTGAGTCATTTGTTTAACTTTGCTATCACATTTCCCCATTTGCCCTGTGGAAAAAAAATGCCTTGGGGCCTATTAATTGGTACTTAAAAAGCATAGTGTAGCTCTGTCTATTTCTACAGATGTCCTGAATACAAACCTCTCTTTGTACCTGCTCATGTAGAATATATGATTAGGAGTGACTTTTAAGATTGTCTGTCTTCAGCATTGACATGTGTGGTAGGATGCTGGGTTTAGATTTTGCTAACAAAGGCACTGAGGAGGGGAGGTCTGAGCTTTGTATATACTGCAGGATAAAAAATAGACATCCAAAACAACAGAGAACTCCCATCCTGACAACTGGCAGTAGCTGTGCTATCCCTAGCCTATTCCTCTGATATATATTGTAGCATAATTCTTTCAGAAGAACTCAAAGCTAACAGCAGAAATGTTTAGATTTTCAAGCTGCTTTGAGTGCTAAACATATTAGATATCTAAGGAGACATTGGTTTGTGGGCTGATATTTATTATCACAAATGAGGGCACACACCCAAAATATCAAGTGGCAAAACCACAGAACTTTGACATGTAGATATCCTGGCTTCTGAAGGCTAGACATCTGTTCAGTGAGTGTTGGCATCTCATTAGTGCAATACAAAAATATACTACAATGAATTTTGAGTTGATGAAGCAGCGTAATAATCTAATCTGACATTGCTTTCCTTCCACAAAGTTCACTCACTTTCTGTGGAAAAATTCTATCAGCACAAACCTGCAGTTCTTCTCTAGCTTGGTATCACCAGTGTTTGACATCAAACCTCTGGAAAATAATCTAGTCTTTCCTAGGAACTCTTGATATCCTGAGGTAATGATTAAAAATTTCAAAGGAATTGAGAAATTTTAGGTAATTATGAGTTCTATTTCTGCATTTTTGAGGCAGTATTTTCATTAAAGCACTGAAGTGTCACCTGTGTATTTATGGCTGAAAATACCTTGAGCTTCCATTTCATTTAAAGCATATAGCAGTACTTTTAGCTCGTAAGTGGAGAGCAGTTCTTGGATTTTCAGAAGCATAATACTCAGATTTTTATGTATATTGGTTTTTAATTTTGTTGCTGTACCTTGCCTTTGCCTTGTCCTCTGGTTGTGCCATGTGCAGGGAAACTCCTAGAATGACTTAAATAGTTAACTGCCTCAAAAGGGGAATATGGTCAGGACTTTCATGGCAGGTGGGAGCTAAAGTTTAATTTCAGGCATTTGGCGGCTGATTTATTTCACAAGGTTTTGTTTTAATTGACTAGCAATTCAAAAGAAGTTCTAAACTCTGTTTGGCCAGGAGTCTTCCAGGCTCTTCATCTGTGGCATCCTACTGCCCCCTCTTCACACGTCTTCAGTAATGTTCTTCCTTTTCCACAGCTACCAAAAAGAGCCTTTAGTGACTTTTCCCAGCCGTCAGAGTACTCAGTCTGTTTTGCCTGCTCCCATGAATATCTGTGCTTGAGCATAGCTGTGCTGCTGCCCTTCATTCCAGAGAGCATGAATCATTTCAACTTTGTGTATTTCTGTACCTATCTATATATAAAGCCAATAAGGATGGGGTGGTTCCAGTTTTGTTAGGCTTCAAGCCAGTTCCAGAGTATGTAGAGTTTAATATACTATGGATTGAATGCAACAACACAAAGTTTTATTTAATAAGAGAAGGCATAGAGTCAGCTCTTCCCCAGGTCTCTTATCATCTCATTTAATTTCTCATGTTAACTGTGCTGTGCTCTCCGCAAGGAAAGAGTGAGTTGGCCTACAGAAAAAAACTCAACTATCTTCTCTTTGCTTTTCATCAGCCTGCTGTTAGGGAAACACTTTGGGAGTGGTGGTGGAATATACTTTTTGGGCCTGATGCTACTGTACTACAGTGTCTTCCCTGCTAAAACATAGAGGGAAGGGCTCCCACTTCTGCAGCTGTGAGGCAAGTTCTCAGCTCACAAGTTCAGCAGAACAAAAGATATGGAAGCTGCTTACTATTGGAGATAGGGTTGTTGGGGTTTTGTGTGTGTTTTAAAAAGAGAAATTAAATGTTTGGAAGCCATAAAATTGTTTTGACTATCTGATGATTCCAGAAGAAGGTGGTCTGTAAAGCTGCATCTGTTCAGAGCTGGCTCAGTAGCTGTCTCCAGGGAGGAAGGCAGAAGTCATCTGGCACACAACACTGCACAACTTAAAATGACAAACTCCTCATTCTTATGAAATGAGTCCTGGCATAGTTAATGTCCACACAGAGCAGTCATCAATGTTGTTCCCTTCCAAACCCTGCAAATTGCTCAATGATTTCTTCAAGACTTGCTGAGGTAAGGAGTAAGAGGGCCAAGAGAAGGCTTGAGGTAGTGAAGACTTGTTAAAGTTAGGGTCCTAGTGCGAAAGAAGATATTAAACTTAGACTGTAGGACATCAGTGGTTGACCCTGGAGAGCAGACAAGTTCTTGGTTAACAGATGATGGTTGGTTGGTTGGTTAACTTCTGATTTAATTTACTGCTACTCTATAACAGTGGCTTTTAACCTCTTGTCAGTATGTAAACATCAGAAGATTTCACCTCTGTAGATGATCTATTGGATAAGGGCTTTTCCTTAATAATTCTTTCTCAGTCTGGTAGGGATGGATGCTATTTCTCTAAACAAAGCATTTTGCTTTCAAATTCATCTTTTTAATAGTGCTTCTGTCTTAAGGGACATACTGATTGCAACTCCAAAGTGGATGGCTTCAACACCCAAAGTGTTTCTGTAATTCCTCATCCTTTGGAATGATTTCTTTTTGTTTAATCTGTTGACTATCAAACTGTAAAGTTAACTGGGACACTTTCATCAAGCCTTCAGGTGTGACTTCATGAGCACAGTGTCTTCCAAGAAGCACTTTGGAAGGTGTTTTTGAGAATACTCATAAAAAGCATTATTTCTTCACAGTCCCTGAGTTGTTTCAGTAGCTTGTTCTCTCATGCCAGTGAGTCAACTTTTTGATCATTATTTTGCAACATTTTCTTAGTGTTTCTTAACTCTGTTCTCAGTGTATATGGTGTTAATTTTGAACTGCTAACTGAGATCAAACTTGCATTGATGTTTGACACCACTAGGACTTCTTACAGACAGACATGGTCTCAGAAGTAGCTAAATTTATAGGACTAGTTCACATTAAAGATGTGTGTATATATATATTGGCTACACTTCTTATCAGAAATTCAATGCATAGTTTAGAAATGGTTAAATATGCAACCTGCTGATGTTTCCACTTATCAGGCCTTTAAATCATGTCTATTATAGGCACAAGTGGAAGATAACAGAGGGTTGTTTGCCATAGTTTTAAAGTCTGTTTGAATATTGGAAGTACTTAAAGATTGTACTAGCCACTTATGAGCCCTTTATAAATTGCATTGTGAATGTAATGTAATCTTAGAGATGAAGGGCAATCAAAACCACATTGTTAACCCTTCCACCACTGTTTGTCTGCTTCCACACTTGTAAACCCAGTGAGTTTCAAAAGAGCTTTAAAGTTCATAAGTAAAGGATGTCGCACAGCTGCACATTGGTAATACTAGTGTGGTTTTGTATGCAGTTGTTTAGGTGGGTGAAATATTTCACACCACCTGCTGAAGGCTTGTTACATGCTTACAAAAGAAACACTTCTTTTAATAAAAGGCCTCATAAAATTCTATAGTGAGTGTCACTTCATGGTAACAGAAAGAGGCTGAAGATTTTGCAGAACTTTCAGACAAAATCCTCAATTCAAGGACTGCTCTGCCACAATGTATTAAATCTACTTCCAGTGAGAACATTGATCAAACAAACCCAGTGTGTGTGTGGGGGGTGATACATTGACACTGATTCTTGTGGACCGTGTTAGCAGAGGGACCAATTGAGCCTTGCATGAAGTTTGAACACCTTTCTGATGTTGTAGCAATTCAATCAGCAGGTCTGATCAGGATTGCCAGTGCCACAGCTGTTCTCTCCGTCTGCTGTGTTTAAAAAAAACCCTGCTGGAGCATCTGACTTGTGAGAAGTTAATTTCCTTTTATTTCTTAAAGAGACTGGAGTGCTGGGTGTGTGGATTTCGGCCCTTTATGTGAGATGGTACTGGGTCTGATGTCTGCATTGTCAGCCAGTGCATAGGCTTTTCTAAGTTCTAACTTGGCTGTTGATGAGATGGATATTCAAATGACATGTATTTGTGAGAGTAGGCTTTTTCACTGTTAGCTGAATCCATAATGGGAAGTTTAGAAGGAAATGTCCAAAGGACAGACTTAGTTTTGTTATGTTTAATGAAGATAGTTCATATAGCTGATGTTCTTAAATCTTGCTTGCACAATACCTTTCTCTCATTTTTCTATGAAATACAGGACTCTTATTGAATTTGTGGAAAAAAATTCTTTTGATCTTCCTTATACTTTGAAAGCTCTTTGTCCTTACTCACAGTCTGCCCTGGATGGTAGGAAAGGTGTTCTCAGGTGGTCCTCCTTCTGGAGAACACTGCTGAGCACGCTCACAAAGCAAACCACCCAGCTGGGGGAGTCGTGTGTGCTGTTAGAATTCCAAAAGGGGACGTTGCACAAAGCCTTGGCATGGTATATGGCTGGATGAGGCAGGCCTGGTGGTTGTGTAGTTGGAGCTGCTCTTCAGCTTCTCCAGGGCAGCCTCGGCCTAAGGTGGTCCCTCTAGGTGGCACAAATCAAAAAAGTATGGAGGGTCTGTCTGAGTACAGAGCTTGGAAGCCCTGCTGCTGGGAAAGCTGAGCAGTTGTACAGATCTTGTAGCCCGCTGGGTCTGCAAGGCCCAGCTATAGAAGGGGACAGCAGGTGTCTAACTGCAGTCCTGTTTAAAAGACCATTGGTTTGGGAGGAGTAGATACTGAACACCTTTGCTACTCAATATAGGTGGCTTATTCTAGATCCAGTTCTAAAATAATCTGGATCTGGCTCAAAATTCTCACTGTCACAGAAAGGAATCCTTCTGAGTCACAAAGCTCAAAGCATTTGGCTGGAAGGATGCAGTTTGATCAGCCATTCTTTGCTTTCATTGATTTCAGTAGCCAGGCATAGAAAACGGGCTTAAAAATGTGGAATGCTGAAAGGCAACACAAAGACCTTCTCCAGAGATTTGGTGAATGCAGCACAAAAGCTTGGTATTGTATGAGTTTGTTTTGGTTTTTTTCCTGAGTTAATATAAAACAATTTATGGCTTTCATTAAACTTGCTAGGACTAACTTAATCATGAGTTGCTTAAAAACTATTAGGAGAAAACCACTTCTGAAGCTGCATTAGCTTATTAGAGCTTTTCTTCTATGCAGACTGCACAGGCATCTTGTGAAGAAGACATGAGTCCAGTGCCAGGGCTGTTAGCTACAGAATGACTTAAAATATGACATTACTGCCTGACCTATCTTTGAAGTTGCCAATTAATCTTGCTCTATACCTAATCTTAAAACTTCAGCAGTGCAGCCTGAGTGCATTTTCTAACTTGAATGAAGTAATCTGAGTTTGGTGAATAAACTTCTGTAGATCCTCTGTTAGGAATATCATATGTATAATTTGTTTGTTAATTACTGAGATATAACTCAATCACTGAGCAGTTCAGAAATAGAAGGCAACAGCTGTAATGCTGAGAGGTGCAGGTCAGGAGTTCAAACATTGAGATTAAAGGGATGACTTTTACTCTACTGTCTTTGTCATGCTTGCTATAAATAGATGCCAAGACTCTCCTGGTACCTAAACCACTGTGCCTCTCTTTCTTAATTTTAAGAATTTAATTTCAGTTAGTGAATTTGATAATTTTCCTCTGCTGATATTTAAGTCTTCCTGACTTTAGTGGAAACAGGATTTCCTGTGGTGATTAAAACCACAGGTGCTAGGATTAAGGAAGGCCTTTTCTTTTTGGTGGTACATAGACTAAAGCTGGAATGATACAGAGAAGATTAGTGTGGCATTCTCAGGGATGACAAGCAGATTTGGCAGAGCACATGAGGGGATCGAACTCTGGGAGGTGTAACCATGGGGGAACTCCTCTGTCATTCACAAAATTCTTATCAAGACTTCAATCTTAAGTGATTTAAAGATGTGAATTGTCTTTTGGAATCAGGAACCTCTTTGGATGCAGCACTGATTGTGTGCAACTTTGTAGAAAACATATAGGCAGTTTAGACAATTGTTCATTGCATTGTTTCCCTAGACCCTCTAATGTCCAGCTGTTCTCTTTGGAGAGAAGCAACTTTACTGCAGGGAAGCTATTTTCTAAGTGGCCAAATCCAAGCCATGTAAGATACAGGTAATAACCCTAGCACTGAAATACAGATTAATGGTCATGTTCCTTTCTGATCCCTTATTCTTCTTACCTATGACTCTTGTGGGAGGAGGGAGGAGTTTTTCTATCTAAGGCACAACTATAATATCTCAGCACCTTTCCCTTCAAATTTTAGTCATCTAGCTTGAGGTGTCTTGGGATCATGATTGTGTTTAAAGTTTGTTTGTTTTGTAATTGCATTCTAGAAGCCTTTCATTAAGGTAGTTTTAAACATCCAGACTCTGCACTGCTATGTGGACACTACAGCTTGGTGTAACACTGTGTTCTCACTCATGGTGCCATTCCATAAGGTCATGGAAGTGACACCTGAATGCCTTTTTGGACCCAATCCTGTCGACTACTCTCTTGTGATTGTTTCTACTAAAGTTGCTGAATCTATTTGTAGGAATGAAAACTTTTTATATTTATATATATATGTGTGTGTGTGTATTAAAAATACATTTATAAACCAGAGTTTTTAAAGTGTGTGTATCTATAAATATATATATATATGAAATATAAAATCCCAAATGTTGTCATTCCTACTATATATATTTCTTCCTATATATAATAAAATACTTTAAAAACAAAATATCTTGTTCCTACAAATAGGTTCTCTCTCTCTCTATATATATATATCAGAAACATACCTTTGATTTTCAAGTTGACAAGTAGTTATGTGTATGTATATATGGATAGCAGTCTTGCGTGTCGAACAGCATGTTCTATAAAGTAGCCTTTATCTTCTGCAACGTGAGTGTTGCAGGAGTGGGCTGTGGTTGTGTGAAATGCAATCCTAGGGGTGGTGGGGCTTGCTTGTATTAGTAAGGTCAGCAGGATTTGCTCTCAAATTCATCCAGGCATTACTGTGCACACTAATGAAATGTGCAGCACAGAAGCACGGACTTCGACTCACTAAGGATAATAAACAGTAAAAGCTAAGGTTTTATTATGGCATATATTACAATTTTCCATTATTTGTCATCTCCTCTTTGCCTCACCTTTATTAGGTGCCACCTTGGCTCTCTTGAGTTGAACCTTCGGACCTATATTTTTATAAAAAGGAGAATTTAAAAGTTGTTTGGTGGTTGGTTTTTTTTTTTTCACTAGCACCCTGCATCAGAATAACTTAAGATCCTACACCACCGCAGTTACAGCTGCAGATTTCTGTGCGTGCCACAAAGAATTAATTGTGCAATCATCCTGCACTCGTCATCAGGGTGAGAGTTTACAGAAGTCACCTCTTAACTTTTAAAAGTTATTCCTCTTCCAACAGTGTTCTTTAGTGTATGAAATGTGGCCAGCCACCTTGCTTAATGACCTGGTCGTCAGCAGTTTTAGAAAGATTATTGCTTTTGTATTTCGCACACCACATTTGCGTACAACCAAAACAATCTAAAAAGAAACCACAAATTGTAAAACCCTGACCACATAATTTTTAACTTAATAGGAAACATGAAACCTTTACGTTTAGTGAAGTAACTTTCCAGGTGTCCCTGTTTTTCTAATAAACAGTTACTGTTTATTAAAAAAAATAATAATAAAGGGGGAAAAAAAATCAATATATAAAAAGACAGTATTGTACTGAATTAAAAGCTTCAAAACAGATAAGTTTTGTTCTTTCCTTGCGTGCATGTTAAGGGCCCACTCCTGCTTTTTGACTTAGAAAGCTTCCACTGACAGCAACTTCACGGTCGTGGGCTGCCCGGGGAGGTGGTGGAGTTGCCATCATTGGAGGTGTTTAGAAGGAGACTTGATGGGGTTCTTGGTGCCATGATTTAGTTGATTAGATGGTGTTGGATGATGGGTTGGACATGATGATCTTGAAGGTCCCTTCCCCTTCCCCTTCCCCTTCCCCTTCCCCTTCCCCTTCCCCTTCCCCTTCCCCTTCCCCTTCCCCTTCCCCTTCCCCTTCCCCTTCCCCTTCCCCTTCCCCTTCCCCTTCCCCTTCCCCTTCCCCTTCCCCTTCCCCTTCCCCTTTCCCTTCCCCTTTCCCTTCCCCTTCCCCTTCCCCTTCCCCTTCCCCTTCCCCTTCCCCTTCCCCTTCCCCTTCCCCTTCCCCTTCCCCTTCCCCTTCCCCTTCCCTTCCCTTCCCTTCTCTTCCCTTCCCTTCCCCTCCAGTCCAAAATGGACTTACCATTTCATAAAGGCACAAAGAACAGTGTCAATCAACTGAGTTAGGCTTTAATGTGTGGTAACGTCAGCAGCTTTTGACATTCACATGTAATCATTGCATATTTTGGAATGAATAATAATTAAAAAAAAAAAAAAAAAAAAGAAAAGAAAGAAAAAGCTTTTCTGGCTCAAATTCAAAGCCATAATTGGGATGGTTTTGTCATATCAGTCCTGAAAGTTAAAGGTAGAATGTGGGAGCTGGATTACCTGTGCAGAAGGGCACGTGGTGAATTCTGATTATATTCCTCTTTATCCAGGTGTGTAGGGTACACACAGTTTGTGGTTTGCTGACAATTTACTTTAGAAAGGTAGAAATGGCACCTGCTTACAGTCTAGCTTGTGGGACACTTATGGTAAAAAAAACAAAACAAAAACTCCCCCAAACCCTGAAATGTGCAGGGGAGAGGTTATAGAAATAAATGCAGGTACATCATGATGTATATCATGATGTATATGTTCCACATATTTTCCACTTACAAAATGGAAAGTTGGCATTATGAATGCTGATGTGTTTTTGAGTGATTTGGCTAGCAGGTAGGTGTTCCTTCCTGGGGGGAACCAGAGCAGCTCAAAGCATGTGTGATGGGCCTTCTGCAGCTGCTGGGGATTTAGCTCAAGTGGCTGGGGCTTTTTGGAGTGGAGAAGCCAAAGCCTGTCTCTGCTGCTGCATGGGGAAAGTTCTGCCTGGCAAAAACATCACCATGGTGATACCAGAGAGTTTTAGGGAACCAAGCTTTCTTGCAGTGGTGAGGCAAAATGGAGACCTGCACCTGGGTAAGCCTGACACCTGGTGTCACAGTGAAAGGGTCAGAAGAGAAGCAAATGGGTTGTCTTGAATGTCAATTTAAAAAGTGATTTTTTAATACTCTGAGGAAAAATTGCCAAATCAGAAGGAATCTCAGCAGCTCTCAAAATCTAGTCAGACTGTTTTGCTGTCAGCCTGGCCAGATCTCTGGTGGCTATGTGGAGGGCCACTCTGGAGTTGGACCTCCAGCACCTGTGGCTACAGGGGCAGTGTAGCTGGCTGGACCCCAAGCACACGAGGGGTTGACAGCCTCCAGTAGGCATCTCCAAAGTTCCAGGATTTGTGAAAGTCTGGGGGCTCTTTTTGGAATAAAACTTGCAAGTATCAAAACACTTTGTGCTCTGGCACAGCTGTATCTGCAGAGGTCTCCTGAGAGGTGGCGGGCAGTTTCCTGGAGAAGGAGGTTGCCAAGTACGGTCCTGATGGCTGCTCTCAAGCCAAGTGGTGGGCAGTGCAGTGAAGTGATACAGGGCCATAGATGCTGTGTAAGAAATTTCTCCATGGTTTCAGTTGTAGCTTTTGGAGGAAATAATTTAATAACCCTTTTCCTTAGAAGTGTTTGTGGTTGAAGTACCTCATGTGACAGAACTGATTCCTCAGCTGGTTAGCAGTGGAACTCTGAGATGTAACAGCTTGAGGATCTATCCCCTTGGTTTACAACAGGTGTGTGGCAGAAGTGAAACTGGCTGAGTCTACATGTTGAGCTTTCTTGTTTATTTGAGTTGTTTTGGAAACATTGCCGTTCCTGACACTGCGGCTGTGTTTTTGAGGTCAGTAGGAGCAGGACGTTGACCTGTATGGCAGTGAAAGTGAGATGTTGTGGCAGAGGTGTTTAATCTGGCCTTGCAGGAATTCATGGATTGAAGTGGAAAGCACCATTTACTCTTGCATCAGGAGGATATAGTCTTGGTTGTGTCTGAAGAGCTGTGCATACCCTTCAGAGTCCGTTTTGTGTACATTCTTGTAAATAATATATTTTCTTAACTTCTTTATTCCTTGAAGAATCTTGTCTTTGCTGGTGCCCACAGCAGCACTACGTTAGCTGGCCAAGTTGGTGCAAGATTCCCTTACAGCAAAGCCCTGCCAATGCAAACAGCATGCAGCAGGTCTGCGCTGCTGAGCATCTCCATCACCCCAGCGTGCAGCCACAGCTGCTTGGAGGAAGCACTTCTCCTCGTGAACTTGCTAGGGAAGAAAAACTCACTTCTAATTTTGGGGCTGCCATTGGAACATTCTGCAGAAAGAAGATGTTTCCTAAGATATGGCCAGGTGGATAAAGTCTTTTGTGGTGTTTGAGTGGTTTATGTCTTTCATCAATCTCTTTCAGATGGCGATGCTATCTCACTTCTGTTATGTGTGTTGACCAGTAATACCATGGGCAATGGTCCAGCTGTGCTTCTGAATGCCTGTGGTCCTTCAAGTTCCTCTTCTACATGTTTCTGCTCTGGAAATAAGGCAGAGGTTCTTCAGAAACAGCCTTGTCCTAATTAAGGGGTGTGTGTGTGTGTGTGTGTATGATTAGAAACTCCTGGCAAGTAAAACCTGTGATGACTTAACTCAGAACAGAGTACTGGGTAAAAGTGGGTGATGGTCAAGAAAAAGGCTTCTTGATCGATTTATAAACCTAATGTAAATGTACAGCGTTGATAAATTGACCGTGAAGGAAAAGCTTTATGGCATGAAGTTGAGTGATGCCTAGTAGACTTAATTTCCCTAGGGCAGAGAAGGGCAGCTGTCCTGAGGTCAAAGCATGAGCTGTTCCCCACATACACCCAGTGGAGCAGACATGGATGGAGTCTGTGATGTTTGCTGTGGCCAAAAGAGGCAGTGGAAAAAAAATTAATTACAGGCACAGCCTAAGAATTTGGGGCTTCAGAGTTTGTCAAGTGCAGATGAGGTTGTATTTGCACACTTCCGACAGGAGAGGAGACCTCGTCTCTCATCCCGTCCCTGCTTGGCGGGCAGCACTGATTTACCAAGCGGCCCGGCAGCGGGGAGGGCTTAGAACTGCCCAAAACACGCTTGGAAAGTGAAACGTAGGAAGAAAGCGAGGGGCAAGGCAAAGCCCGAACAGCTCCTGCTGCTGGTGCAGGAGGCAGACCCTTACCCTCAGCCCCTTCGCGGAAACACTTTCCAAGAGGCGTCAATTCTTCCTCTAAAGCAAGGGGGAGAATGTAGCCCGATTGCTTTTATTAACAGGTACAAGAAACATTAATGCCGTCCTTTTTAAGAAGGAAAAAAAAAAACTTGAATAGCATTAAAAAAAAAAAAAAAAAAGGTAGAGCAGGAGTTGCTTTTTCTCCTCTGCTCTGGGTTGCATTGCCTTGTCTCCCCTCCCCTCTCCTCGCCCCCTCACCCTGGGGTGAGGCACCTTGGCAGGCAGCAGGGACAGCGGTCGGGCTACGGCGAGTTCCTCGCCCGGGTGCGCCGAGGGGAATAAATAGGCGGGCGGCGGCGGGGGGCCGGCGGAGCCCTCCGCTACCCGCAGCCCCTCCACGTCACTTCGCGGCGAGGCGAGCACGTGGGGCGGGGAGACCTTATAAATCTCCCTCTCCCTGCGCGGCTGTGATGTTATCTGCTGGCACCCGTCCCCTCCTCGCAGGGAGAGCCGAGGGCCCGAGGGCGGCGGCGGGCGGGGGGAGCCAGGCGGAGCGCTAGATCCGCCGGGAGCTGCGCACCGTACCGCACCGCCGGGGCCAGCCCCGTCCCCATTCCCGAGGGGAAGGCCGGGGGGCAGAGCGGCGCTGCCCGCCGTGGCCAGCCCAAGGCAGCCGCTCCGCGCCTGCGATCCGGGGGAGGCTGTCGGGGCGGCGGCGCTGCCTCGCTGACTGCAGCGTGGGGTTGGCGTTTCGGAAGGAGGAGGAAGAGGAGGGAGCTGGAAAAAAAAGCTCTGCAGCGCGCAGCGGCCCGGGCGGGGGTGGGTCGGTGCATGCAGCGCGGGGCGCACGCAGCAGCCTGCAGGACGCGGCCAGCCGGAGGATCGCCGCTGCTGCTCGCTGCCGCCGCGGGGGCAAGGGGCCGCCGCTGCTCCGCCCGGCCGTGGGGGCCGGGGCTCGGCGCAGCCGGGCGCACACGTGCGCGCCTCTGCCGGCGCCGCCGCGGGGGCTGAGCGCCGCCAGGAGCGGGGCGGTGCCGCCGCTGCTGCTGCCCGCCCGGAGCAGCCGGGCGCCGCGGGCGCACGGCGGGGCTCAGCGCCGCGCCGGCACCCTCTGCCCCGCCGGCTGCGGCAGCGCCCCGTGATACCCAGCGCTGCCTCTTCCCCTCTCCTCCTTTTTTTTTTTTTTCCTTTTTTTTTTTTTTTCCCCTTCCTTTTTTTTTTTTTCCCTGCAGTTTTTGGTTTTCCAGCTGCTTCGCCAGCGCGCTGAGAACAGTCTTGCTTCCATTTACTTCAGTCGCGGGTTTGTTTATCTTGTTTGGGGGGTTCTCCCCCTTTTTTTGCTGTCCGCCTCAGTCCACCCCTGAATTTTACATATTCGTAGCAACTTGCTGCCTTTTTATCTTTTTTTTTTTTTTTTAATTAATATTATTATATTTTTTTTTCACCGACGCCTTCTGTGCGTTTTTCGATTGCAAGTCGTCCTTGCAGTCCGTTTTTTAACTGCATTTTGTCTGCAGGTCTTCCCTTTGTTTGTACACATCCCTCTTTGTATTTTTTAATATTTTTCCCCCTTGTTGTTCGTTGCTAAAGTCACTCTTTTTTGGGGGGGCGCTGTATTTAAACACTTAAAATGCACTGCTATCTGCTGAGCGTGTTCCTCACCGTGGATCTGGCCACCGTGGCTTTCAGCCTGTCTACCTGCAGCACCCTCGACATGGATCAGTTTATGCGCAAGAGAATCGAGGCAATCCGGGGGCAGATCTTGAGCAAACTGAAGCTCACCAGCCCCCCGGACGAGTATCCCGAGCCCGAGGAGGTGCCTCCGGAGGTTATCTCTATCTACAACAGCACCAGGGACCTGCTGCAAGAGAAAGCCAACCACAGAGCTGCCACTTGTGAAAGGGAGAGGAGCGACGAGGAGTATTATGCCAAAGAAGTTTACAAAATAGACATGCAGCCTTTTTACCCCGAAAGTAAGTCCTCTTGTCTTTGTGCATGTGTGTGTAATTTTGCCCCCGAGGCTTGGCAGTGCCCAGCACAGTCAAATACCAGCCCCACGCATCATAATCTTCTTTTGCTGTTTGCTCTTAGCCTCAGCATCCCTTAGGTGGTGGTTCCTAGGGTTTCCTTTAGGTGGTGGGGGCATGCTTATGCCTGTCTGGGTGGTCAGCCATCCCCTCAGACTTGCCAGGTTTCCAATCCACTGTGAAGTCACACAGAAGTCCCTGAAGGTGCCTCTGCTTCGCACTGCCTGGTACCTGCCCACGGTCTTGCTTCTTCCCTAGCACTGGGCTTAGCTCCTCCACAGCCTGGTGTGCAGCCTCCAAAAAGAGCCAATATCTTTCCGCTGCTGTTTCCCTTGGAGCCTCTCAATTGGGCAGGTTTCCATCTCTCTATAACTGAAAAGAAAAGGAAGTCTTAAAAAAAATATACAAAAAGTCACTGTCCTCTCTTCTGTCTGCACCCCTCCACAGCATTGTCCTGGTGCTCAGGGAGGATAGAGACTTAGAAATCCTCCCTCCTCTTCCCTCCTGTTTCACTTCATAGGAGCTTTCATTTCAGGTACAGAAAAAGTTTTCCCTTCTGGGAAGCCTCGGTTCTTGGAACCTGTCTCAGCCCGTCTGCTTTCTGCTGTTTTTTAACAACCTTCTGGTGATCCATGCCACGTTTTGCACCAAAAGAATCAAAAGGATACAAATGCTCTGTGCTGACCAAATCCACTTAGAGTGATTAATAATCATAAAGACGTGCCTTTTTTGTTTTGGGAGTGAAGTTTAAGTATATAGGGAAAGGGGGAAAAAAAAGGAAAGAAAGAGCACCGACCTCCCTTAAAAGAATCTAGATCATCATCATACTGAGGAAAGTGAAATACCAGAAGCAGAAAATAACTTCACTGCTCACATATCCAAACCCTAGTCCCTACTCTCTTCATTTCACTCACTTTTTTCTCCCTTCCCTCCCCCACCACTTGATGCCCTCTGTGCTTGCTGTCTGTCTTGGAAAAAGCACATACCTCTTGCTTAAATAGATAATACAGCCATCTTAGTAACTTTATCCTAGAGTTTCTAATTGCATTTTCCCCTTATTTATTTTTAGTTTAGCAAGTTGTGGCTTTGGGGCTTGCTCCATCTTGCATGTGATAGTCCCAGGATGCCAGCCAAGGTATCTGAACCCCATGCTTGGTGCAGCTGCCTTTCTTTCTTCCTTTATTCTTAAATGACAGCATCAGGTACAGGACATCCTGGCAGTCAGAGCCATTTTATTATTGTAATTATGGCACCATCTATAATAGCCATGATAAATACACTCCACCCTCATTACCCTCAGGGAAGAAATACCTTTTTTTTTTTTCTTTTTTAATATATGTATATTTGGAGCCAAGTGGGTATGAGCAGAAGGGTTCAGTATAACTCTTACCCATAGTGAGAACGCAGAAATCATGCCTATTTCCCTCATTGGTGTACTGTATTTTGCTAGTGGTTATGGTTGAAGCTGGCACTTTGTTTTGAGACCTGTAAGGTCATGCACTGAGCAGAGGAGCAGCCACCAATGGGCAGAGGTTAGGAAGACTGATAGTAGTGCCTTGGCTCATGGAGTTGACCCTGTGACACAGGCTCCCTGAGAACTGTGAAATGCAGCCACCCTGAGCACATCTGTCCTTTTTTTTTGCCTCACATGAGCAAACGACAACTGATAGTCCAAAATGCAGCCACATACTTTCCAGAAAATTAAAATATCTGTGGTCTGAGACTTGGATGGTGTTGACAAAAGGTGGATCTATTTTTAAGTTTTGTCAGAGGCCAGATTTCTACTGAAGTATCGATTCTGGAAGAGCGAGGGAGATTGCAGGTATCTACCAACAGAGTGCATCAGACGTTTGGGATCGGAAGGCCAGTTAGCAGCAGATGCAGTACTACTGTGCGAGGGCTGTCGCTAACATCAGAGTAAGTAGGTTAACTGTTTTTCCACTGCTCTCTAGTTATGCTGGATGAAGAGAACCTTTCCAAAAAAGACAGAAAGGAAGAAATTGCTCCACCATATTTTAAAGGAAGAAATTGAAAGCACAGCTTTGGCCGCTGTGGGTACTTTCTCCTAGCCATCTCAGAGTGAATTTTTTTAACTCTATAGTTTCTGCCGTGTTGGAGGGAGGCAGGCAGGAGGGAGAAAGGGACCAGTGTGAACACACTGGAGGTCAAAAGCTGCTGGAAGGAAGGCATGGGAAAGATCAGTGGTTCAGTTTTTACCACAAGTTGTTAGTGTTCAGTAACTGACTACAACTCAAGTATTACAAATATGCTCTAATTATACTCATAGTCAGCAATATATCACTGCAGATTGCTGATAGGTCTTCATGGGGCATTTTGTAAAGTTCAGACTAAATATTTTTAGCAATGTGGAGATTTAAAAGGAAAACTATAAGAGATATTGTATATGCCCTAAGGCATATTTTGTCTTAAATATTATCCTTGGCCAACTGTACTGTATAAATACAGTAAATATGAATAGAACTGGCAAGGTGCCAATCTCCTGGGATGAATTTTAGTCAAGAAGGTATTTATGGGATATAAATAATACTGTGTCAACATTTAAAGAAGGGATCTGATTAGTTTTGAATTTACTCGTATTAATCTTTTCACATGCTGTTAGTTTAAGGCTCAAAGTAAAGTTGTGCTAAGGTTTACTGATAGTTTGCACTGAGGAAGTAAGGGGGCATCTGGCATCTGGCTTGACAGTCCACTTAAGGTTAAAGACACATCAAGTCAGACTGTATGTGGAAATACAGCAAGTAAGGGACTGCTGAACCCAAAAACAACAGGTGTGAGAGGTAGCAGTGGAAGAAAAAATACCACAGGGGGGTATGGAAAGAACAAAAAGCTTTTATCTATTAAGCATACCTGCCTGTGTTGTGCTCACAACAGCATGGATTAGATATCGAGAGACTGAATGTCTCCTAAGTCCAGTTGGCAGTCAGAAATTGTGTTGCTTTACAGAGTGGTTTAAAGAGGGAGGTGGGTTATGGAAGCTGAGCACAGTATCAGAAAAGGTCTTGTGAATTCAGGGCCTGGGAGGAGTTACCTGAGTAGAAGCTTAAAACTGATCACTGTGAAAGCATGACCACATTAGAAATTTATTACTAATCAGGGTTTCATTGATTATCTGGGTATGCTTGATCTACTTATTGATTTGAGGCTGGGTGATAGCTGTCATTGCACTGATAATAAACAGAAATTTAATGCTAACACAGTTGAGGATTGTGACTTGCAATACAAAAGCATAACTGGGATACTCAAGAAAAACAGGCAGCATGTGCATGCAAGGGCTGGGACTCAATTCCCTTGTCTTCTATCATGGCAGCTTTTATCCCAAGTCAGTGAGATGGTCCACACTGATGGATCAAGGCTAAAGCAGGTACATTTTTAAGTGTCCCGCATTCTTGGAGATAGGCCTGTAAGTACTCAGTAGCCTATGAAATCATAGTTCTTCTGAGTTTGGGCCTGGTGCTGCACAGGTTTTAAACTACTTCAGTATGAAGGAGCCTGCACCGAGTGGTAGGACTAGTTTTCTTGGGAACTCTGCACCGTGAATATTGCTTTACATAGAACATCATTCTGCTGAGTATTCCCCTCATGAAAGACAACATTATAAACTGGCTGGGCACAATGGCATGCTTCTACTTTATCAACAAGGACTCGATTTACCAGCAGTTATACATACATGGTCTCCTTGTCTTCAGGGTACCAGAGTTACTTGTGCAGGAGTGCCATGCCCCCCATCTGCTGGTACTGACTGCATCATCACCATGCTGTTCATAGCTACAGCTGCGCGGCTTCCGTGTGTTTGCATTTAGCAGAACACAGAACTTAATCTTTCAGGATTTCCTATAGAATACCTTATTTTATAACCTTCTAGCTATGCTGGCTTTATGATTATGGTCTGGAGCACCTCTTGTAGGAGGCATTTGCCAGGCATAGGCTCTGGTTTGCAGAGAAGACCTGAAGCAATGCAAAGGCTTCCCTGAGGAGAGGCAGGGGAGGAATGGTTCCTTGCTCTTTGTTCATGTATGGCACCTACTGCATCACCAGGTGATGAAGGAAAAAAAAAACACCCAGGAAACTGCAAATAGCTTTAAAAATGGACTAGGTAATTTTCTGGACAGTAGTCCCCTACATACTAAGAGGGGTAGTAAAATAACATGCTCTTTGTGCACTAGCTAAGGGCAGCTGAAATCAAAGAGAGTGCTCCTCTTCCACTCCCACTCATGGGGCAGATGGTGGAATGCACCACTTGTGTTTCCTGCTTGCCTTGTGAATAATCAGTGTCTTGCTGTAAGCATGGTGCCAAGTTGGGAGAGGAGGAAGTCTCAGGCTAGTTTGGCATGGTATGTGGTCCCTGTGTTTCTTACAGAGGGCAAGGCCTACAGAAAAGTGAAATACCCTTGACCTCCCTCTTTAATGCTGCAAGAACAGAAGACATAAAAGACACAAAGGCTATATTCCCAAGTCCTTTCTGTAACCCTTCTTGAGTTTATCTCTGGTGACTGTTTTAAAGCGACATTTTCACTCTCATTTGGTCTATGAAGAGGTTAGCTGTGCATCTCAGACCCTGCCTCTCCTCACCCCACAGCCCATTGATAGTGGGAATATTTCACAGTCTAAGACATCTATCGTGAAATGTGCCTTTGTCTTCTTCTTATGGCTAGAGATGCACAGGGAGTGCCCAGAGTTTATGCCACCCATGCTGGCTCTGGTTAATTGCAGGACTGGATTCAAGTAGGTGATTGTGTGAAGAAGGCAAAACACCATCTTTGTTATCTGCTAGTTTTAGCCTTGGTCATCCTTGGTGCACTGCATGAGGACAATAGTAGTCATCACGATGGTTGTGTTGCTTCAAAGTTAATGCTTCCAGCATATTTCTGTCTGAGAGTCCTGCCTGCACCAGAGCTGAGTGAAAGGATGAATGAGACCTGCTGGCTGTTGTCCTTGGTTCAGCACAGCTCTGAAACATGTACAGAGCTTCACACACATGAATGGACTCATTAACATTAAGGCTCTGTGTATGCCTAATTAGCTTCCTGAATTGGGGCCCAGTTTATGGTGCGTTTGCAGGGATGAACAAAACCGGACAGTTAAATCCCACTCAGTGCATTGAAATCTGTCATTTGGGCATTGGAGCCCAGTGAGGAGGAAATGCTTTACAAGATTTTTCAGAGAGGAAAGAAGAGGCTCTTCAGTACTCCTGCAGTCCCTGAGAAGGCTGACTATCAGACAGCTAGCTTCTTTTGCTCTTGCAGTGGCTGTGCTAGACTGCTCCTGTATTACAGATAAAGAGAGGAGCCCCAGGGTGTGGTGACAGAACAAGTCATGAGTGAAGACACACAAGTGTTTCTCTTCCTGTTGTGAAACCACATGCTGCACATTTTCAGGCAGGCAGTTTCTAGCTTGAGGCTAATATACTCCCCAGGTATTATTTAATGTAATTCTGTGTTATGGATGCTTCTGCTGATTTTGTTTAGACTAAAAACTTTGTTCTTTTGATTAGGGAAAGTTTGCATCCTGCCCTTAACCACAGGCTGCTGCTTGTTTCTCTGTCAATCTGTGATGTGGACTTATAGGTACCCAGCTGCAGCATTGCTGTTAGTTGGCTTCTTGCAGTAGTCTCCCTTAAGCAGGGGAACAGCTTCCCACACTTGTCTTCACTGTCCTTGCTGCTGTTAAGTGATTGCAGCTGGGCATCCAACTGTACAAGACATATAGCTGCAAGGTGTAGAAGAAAAACCCAAAGATACGTCTGTGACAAGATGATGAGAAGTTGAAAAAACCCTCAATGTGAAGGGTTGTGTTTTATCTCCTTCCAGTGTGACCAGTTGTTTTGAATTTATGAATGACTCATGAGCCTGTTTAGTGCTGTGGTTCTCTTAGCTCAGATGGCACAGGATCGGCCCTGGAGAACTGAAGTGCTAGACCTGGCTTCGTTAGACCTGTCTGGTAAGCAGGTTTTTACATGTTTTTGGTCCTCTGCAATTTGGTCCAGAGTAGAGAAGTTGCCTCTTTGGGTGGTGTAGTGTTCTTTAAACTAGCTAGATTTTCCAAAGGGAACCACACAGCAGTTCATGCATGCTACTTGGAAAGCTCTTGGCTCCTTGCCGAGGAGGTGAGGTGGGATGAGCTAAGACAGCAGTGCAGAGAGACTGCTCATCTGCTGTGGAAAGATAGGCTCCATTGAAATATGTCTTGTGTTGCTGTTTGGGTTCTCTGGCATGATGCTGATTTAAGATTATTATAAATAAAGTAGAAATTATAAGTTGACCTCATAGCTAGCCCTGCTTTGAGCCGGAGATTGGGATAGATGTATCTTTCAACATGCATTAACCCTCATAATACCATGTTTTATAATACAGGGAGAACAATGCATTGTTTCGACTTCCATAGGGTGGTCTCGATTCAAGTATCACCAAACTTCCAAATATGTGCTGTGTTCTGTCAGTCTTGGAGTTGCTCCTCTGTTGCAGCTCTCTTGTACTGAGATGTTCCTGTTCTTCTCTCCCTCTGCACTCATTTTTATTTCACTTGCGTGACTATTGCTTTTTGCACAGTAGGCTGAATGAAAATCGAGTGCTGTATTACACTTCATCAAAAGCTGTGGCATCATTTTAGATGACCTGAGGGAGGAAGAAGGGAAGTGTTGTGATGCTGACCTTTCACTTTGCTTGTTTGGCTCCTTCCCACCATATCTAATCCACACTGCGCTGACAAATACTGCATCTGTCTTGTCAGGCGAGCTCACAAATAGCCATTCATTCGTAACTTGGAGCTTCTGTAAGGCCCCTTATAGGTTGCTTAATCTGACAGTTGTGCATTTGAGCAGAGACTTTGAAGAACAGGCTTTGCAGAATGACCGTAAGTTCAGTCTGACTTGGTGAAAACTAAGAGGGAGGTCTTGTGTGAAAGAGGATACTATGCTAAGCGTATGAGTGCGTGTGTGCATGCGTGCACACGCGCGCGTGCATATATTTAAGAGCATTAAACCATCTGTTGTTGCCAAAGCCCAAATTGGAATGTTCTGGGAAAGATAATTTAATTTTTAGCTTCTGGATTCATTTCAGTGATGGTAATTTCAACACTTCCTGGGGTGAGTCTATCAGTGGTTGTGTGCATCAAATACAGCAGTAAATCTGTCATTCTTTCCATTTCAGTTTTTCAGGCTTACAACTTCGTTATTTTTCCCTGTTTGGCTGGTGTTAGTATCCAGTGTTTTCCCTGGCTTCATCTCTTTTAAACCCTTGCTTGAATTTTAAAAGGCATGTTAAGCCCGTTGAAGTTCCTTCTCTTATTTGTTTTTGTTTATACATAGCATTTGCAATTCAGCAGCCAGTTCAACTGAAATAGTGATGGTAATTTATCTTTATCATAGTGATGACTGAAAGATAGGAATCAGCATGTGTTAGTTTTCATTCCTTGGGAGAGAAAAAAAAAATCCAACCCACAAACCCCCCCAACCCTGTGGGTGGACTTTGTACTTAGGAGGCTGAATAACTAATAGATCTTAGCAGCACTGACGCTTTTGAAGTGGTCAGAGAGTACCTAGTAATTCCATACTTGATGAAGGCTTCTGCCCAGCAATTCGTATTAATCCTGAGCCCACAGCTGTGTTGATAGATGATCTTCAATACACCACATTGAACAGAGAACAGTGCTTGCTTATTTGAATGGTTGTTGTCAAATATGTATAAAATGACTCTTTTGGGGGGGTTTAGGCAAACAATCACAAAGGTCTCCTCTATGACCACCAAGATGTATGGCAGCAAGAAGGAACACCTGCAGAACATTCCATCTTCCTAGTGATGTGTAAAAACAATGCTAGAAATTTGCCTCCTTCAGATGGAGCAGAGGGTTGGAATGGCAGAAGTAGCTGACAGGCTCAGTGTGGTTGGGATCTGGCATTCACCAGATGCTTCTAGTCCCACCTCTGGTTGGTCCCAGGTATAACCCAGCTTACCAAATTTGAGAGACACCTCTTCTCTCCCTTGAAAGTGATGATGGAAGAGCAGCTCTGTCGTTTTCATTGCAGTTCCTGGCCTTCCTGCTTGAAGATTTGATGCAGGAATTCATCCAACTGACTGGATAATACCCAAACAGAGCACTTCATGAATAACTAGTAAACAGAATTCATAGATACCTGGTGTCAGGTCCAGTGACACATGCAGTAATGGCAGTTCATTTCTTCATCCAAATACCTACAGGGGATATGGGAGATGTTTTCTCTCCGAAGGATAAGCGATATATTGTATTCTCTGACATGATAGGACATTTTAAACTGCCTGGAGATGTGTTGGATCCATGCAGATCCTTGGTATTCTCATTCTCGCCCAATCTCTCAAGAGATCCAGCCCAGTTTTCTTGGCTGTTGTAGTTGGCACTGGGCCTCCCTGGCAGAGCAAGGGCTCAATGTGTCTTGTGCCAATCACTGCTCTATACTCATATTTTTTCTGATGCACACTTTGGAAGTGGAATAGGCACATTTCAACATTGAGTTATGCTGAAAGATGTACATTTCATATGTTGTGCTCGTTGCATGTTTATGTAGCATATAATGGCAGGCTGTTGCAGCAGACATATATACATCTCTAAGTTTGTAAGTGAAGAACAAGTTCCAGCTCTCTTAAAAATAAAACTGCTCTTCTGATCTGGTGGTGTGATAGGAACTGAGAGGCTTCCAGCCAGGATATACAGTTTGGAAAGCGAGGCAGCTGAGCGAGCAGCATTGTCCCAGTTAGGGTGGATTCAGAAAAGATTGCTGATCATCTGAGCTTTCTCTCCCTCTCTGAATCTGGATGCCCATCCCAGCATTTCTCCCCAATACTAGGAGCCATGTAGTTGGAAATTTTACATTCCCATTGCTAATCAGGGAAGAAGAGAGCCCCAAAAGGATCTAGAAAAAGAGATCTTTATAATGGTGGCCAGAGACTCAGTTACAACAATATCGTGTGTCTGAAGGAGCTTACCTCCTTCCAAGTCAGAGTCCTGTTATTTACCCACTTTATTGGGAGACTTAATTTTTTCTGGCTGGAAGTGTATTTGTTGAGGTAGAGTCTGGAAAAGAATCTGCCTCATGCACACTTGCCACTAGGCCAGCTATACATATGATACAGTCAAACCTTCCCATTTTTCTGCCTTTTGAGAGTATGTTCCCCAGATTAAGGGCCCTGGTCCAAAGCCTTCTGAAAGCACTGGAAGTCTTTCCATTGACTGCAAAAGTTTTTGGATCAGGTGTAGAGTGCTGTTCCTTTGTTTCACAGACCAGCCACATCTTCAAGACATACTGGGATATATTGGTGTAATGTGGCGCTTTCCCTTTTATTGACTTGCCATTAGAGATGTTCTTCTGCTTGAGGGTTTGCACAAAGAACCCAAAATGACCCAAAAAATCACTTTTAAAAGTAAACACCTTACTATCTTATTGATACAAACTTTTGATGGCAGATGTCTTCTGGGAACAGCATATGGCAGCAATATGGCAAGAATTGCAGAATGCAGAGAAGGAGGCATGAATTCATGCCCTATACTTCTTAGGTATTCCACACCACCCCCCATCTAAAATAAATGACCATCTGACTGCAAAGATCTTGGCAAATAAACATGCCTTGATATATCTCTATAATCCTCCCTACAGCAAGTTTTTGTCTAGAAACTCATCACTCCCCATCCAGAGGCTTCTTAAGAACACGTGCAAAATCAGACCTCAGTGCCCAGAGCAGGGGAAGAATCTAAAGGCTGTGAGTAAGAATGTGGGCTATAAAGAAAGGTCAGGGCTAAGCCAGCAAGGTGTTTTTATGTTATCAATAAAATCTTAAAATGAGACTAGGGCTGGAGCCAGGAGAACAACTTGTGAAAGTCAGTTTGCTGCATGATATATGCTGAGTGTACAAGCTGAAAAGCCAAGCAGTTTGGAAGCAGGAGCTGTGCTTATATCATGAAGGTGCATGTGTTTGGGTTTGGTTTTTTTTACATAAAGCCTCGATGACTTGATGTGTCTCAAAGTGGCTCATGAAATAGTGAGTTAACTTTTGAGGTACCTTTTGATGCAAGGATGAAAAGTTGGAGCGTTTTAATTCGAGTCCGTAAAGCCACTCCAGATTTTTCCCGTGTGTTGAAACTGGAGTCTGTGCAGTGATTTTTTAGGCAAGCAGAACAGGAAGACTCTTGGTTAGTGTTTTATCTGTGCAGTATTTCCTATATCCTGTTGGGATGAGTTTTGATCCCGAGCCATTTTTCATGGGATATGAAATGAAACTGAAGGGCTTGCATCTTGTTTAATCTACAGCAATATTAAAATGCCATAGAGTGCAAGGTGTCTTAATGTTTTGACAGCCAGACCTGCAAGCAGTTTTCTCATTGAACATGAATGTTGCCTTACAACTGAAGGAGACAGTCATCTCAGCAGAGATGAGATGTTCTTCTCAGGGTAGAATGTTCCAGGTCTATTCACACTTATAGCTAGTGACAAATTGGTATCATGCAGTACTTAGAAAAGATGAGACTGATGTAGGCTTCAAGTTATGGCAGAATGGACACTTAGAGATTAAAAAAGCTGGAAGCCATTATGGTGGTATTCTGGACTCCATTAAATGTTGTTCAATTAGTTCCTTTCTGAAAGGGAATCTCACATAATACTTGGTAAATTTTTCCAGTGATTAACTAGAAGAAAGCATCTTTGTGTTTTGTTTAGCTTCAAGTTTTAGCATTGGAATCTGGTTTAAACCTTCACTTGCTGTTTTCAAAGCCTGTTATCAAATTTGCGGGCACTGTGTAGGCACACACAGGAGAAGGAAGTTTTGCAGACAGGAACTGATCTGGCCAAGAGCAAACTGTCGTGGCTGCTCCTGGAAGACCCTGCAGTGAGGCAGCCAGGAGGTCAGCTTGGGCTGCTTTACCCAGCTTTGAGCGTGTTTCAGATCCATAGACTGTGGTGGAGCCACAGCTCTTTTAACTTACATAAACTGTGCTCCTTGAGACACTTCTTAACTTTTTCAGTTTTCCCTCTGAAACTCCTCTGCTTTATTCATACACTGCTGAGATTGTGGACAGCAGTATTGGACACAGTATTTCAACGATGACAGTGCTGTTACCAAGTACAGGCATGTTGCAGACTCTGTTCTAATTCGGTATTACAGAGTTTATGTGGCTAATTTCAGCAGTGACTTTGCCAGGAGCTCTACAAGGAGAAGTGAAAATTCATCCTTGGGTAATTATCCATCAGGATCCTCCCTAAGTCCTTTTCACAGGTGCTGATTCTTCAGTATTCAGTATTCCTAAGGTTGGAAGAGACCTCAAAGATTCTCAAGGTGAAGTCCTCTACGCTAGAGGTGTGATCTAGTTTCTCTGTCCTAGAGTTGTGTTTTCATATTTATTCTACTGGCATTTATATCTTGATAATTCAAGATTCAGGTCACTGTATTTGTGATGCATCTTCTTATTTTTCACATTCATATCATTATTTCATCTACTGTTGGCCAATATATAGTTTAGTTTCCTTCCAGGTGGTACATAAGAATATTAGATAGTATTTAAACAGTAAAATGAGCTTTATGGGACCTTGTTAGAAGCTTATCTGTCAAGAATGGTTTGCTGTCTAGTGCTGTAATTTGAGTCTCATAAAACCACAAAGCTTTGATTCAGTTACTGACTGGCCTTGCTAGTGTCCTGTTGTTCCTGTTTCCTAATGAAGTCATTATATAGCACCAGATTAAATGTCTTGCAGCTACCCAAGCACCTGACATTAAAACAGTTGTCTTACCAACAGGATTACTGGTCTCACTCACTGAGATCATGGACCTGTGGGATCTTTTTTTCTTGAGCTAATGTTGCTCATATTCCCTTAGTTCCACTGAGCTGATTCTCATCCCTGCACTTTGCATATTTTTCTGGGATCAGTATAATGCTAACTATATATGTAAGATAGCATGGATTGCCCTGTTTAGGGTGCAAATATGGTCAGCCTTAATCCTTAAGACATTTCCCAGTGTTTGGGAAAGCAAATTTTAATAATTGACATAATACTTTGGAAGACTAAAAGTCTAGATGCAAGTTATTTGGCCTTGCTCATTTTACAGTGTCTGCTTGTAGTAGCTGTTGTTTTAAGATCTTCTGAGTTGCTGCTAGAGTAATTAAAAAATAATTGCAAAAATACCTTTTTTTTCTTATGGTTTCCTGGCTTTTTAAGCTACAGAAGTATATTTCAGATGTTTGTATCACTCTTTCAACATTTTTTATCTTGTAATGGATGACTATCACTGTTAAATGTCCTTAGTGCTTAAGTAAATCTCCTCTTTAAGTTTCTTAGCCATGAAGCTGGTGCACCCATTTAGTTTTTCTCCTACTGTTACCCGTGGTTCTTGTGGTGTGTAGCAGTTCTTAGCAGCTGTTACTTTTGTTTGTAATCATAGAATCATTAAGGCTAGGAAAGACCTTTAAGATCATCAAGTCCAACTGTAACCCAACTACCATGACCGCCAAACTGTACTCTGAAACACCACATCCACATGCTTCTTGAACACCTCCAGGGATGGTGACTCTTACCACCTCCCTGGGCAGCCTGTTCAAATGCCTCACCACTCTCTCAGTAAATAAGTTTTTTCCTAATGTTTTTCTAAAGCTCCCCTGGCACAGTTTAAGCTCATTTCCTCTCATTCTTTTGCTAGTTACTTGGGAGAAGATACCTCCTTTCAGATAGTTGTAGAGAGCAGTAAGATCTCCTCTTAGCCTTCTCCAGACTAAACCAGCCCAGCTTCTTCAGCTGCTCTTCGGATGACATGCCCACCAAGCTCCTCACCAGCCTCGTTGCTCTTCTCTGGATACACTCCAGGACCTCAATGTCTTTCCTATACTACGGTGCCCAGAGTACTGAACACAGTACTCAAGCTGTGGTCTCATCAGGCACAATCACTGCTGCTGCTCGCTACAGTGTTTTTGATACAGGCCAGGATGCTGTAGTTGTACCTGTTACTGTGTTACAGTTGCCTTTGGTTTCTGTCACAGTTTTCTAACCTGATTTGTTGATTGTGTCATTTCCACCTGTCCAGGAACCTAAGTGTATGATCTGGTCCAGCTTTCTCTGTAAGCACTTCTATCCAATCAATTCAGCTCATTCATCTATTCATCTTTGCACGTCTGTCTCCTTCGGAATACTAAACCTGAATGTGTGCAGTTCTTTGGGACTTCTTTTTTGTGCAGAGCACAAGGCAATCACTTCTACCGAAGTTATGAGTCTTTCTTGTAACATCTGTGTAACCAAAGTACCTCAGTTGCATCTGCAAAGTATAATGGTGCCTACATGTGGCTCCTTGAAGGTGTTCAATTGCTGAAGTACCAAGAGCCTAAAATAAGAGGTTTCTAGAAAGCAGCAGAGAGTGCATTTCAACAGGAACCAGAATATAACAGCATGGCCTGACAGAGTTGGTTGTCCTTGTGCTGATGGGAGCAGTGCCACTCATAGCTCCAAAATGCAGAGGAGGAGGTATGTGGAGATGTGTTATCAAGTGCTTGTGCAGTTGGCAGCTTTTGCCTCAAAAAGCGAGGGGCCAGACAATCCGCAGCAGGTTAGTTCTGTTGCCAGAAACCATAATTTTGGAAAGCAAAGAATGTTTCGGGGTTCAATAGCACAAGACATGGGAACCCCTCCAAGTCGCTGACTCAGTTGGTAACTCCATGTTGCAAAGTAATTAGAGAAGATTTCTTCCTAGCCCATGCAGAGGTCGGACCCCTTAACCTGTGATGAAATTTCACTTGGGTTAGAAGTTTTGTGGGGAGGCATGATGAATCATACCTCACCCTAGTGACTGGGATTTGGTAAAAGACCTTTGAATTGGGAATGTGTGTATTTAAATAATAAGAGTTGATACTCTGAGTATCATCTTCTTAACACCAAACAGGAGCTAAATTTAACAGGTATCTTCAGGGAACAATCTGGTTTTGCCAAGTTACTGTGTAAAAGAGAATGACGACATATTCAACATCAATCTTGTCTCTGATAGCCATGATTTGGGGCTAGTTGTACATGAAGCTCTGCAGATGAGCTCCTTGAAGTTTTGTTGTACTGTTTGTTTTGCAGCCCCTAAGCTTTCCAGGTCCATCTCCATAATAATCTCTGGTCTCAGTAACCAGCCACATTTCCCATGCAGTTCATGAAGTGTTTTAGGGATAGTGGGAAGCTAACTGCCTGCAAAAGTCCTAGGCCAGTAAATTTGGAAAGTAGAGGAAGGACTTGAAAGCTGAGTTCCTTCTTCATGGTGCATTTTCTGTTTGCAGGCAGCTAGTGGCACTAACTTCTACTGGCTACTACTTCCTAAGAGAGGTCTGCAGTCTCTCTGCTTTTCTGTTCCTGATTTACCCTGGACCAGGGTGTAAATCATTTTAATTGTAATTACTTCTATGAAGCAGGAAAGGTTGCACAATTTTAGTGTGGTTAAAAACTTTCACTTCTCCCTGTCTCTTAACGTTCATCTATTACCCACTCTCTTTATCTTAATCACTTAAAGATGTGTTGTCTGTGCCTCAAGTCTGTGAACCTCAGATTTCTCTGCAATGCAAAAAAACAAAAGTGAAGTTTTGCCTTTCCTTCTCTATTGCAATTTTACTTCTAGAATTCCTTTTTCTTGTCTTTCTTTTCTTTTTCTTTTCTTTCCTTTTTTCTTCCCCCCTCCCTTCCCCGAGTGAAAGGGTTGGACGATCCAACCTGCTTTTCTTGAAAATGACTTGCTTTCATTTCCTCCTCCAGCAAGGGAATAGTTTGGAAAGGCTGTTCTCTGGACCCTTGGCCGAGCAGGAGAAGGCAGCCAGCTGCAGTGCTTGCCAGGGGAACAGGAGCGCTTCCTGGCAGAGGTGGGGCGAGAGGAACAGAGCCTGTGCCGTGGGACTCACTTTCATCTCCTCCACTCTTTGCAAGGCAGTCCTGAAATTGCCTGACCGCTTTTAAATCTTCCCGTTAGAGCAGCCCAGCAGTGAGGCCCCCTCTTCTTTTTCTTTTTCTTTTTTTTCTTTTAAAAAGGGAGGGGAGAGTAATTTGCTCTTATAAATAGCAGCACATTAAAAATACTGATCCATGCTGGGCAGTCCTGCGCAAGTTTCTCTGTGTGGAATGTGGAAACCCGGTAAAGGACCGGCTGTGAGAGTTGGGGCTGTTCAGCCTGGAGAAGAGAAGGCTCCAGGGAGCCTTTATAGCAGCCTTCCAGTAATTGAAGTGCACTACAAGAAAGCTGGAGAGGGACTTTTTACAAGGACTTGCAGTCATAGGATGAGGGGGAATGGCTTTAAGGTGGAAGAGGGTGGATTTTAGGCTGGATATTTGGAAGAAATTCTTTACAGTGAGGATGGTGAGACACTGGAACAGGTTGCTCAGGAAAGTTGGGGATGTCCCCTTCCTGGAGGTTTTCAAGGCCAGGCTGGACATGGCCTTGAGCAACCTGGACTAGTCGAAGGTGTCCCTGCCCATGGCAGGGAGGTTGGAACTAGATGATCTCTACAGTCCCTTCCAACACAGACCATTCTGTAACTCTGTAAGGTGGGTGTGCTCACATGTCTGATCACCATCACTGTCACCTTATACAAATCCCCTTTGTGTGTAACTGTCTACATATTATTCTTCTGTTAAGAATAGGATTTAAGTCTATGGTTTATCCTGTTGGGCTATATTTAGCATATTCAGAGTTGGATGCATTCTGTAATGTTCTGATTTCCATTTGGTTGCTTGGTTGTTTTTTTTCTGAAGCTATGGTTATATTTGGATTTGTGGGTTTGGAGCCATGAGCACATCAGAGAACCTGAGTCCTGTTGCTGAGGTGAAGTATTGGGCAGGAGGAATGCTTTAGCATTGCATTTGGGCTTTGGAGACCTGCAGGCATGTTGCTGTCAGCAGCACTGCAAATGTTTGACTTTGTAGAATTTTCTTTGAAAGAAATTTTACAGGTGAAACCTAATTAAATTTAATTCCTTGGTCTACATCATTAGGACCTTTCTCAGAAATACACAGCCCAGAAGACCTCCAAGCCTCCAAGATAAAGATTTGAAACATCTTGTTTCATGGTTTCATCACATCCGTGTTTCATAAAAGCTCCTGTTACGAAGATGATTCCTATGGAGATGACTTGCT
The DNA here is from genome assembly GCF_026170545.1 of Melanerpes formicivorus. Taxonomy (NCBI): domain Eukaryota; kingdom Metazoa; phylum Chordata; class Aves; order Piciformes; family Picidae; genus Melanerpes; species Melanerpes formicivorus. The sequence continues at coordinate 7,010,668 of NW_027142378.1, forward strand.
GTTATTTGCCTCTAAGTCTTGCATGCCTGTATCTGTCACTGTTCTCTTGCCTTCTTCTTCAGGCATTTCAGAGACATCTGGAGATGTCACCTTTGTAAGTGATATATTTCTCTGTATCTCTATTGGTTCAGCTTTTGATATGAACCTTGAGTGAAATCAGAAATGATGAGGGGTTGACATAAAGTCACTGGTAACAAAGGCCTTATCTGAGGAGATCATTACTACACTTGCATCAACAGTGATGGGAAACCTTTAAAGCAGTATGAAGCCTCAGCATCACGAGGAAACTTCTCTCATCCTCCCATGCAATTTTCTAAGGTGGGAGAAACAATGTGTTTGATGTATGGAGGAGGCTTTGTTTCATCTGCTTTTGTGAAACCCTGGCTATGGTGAGATGAGGTTTACAAACTTACAGTTTGAATTGTTGCAATTCATGCTACTCACTTTGCATGCAAAACTTGCCAGTGCTTAACTTGATGGCCAGTGTCATCAAGACCAAACATATCCCATGTGCTGCACAAATGCCATATGCTCCTCCAGAGTCTGGGAAGAATTCATGTTTCTGACTGGAAGCTGGAAAGCATGTGAGGGTCAGAGATCTTTCTGCCTTAGAGACTTTGTTAACCTCAAGTAAATACCCATCTTACTTTGAACTCTGTGAAGTCCTGCTGCTGTTTTGGGTACTAACAGCTGAGCAGGTAGGGTTCTTAATTAAAGGGCATTGGCAGCTCTTCCGTGTTTATAATTTTTTCATCACTTCTGATAAGGAACTTTAAACTCTTATTGATATCACCAAAGGAAAAAAGAACTTCTATGTGAAAGCACTCTTGTTGTTCTATGCCCAAAAACTTGAAAACAAAAAAGAATATATGTTTTTTACTTTCTCTTTTTTTCCCTTCTCCTCTTGGTCTTATTGAGAGATGTTAAATAAAACATCTATGGGTAGAAACAGTCCAGGGAGGCTGTAACTGACCACTTTTAGTGAGTCAGGGCTCTCCACAGCTCCTGTAACAGAGATCCTTTTCTTTGCTTCCATTCTGGTCCTGCTAGTGCATCAGCCAACTTTCACCCCATATTGCAGCTGCTGACAGAGAGGTTTTCTGATGTGTGGAGCCAAGGGCCAACCATAATTGGTCCATGTATTTACAGGGATCATTTCACTCCAGTAGAAGTGCGGCCAAGTACTTCTTGATAGAAACATGCTGCATCCATCTAACAACACTATCCAATTGAGACAGAGTGAAGAATGCTGTAGCATTTGTATTACAGTAGTTGCTCAAACCCCAGTGAGAGATCAGGACTCTGTTGCGTGAGGCACTGTTGATCTCACAGTACTTCTCCCTGCCTTACAGACCTTCCCCTCTAAACTGAAAAGTCAGATAATGATGCTCTGTGGTATAATCAATTACACTACAAAAGGCACGTGTACTCGAACCCACATCTTAATGTGATCTTAAATATTTCTTTGTGTGACAGTGTTCATCATCTTGTGGCTGTGCTAGTCCAGCATGCTTATCTAGGAAACAATCATACATGAGGAATGGAGAAATTTCATGTGTTGTTCAGTGCTACTGGTGGGGTTTTTTTTTGTTTTGGTTTGGGGTTTGGTTTTGGTGTTTTTTTTTTCTAGGGCCAGACATTAATCTTGGCCTTACAGCCCCAATAACTATTATTTCTCAGCAGCAGCATGGTGAGTCTGAAAAGAGAAATTAGAGTCAAGAGGATATTTTCCCAGAAGATTACAACAGTTATAATGGAGGTCAAACTTTTGGCTTCAGCTATTGGACTGTTTTGCTTTAAACTTGAAATGCGCATCAATGAAAGCAGCAAGTTCAAAGTTTAGCATGAAATAATGCCAAAGACTGAGAAGGGGGGGAGAAAAAAGCATATCATAGTAATTTTTCTAAGGCTTAGCCATCACTCTTCACATTGAATGTAACTTTTCAAGCAGTATTAGAAGGAATCTCATGATAATGAATGATGAGTGGAGGAAAGCGCTGCACAACACAGCATCCTAGTTTGGGGAATTCAGGACCAGGGGAAGGAGTATCAATTATAATTATTTACTGTGTTGTTTTAAACATGAACTTGATACTCGTGCCACAGGGAATTTGCTCATTGTACTTGCATTATTATACATTTCAAGTATCCTAGTCTAAGTACCTTTAACACAAGGCTTATCTCTTTAACTTAAGGGACTGTTGCAGTTCATTAGCTAGTTGCTGGATAGTTGTGGGAGACTTCCAAGTGGAGAGTGCTTCAAGGAAACATCCTTACATTTTAGAGTTGATCTGTCTGTATGTCTGTAATTAATAGCATGTAGAGATCATTCCCAAAGGAAGTGTGCTAGGAGCCTGTCACTCACTCTGGCTACAGTGGGAGCTTTCTGTGCATGGCAGCTTCATGTCTGTGCCCCAAGCTGTTACCATCTTGCAGCATACTGGCTCGTGCTGGCTGGAGGGCAGATCTGTTGATGTTAGCAGAGTTCATGTATTGATCTGCAACCTCTGGAACATGACCTAATGACACATGTTCTGGAATTACTTTGTATGAATACATACGACACATGCAGACCTCAGTAGATGTATTCATAAAGCTTGTTCAAGAATGTGAGCTGTTTGCCAACAGTTATCACAGAAGAAACATGGAGCTGGACGTATTTCAAGAGGCTGCGCTGTTGGTCCTGCAACAGAAGAATTTGTAGACTGCAGCCACGCTATTCCAGATAGGTATTTGTGTAACCTTTTCTTAAAGACTTCCAGCCACCACCACAGCCTTCTTGTGAAGCTTCTTGTAGTGCATTTAGGAAGAAGTTCTATACAGAAAGAGTGATTGCGCTATGGAATGGGTTTCCCGGGGAGGTGGTGGAGTCGCCGTCATTGAAGGTGTTCAGGAGGAGACTTGATGGGGTGCTTGGTGCCATGGGTTAGCTGTTTGGGTGGGTTGGATTGGTTGATGAGTTGGACACGATGATCTTGAAGGTCTCTTCCAACCTGGTTTGGTTTATTCACTCTCTTGCATCTTCCAGTATTCTTCATGTCCAAAGGTTTTTATGGTATCTAGCACAAACCTTACTTGCTGCAGCTCAGAAGTTTTCATGAGTTACCCATCATGGAAGTAATCATTCCCCTACTTTTTATCTGGCAGACGTTTACATACCTGAAGGCTGATTTTATGCAACACCTTCCGTCTGTTTTGGCTGAGCAATCCGATTTTACTCGTTAGCCTGTGGTTTATAGCCCTGTAGTAACCTCATTTCTCTGTAACACCTAGATGGGTAGATGCTTCTAGTTTAACTAGAAACCACTGGTAGCTGTTTTGTCAGGGTAGTTTTCCAGTCTTGAAGCCTACCAACTGTATTTTTTGGTCTCAACCATATCTCCCTCACTTGCTAGTGTACGTGCCAGTATCCAAACTTACTGATGTCAAGATAAATGTCATCTGTGGTTTCTCTTCTATTTGCAAAGCTTGTTATGCAGTCCTGAAGGCACTTCAGGTTATTTGGACACTAATTGCTTCTGACAAGTCCATGTGAGCTGTTACTCAATTCTGTGTTTTCTTCCAGGTGCTAACAAATGGTTTTGAATGTTTTTCCACTCTTATTCTGTCTTTAATTTCTCATTGCTACTTATTCCTCCCCCTCAACTTTTTTTTTTCTTTCTTTCTTACAGATAGATTGTTCTATTTAAGCCTTCTGGTACTTGACCCTATATTTAAAACAGTCTTTTATTATATGTGTGCTCCGTTCTAGTAGAAGCAATAAAAAGTCAGTAGAGTAGTTGCATATAATATATTCATTTGTGGTAGATCTTTTAAAAGCTTTTGGTAAATGTAGTAACATGCTCAGGTGTTCACAGTCCTTTTCATCCAAGGCAGTGCATTACAGCTGAATTGCTTGTATAAAAAAGGTAGAATAATGGAGAAAGGGCCTGAAAGTAGAATAGAATAGAATAAACCAGGTTTGGAAGAGACCTTCAAGATCATCGTGTCCAACCTATCATCCAACACCACCTAATCTGTGCCTGGGTCCCTGCCTCCAATTGTGATCTGTATATGGAGATTTTTACATTGTGCTGTGGCCTTTATTCATCAGTTGGTGAAAATTTAATTGGTTTGTAGCTTGGTGTGTACTTGGAGAATTGGGACAGGCGTGGAGAATCCCTTTTGTCAGAACGCATTGCGAGCGGCGAACGGAGTTGCTGGCTGTGTATGAAAGTCACTTGTCACATTTGAGCAGTGTCACGATCATAGAATCACAGAAACATTCAGGTTGGAAAAGCCCCTTGGGTGAAGTCCAGCTGATAACCCTACTCTACAAAGTTCACCCATAAACCCCTAATCATACCTGGTTTTGTTTTTTTAAAATCATTCTGAGGGACAATGCTCATCATTCTTTAGTATGTTTTGCTCAGGGATCTCCACAGGTTCCTAGAGGAAGCTATTAGGTGAGAAGAATAGAGCTCATCTCTGACTTTCCCCATCATGCATTACTCCCATTGTTTCTTTTTTTTTGGGTGGAATTAGGATTTGGTGTCCTTTAAACAATGGAAGCTATGAAAATAATGGAGGAATAACCTCTAACTTTTTCTCTAAAGCCCCTATTTTGAAATAACCAAATGAATTAAGAAGTGACTTTTTTATGCTCTTTTCAAGAAATCAAAATAAAACCATATCATCTTTCAGACATAGGCTAGGTTAACTATTCCAGAGCATAAAACTGATATTTATGAGAAACTTAATATTCTGGGTTCCTTGGCCTTCGTTTCTAGTAGAGGCTACTTGAGTTTCATGGCTGCACAATACCTGGCCCAGGTCTCTAGGACACCGATGCTTCATCTTCTCCAATTATTAGTAATTCCCAAGCATCTTTTTTTGTCCAGTGGCTTATATTTGATCCCATGGCTCATATTACCTTGTACATGAGCTCATCTTTGTCATGTCTCTTCTCTTTTCCCTGTTTGCTTCAAGTCTCAGTGGCTCCCTTGCTGTACCCAGGTATCCTTCACATTAGGGTAGCCAGCAAGGGAGAAGGGTGCATTGTGTATCTGCAGTGCCTTTATGCAAGCAGTGCCACAGTTTAACCAGAGATGCAGTTTATCAGGAGTAAGCACTGTTCACCTTATTGTTAGATTAGCACTTTGGTAACTTCTTTTCCTGATGAACTATGTGTTCATGAACTGAATCCTTAGATAACCAAACTTCAAGCAGTTGTGTCCCCTGCAGCAGGAACTGCTCTGATTTATTCTGACCTGAGCTAGAGCAGAGTCAATTTGTGAAGTGTCTTTGTTGTGTTTGTCTTTGTGTTTTGGGTTGTTTGTATGGGTTAGTTTTTATTATTATTATTATTTCTTCTTGAAGTCAACTGCAAATATTTTGATTTTCTAAGTGGTAAATCTGGAAGGTGTGTATGCCATATATAATCTCCCCAGAACTTGTTGATGTTTCTTTGTGAGAAGTCACTGAATGCTCCTTCCTTCTAGACAGTATAGTTAGAGCTCAGCAGCTATATTCATGATGTGGTCGAAGATGAGGTTGCAAAGGGTCTGCTTGGCAAGTGGTCTGTTTCCCCACCACTGATGGCATGTCTTTTTTCACTTAGTTTACTTTTAAAATGCCAAGTGTAAATGTTTATGGAAGTTGCCACTTATGCTACTTTTAGAGGTCATTTGGGTTGTTGATTTAATCTACAGTTTAAACTACAGCTACAGTGAAGTGAAATGCAGAACCATGTCAAACCAAATAGAAAAGCACTCTGAATATTACAGTCTAAAAAGATGATTGCCTTTCTATATTTATTTTATTTGATTTGTTATTAAGGAGTTGGTGAGTGGGTGAGGGTAGGGAGTGGTGGTGTTCACTTTACTCCTGCTGGTCTGCTCCATTGTCTTCTCAATTTTTAGCATCCTGAGGCCAGGAGTGCCTAAAAAAACTAATGCAGCTGTTCTATAACTTCTCTTAGTGAGCAAGATGAACTCTAAGGTAATGATACTATTAGCCTAAAAATTACTGCTGGTTTCTGCATGGTTGAGTTCTGTCCCATTCCATTACTTTTCATATAGGTAGTCTTTATTGTCTTTCAAAAGACTCTGAAGCCACTTTCCTTGTTTCCTTGTTCATCTCTGACTTCTCTTTGTTTTGTCATTTCCCCAGTGGAAAGAGATGTCCAGCACTGAAAGTGAGATTACTGTTTTTGTGTATGTGATCTCAATTAGTTTCTGTAGTAAAAGATATTTTCACCTTTCCTTCCAGTCTGAGAGAACATTATTTTTACTACAGTGCTGCAGTGACAACTTGTTCATCTTCCATGCACTATCAGCCCTTGTTGCCTTGCCATGTTCTTACAGCTGAGCCATTTTTTGTTATTATTTTTTCTTAATTATTTTAATATTTGCAATTACTTCTGATTAGGGTTTTGTGCCTGCTGGGTTCCAGTAAAGCTTTTATATATGTGAAATAATAAATTACTGTGTAAATTTGGAAAAGGCAAATGTTTGTTCTTTATTACTTGGCATGGCTACAGAATGGTTAGCCAGTGTCCTATACTTCTCCTTGGAATGTGTGATCTTGTAGTGTATCTGTATATAAAATATACAAAGCCAGGGAAAAGGCATCATCTTTCCAATGTAGATGCAATTCCTGTGTGCATTTTGAAGACATCTTCACTGAATTCTGAAGTGCCACCTCTGAAATGTGGAGCTTTTCCTTTTGACAGCAGATCAACCTTGGTTTGGGTACAGTTAGTAGTAGTCCTGAAGCATACTATGTTTTGCGTACAGTGTTTCACTGTTACATACTCTGCCTCCAGGATATGCAACTAATACTTCAAACAAAACACTCAACTCAACGACAAACTCTTTGGATGGTGCCCTGTTTCACAACCTACTTTCGAGTGTGATGTTCCCTCTGAATATGGTTCTTAAGAAGCTGAAGTATCCTGTGTAATTTGTGCCTGTGTCATATAACTGAAGCAGTAAAGGCTGTTTCCAGAGCCCCAATTCTGTAGGCACAGGTCAACTGAATACCTGCAGAGCCCCTCCAGGAGGAAGTATGCCTAATAATGCATGTAGAGCAGAAAATTTAGAACTTGCTGTGAAGAGCCACCGTAGTTCTCATGCTCCTTTGAGCTAATGTGTTTTCAGATCATTTTTAGGTTATTCTGAGAAGCCACTGATGCATTCCTAGTCTGTTTTGATCTTTGAGAAGTGCAGGCGTTGACTCTCTAATTGCTATCCACGTTCATTATCACAGTCATGGTGTTGCATGATGCAATTTGTGAAGCTCTTTCACTGAATGTGATCTCTGTCTGGAGTCTGCGTTAGTTTTGGATCCTTCTGAATCATAAATGGTCAGAACATCTTTTTCTAATACTTAGTTGGATATCATCTTATTACGCTGGAATATATATTCTATACTTTTGGTTCCTTCATGTGCATATTTGTGTGCATGTGTTTGTATGCATGGCTCTTTCCCTAGCAAATTTTGTCTCCAGTATTCATGTATGCCCTCAGAAGCAGAGAGGAAGTTGCTTACAAATAGGAAGCCAGCTTTCTTCACAATCATTGCAAAAATTACAAGCCAAAATAGGTGAATAGGTGGAGGTAAAGGGTGGAGATTAATTGAGCACAATTTGCCATTAAAAATAAGCAGGGAAAAAGTCATCTGTTGTTAAGCTTGGGTGTAGCCTCACTGTCTTGCCAATATTGTGAGTCCACTTATGCTGTGTGTGTCTGCAGCCCTTTGCTCAAGTAGCTCTGGTGCAGACCTGTCCTGCACCATGGTTTTGTTATCATGATGTCTCTTCTGGTGTGTGATGAAACTCACCAGTAAAAGGAATCAGAAACTTAGTCTTCGTGATGTATATCTAAAACCAGTCCTCTACAGATGAATCTGAAGCAGCTGGTCTCACTCAGAGTAGGTGATATTCATAGTGTCCTGGGGAAAGAGGTTTGTCTTGCACTTTGGAAAATCCAGCTGAATCCATCTAACTATTCTGTTTGGACACAGGAAAACTACCACAGTCTCAAGCTGCGCCAGGGGAAGCTTAGGCTCAAGGTGGGGAGAAAGTTCTTCACAGAGAGAGTTGTTAGCCATTGGAATGTGCTGCCCAGGGAGGTGGTGGAGTCCCCATCCCTGGAGGTGTTCAAGAGGGGATTGGACGTGGCACTTGGTGCTATGGTTTAGTAGTCATGAGGTCTGTGGTGACAGGTTGGCCTGGATGATCTTTGAGGTCTCTTCCAACCTTATTGATTCTATGATTCTAGTCTGGCTTTGTAATACCTGAATGCTCAGCTATGAATAGCAAGGGCAAGCACTGAATGCCCACTATGGTATGAACTGATGCCATTTCCTCATATGTAAACTGTCACAAGGAGGGAGTCACACCATAAAGTAGCAATTGAATGTCTATAGTGCCCTGTGATACCTCATGTGTTATGGAGAGAGATGTACCTGCAGCAGCAGCAGCTGCAGTGAGCTGTGCCTTTCTCTGTTCTCATTATTCTCCAACTCTCCTGTTTCAGATTCCATAAGGTTAAAATAACAAAAAAGTACATATATTGTAACCAAATAGCTTGATCCTTTTTCAATCTGTATATGATTTCACTTCAGACAAGGCTACTTTCCAGATTCACATTAAGCAATGTTGAAATGGGATGGTTTTAAAATTAGGAAAGTTGTCTAGGACATCTCACTATGCTAGCCTGAAATGTTTCAGAAAAACAACCTTTTCCCCCCTTCTTCTTTATTATTTTTTACTTTCTAATTGATTTTTTTTTTCTTCTAAGAATATTGGAAAGATAGAAGTTTTGCTGTAGCAACAACAAATATTAACACTAGAGTATAGTTTTCTCGACAATACATTTTTAAGTTGGTGTGTTTTTCTAATCACGTCACTAATCTGAGGTGAGCTAGGGAGGCTCTCACTTGCTTACCATGGCATTATTTACTCACTCTTAATGTGCTTCTAGCAGTAAAGATTGGAGGCCAGAATTTAGATCAGACTGGAAAACGGGTGGTTTTGAGTAAAAAGTAGACTATCGGAATAAATCACTTCTAGTCATTGGTGTCTAGAACATTTCTAGCATTGGGTTAGAAAAATATTCAAATGAACCACAGGGTTTGAGAAGCAGTGGATTTCCCACGTCTTAACCTCTAGTCAGAGGTTCTTGCATAACTGTCTGTGCTGAGTATTGATGTCTTTCCAGTTTCAGTGCGATTTTTGCTTGTTTCTACTTTGTATTTTTGGTCCAGGACAAGACAGTTCCAGGTCTGGTATCAACAAGGAGGTGTTGAACTGAGGCCATTAGTTAACAATATTCTATGTTTCTCTTATGTCTCATGCTGAGCTGAGATCTATCTGTTGCCTTGACAATCTCTTCGTCACACTAAAGGTGGGATTCTTTTGCACTTTCCTGCCAGTGTTTTGGCAGACCATGGCAAGATGCTGTCCTATTTTTACCTGCCAGTAGGGTTTCATTACCTATGTGCTGTTTGAGTGGCTAGGCTGGCAAAGTGGTAAAAGGATTCTTCAGCTGGTGGTTTAATGTATGGGGGTTTTTAGTATTCTGTTTAGCCTTACTGCAGTTGCCCTGCAGACATGTTATTATGGAGTAGTACTATTTCCTGCATCTGAGTCGGGGAAATCCCAAGCACCGCTATAGGCTGAGTAGTGACTGGCTTGAGAGCAGTCCTGAAGAAAAGGACTTCGAGGTACTGATGGACAAGAAGCTCAACAAAAGCAATTTGTGTACACCTGCATCCCAGAAAGCCAATCACATCCTGGGCTGCATCAAGAGAAGCATAGCCAGCAAGTCGAGGGAGGTGATTCTCCCCCACTACTCCACTCTGGTGAGACCCCACCTGGAGCACTGCATCCAGTTCTGGAGCCCCCATTACAGGAAGGATCTGGATTTGCTGGAATGTGTCCAGAGGAGGGCCATGAGGATGGTCAGAGGGCTGCAGCTCCTTTCCTATGAGGACAGATTGAGAGAGTTGGGGTTATTCAGTCTGGAAAAAGAGAAGGCTCTGAGGAGACCTAATTGTGGCCTTCCAGTATCTTAAGGGGACCTACAAGAAAGCCGGGGAAGGACTGTTTAGGCTGTTAGGTAGTGATAGGACTAAGGGGAATGGAATAAACAAGAAATGGGTGGATTCAGTTCTTCCTCATGAGGATGGTGAGACTGGAGCAGGTTGCCCAGGGAGGTGGTATAAGCCTCATCCCTGGAGGTTTTTAAGGGCAGCCTGGATGTGGCTCTGAGCAACATGTTGGAGTGTGAGGTGGCTCTGGCCATGGCAGGGAGTTGGAACTGTTTGATCCTTGAGGCCCCTTCCAACCCTAACAATACTATGATTCCTTAGCTTCAGTAGAGGAATGCACTCCTCTCATGAGTAGGGTGGGTTTTCATGCTTCTTGTGGGTTAGGTTAGCAGGGTCTAACTTTATGCCTCAAGATATGTGAATACCATATGGCCTATAGGTAGATGAGTAAAGTCATACTCGAGGTAAACTTTTTATCATTAAGATGATTTTTGTTACTAACACCACCTCTCAGAGGAATTATTGGACTACCTCTGCTTTCCATGTCTTGTGCAGATGTTTGGTTTCCTCTGCTCCGTTCACAGACACTACTACTTCAACAGTGTTACAGCTTCAGCTGGGTAAACCATTTAGGTGAAAAGTTCAGAATTTTGCAGTAAGAATAAAATTCATTTACATTTAGTTACAGTGCCACTGGGAAGGTTCAGAGACCACTCTATGCTCTGTAAGGAAGAACTGAATTTTGAGTTCTACACACTGTATTATCATTCTTCCCTATCCTGATCTATAGGTGCTTCATGAAAAGTCAGTGCAATCTTACCCTGAGTCTTTACAGTGTAGCCAGGTGTGCTATTCAGAACTCTATACTCTTCATGCTTGTGGTATGTATGCATGGTAGCCATTGTGTTCCTGAGAGAAGTTTTTAAGCTGAGAATTCAGTCTCTTTCTTAACTTGTGCTGGACATGAAGCATCTATCCTCTTCCATGCAATTAAGTTAGTAGGAGCAAACATTAAATTCAGAAGAGCCCTTCCAGCCTTAGGGGATCTTGCAGTTCTGAACAGAGCACTTGGAGGTTAACATTTGTCAAGACTGAGCCTGTGTGGACCAAGCCCTAGGTTAGCAGGTAAAAAATGCTTGGAGTTTTCCATCCTAAGCCATGCTGGGAATAGTGCTTGATTATAAACTGAATTTGAACTTAATTGTTGCTTTATGGCTGTTCTTATGCTTCCATATCAGCAGAATCTTTTGCATGTAGGGAAAAGGCCAGGTAGAGGCATCCTCTTCTGTCTTTTGTAGCTCTGAGAGATAGCTTTGAGCAAATGCCTTTAATCTGTCTTCCATAATTACTATAATGTTAGAGCTAATACATATAAGCAAGACAGTAGTCAAATGTATGCCAGACCCTCCATCCAGGAAAAGCCTTCAGCTGGCTCTTCCTGCTATTCTGTAAACCTTACTGTAAAATGTCAGAGCTTTTCATATGATGCTCCTTGCTCATGAGGTTGACAGTGTCAAAGGGAAGGATCCTAGAGGAGGACAAAGCATGATAAATCAGCCTTTCATCTTTAAATTATGAAGGATGAAGGGAAAAAATATAAGCATATATTCCAGATTGAAAGGTTTATTCAAGACTCTCTGCTTTTCAGAGACTCGAAAAAGGCAAGTAGCACTTGTCTCCTCCCTTAGGCAGGCATTTCTCTTAGCTATGGTTTTGACTGGTAAGTGATGTTGATACTGTCCAGGGATTTAATATCTTAATTTGAATTGAATAAAGCCAGTTGAATACTATTTGGCACTAGGCAACAAAGTACATACATTGAGATGCCAAGAAGAGACTCTGCTGAGCTCTAGATGCTTCGCATTCCAGACCTGTTACCTTGTAAGTGTAGTATTCGCTGAATTTCAGTCCAGCTGGAGATGAAAAGCAGGCCTGTGAAGGAAAGGAGAGTTAGGGAGATTTTAAGCTTCAGGAATTAAAACTTGAATGATCTGGTATAGCATGCTGAATTCTTCCTGGGTAATTGACTTACATGAAGACATGTAAATAATAGTCATGCATGGCATTTTTTTTTCAGGCTAAAATCATGTGCATGGCAGTAAAAGCAAAACAGAAAAAGGAAGGGGGAAAAAATTAAAGGTCTACTCCAGACATGGATGAAAATCTCCAAGCTTTTGTGTTTGCAGACATGAAAGGATTCTTACGAGAGCACAAGAGAAGTTTTAAAACTTTTGCCCCCGTGCATGCTTGGCTTTTGTACCCAAATGGCTTTGTGTACTGAGAGGACCTCTCCTTTAGAAGAGATTACGATCCACAGTTCCATCAGTGCTTGAAATTGTGCTTAAAAGCAGAGCTTACAAACAGAGTTGGTTAAATGTGCAAAGCTGAATGACTCAAGCTCATAAACATTTTTAATCTGTGCAAATCATAAAATCCAAAGCCTGAGAAGAGATGAAGGAGCTTTGCAAAATCACCCCAATATTGCGTGTTTCAGTCCCATGTGAGCTCTGCTAGAGAATGATTTCAGATTCTTGTCTACCAAACTGAAGTATCAGGGAGATGCTGGATCCAGTTCAGTTGGACTTTATTGGATTAAGCCTTCATGCTATTGTAGCTGAATAAAATGCTACAATTTCAAATATGATGTGTAACAATTGTGCAAATTCCTTAATCCTGTTTTCCATTCATTTATATAGTAATTAAAACCACAGACCTGGAACCAGGCAACTGTTCATTTGCAGAGGCCTATTTAGTTTGTGTATTTTATGACTGTACTCTCTTTCCCTTCCAGAAGAGAGTGAAACTCGATGGTGCTACCTCCATTATCAGTCTGTACATTGACTCAGTTTCTTCTAAGTTGTACATTATTCCACTCTGCAGAACATGAAAGTGTAGTTGGGGGGTGTGTGTGTGTTTTATTTGATTTTGTTATCCTTAGAGGGTACCAGAAAATGTTCTGATGAAAGAACAATCATAAGCTTAAGAGGAAGGAAAGTTTTAAGGGACTAATTGAAGAGGGGAAATGGCTGAGTGGTTTAAAGGAATTAAATGATGGGAGAGCTCCAAGTGAGATGAGACAGCAAAAGTAAAGGAGCTACCGCCAGATGTGATGAATGATGGATGTGCATTTAAAACCTGCGGTCATGGGGCCGTGGAGGTATGCAGGGAGATTGAGGAAAAGGACAGTTCACTGTTTGTTCAGGAAGCAGAAGTTCAAAGGTATAGTGCCTTATGTGTGGTAGTCTGCAGTTGTACAGGAAATATTTTTTGCTCCAGATCTATGGCAGTAGGAATACAACTCCTTCTAGGTCCATGCTAGCAGGAAAAGCAACTTAGGACATGGTTTATAGCATACTCTTAGTCAGTACAGTCATCCATGATGAAGCAAAGACTGAAGACTGCTGCCCTCCTGAATTCTGTGAGATGCACTATTTAACTGGATCTCATTGCAAGGCATCTATGTTAACCAGCTTCTGTCAGTTAAAAGAAAATCTGGGGGGAGACTGGATGGTTCTGTGTGGACTGGAATTTAGTACAGGACGAGGAGGCCTAGTAGCGGGTGACTATTCATTGGCCAGCTTGACATGAATGGGATGAGCTCAGCCTAGCAGGTAAATCTTGCCATGCTTGCAGAAAGGTGATGCTCATTTTTGTTTCTCTCACTGAGTTTGAGGTGGAAGGCCACTGACAGCACAGGCATGAAAGCTGCCACCCACTACTGCTGCTGCATAGAGGAGCCCTCTCCAAAACAAAGGTTTGGTAGGTTAGGAAGGCAGTTAGAAAAATCACATTGCAACTGTGAAGTGCAGGAAGGATTTGGGCAGCCCAAGGAGCATCATGAGGGCTGGATTCCTTGCAGCTAGGGACTCAGAGGCAGGAAAGCCCTTAAGCACATAGCTGCATAGGAAAGCTCACAGGATGACTTCAGCAGAACTGTGTTTGAAGTCAAGCCAATACCTGTTGTCTTTCTCTGAAGCAGAATGGTAGACCTCTTGCTGTGTTATTCTATGCTATTCAGACTGATTTTACCACTGTCTCACATATATTCACTTGCAGTTGATCGAACCACCTTGCGAGTGAGTAAGAGGAGGAAATAAAACTTTTAACTTGAAAAGAAGAGTAATTATATTAGAATTATCCTGTGCTAAGGTAGAGAGGCACCACAGTACGAACAGCTTGAACAGAATTGTGAAATAGCCTGAGAATGACTTTTTGCTGCTATTTCCTTGATTTCAACACCAGGTTTGTCATGTATGACGGCTTTGTGGTTGTTGTGACACTGTTGGAGAAAATTGGATTTGGGGAAAGTTCTCTTAGTTCTTTAAGTAATTCAACATGTTTTCCAGTTGTGGGTTTTGTTTTTGTTTTTGTTTGGTTTAGTTTGTTTGGTTTTTTTCCAGTGCAGCTTTGTTCTGCAGTGGTATTTTTTTGTAAAACAGACTTTTTTTTTTTTTCCCCATAGTGTTGCATCTCAGTGGCAGTATATAATCCTCAGGGTATATCCAAGGGATTTTCAGCCATCCTCTCGGGTTTGGTAACAATACTTTTGATTAGAAGCCCTTCTACACGGAAAATTACAATGCAGATGCATGTTCACAGGTTTAAAACACTGCTCAAGTCATCCAGCACTGAAGGCACAAGTCCGAGCCTGTGGTGAGCATGTTTGCTGTCAAGAGTGCAAGCTATACCAAAGTGACATTTGGTGAATAGCCTGATTTTACAGATATTAGACATGTAACTGGTAACTACAACTTCCCTTCAAAGAAGTTTCAGGTCCATTTCCTTGGAGAGGTTGTTTGTAAACATACTAGCCTGATGCCCAGCATTGAAAGTGTGCATATCTGTGCTTCTGTCCAAGGATCACGATCTTCCTCACCAAAGCTTCCTTCTGCGGTCCCATAAAGACTGCCCTAGTTCCCAGGTCTCAGGGGACTCCAGATGAGTGGTCTGACCCTGCGGGTTGGCTGCTTGCCTTTGGTGTTGATGGAGGAATGCTGCTTTCTCCTCCTAACTTACACAGCACCCATGGGCACAGGGTCGACTCATTAATAGGTGGCAGGTCCTGCAGGATGCCTCTGTCCCAACTGCCTCCTCAGCTTCAGTGCCTGCAGAAACCCTGGAACTGGGAGGAGGAAGAGATGCAGAGTGTGAGCAGCTGTGTGCAGGCATGCCAAGCTCCTCTTCTATCCTGATGAGGAGAAAAAATTCATAACAGAAGTTTGGTTGTGTTTTATTTTTTTTTGGTGAGTCTGATGGGTTCAATAAACTTAGATCTACACAGTATATTTATATATATTTAAATATAGATCATTATTAAATTGGCTCTGAGATAAAACTGTGAAGCCAGTTTTAATCCTACTGGCTGAGCTGTCAGTGCAAGCTAAATTAATGAGAAAGGTGCCAGGAAGAAGAGGGATTTAAAAAATGATCATAAAAATACACAGACATTCTGAAACACATGCATGCACATCTAACTTTTCCCCTTAATCTGCTATTGAGAAGAGAAGGTAAATATTTTATCTTACATAAAAATAATTTAAGGTTATATGGGCTTTGTGGGGTATGATGATTGCTTAGGGATTTTTAGGCACTGCAGTCAGCATCTCAACATCTCTGTGTAAAGCAGTATGATATAGAAGTAATGTAGCTGGGTTCACGATTATGTTTGTCTCTTCAGCCTGCCAGTGCAGAGATCTCTTGTTACAGATTACTTCTGGAGATGCCGCTTCAGTGGTATGCAACCAGAAGTTTGGGTAATGAAAGAGGATAAAAGATCTTTATTACCAGGAAAACTGTTGAACAGTCTTGAGAACGGCAGAAGGTTAATTCAGTTTAAGTCACTGAGGCCATTGCAGCCATAAAACCTCAGCTGAATAGTGCCAGCAACTCAGTTCTTACTTTGCTATTCAGAAAGGTTCATATTGCCTGGAGAGTTTTTCTTTTTGCCCTCGTTGTTGCCTTTTTTCTTCTTTGTTTTCTTCTTCTCTTTTTATTAAAGAGGAGATAGGCAATTGTACTTGAAATTCTTGCTTATGATTTCTAGCTGAAAGAGGAGCAGCCCTTCATGGAGAGAGATGAAAGACACTAGGAGTACTTTTCTTACATTCCAGTGTAAGCAGAATAGCAAAGTACATAGCTGAGAAGCTTCCAAACACAACACACATCTATTTACATATTTGATTTCAGTGGTGATACATGATAACCTGGGATTTCATTCAAAGGATCCTGATGGGGATTTGAAAGGAGTTCTTCTTCCGTGAATGTTCGTGAAATAACTGCTGAAAGCTGAAGGACCTTTTGTTGGCAAACTAAATTCACAGAGAGTAGGAGGCAGAGAGGCTGGAGACAGGGGGGTTTGTGCTCAAAATCTCCTATGTGCCTACGAATATGGGGGTAAATTCCTGGCCTTTTTGAAAACAGTAGGAATGTTTTGTTGGTGACTTTAGCGGGACCAAAACTTCACTCAGGTTTTGGAGAGGCTTTGGCAATTCTGGAGCTTACTCTTGATGCCTGTTGATGGACACATCAGATTTCCTGTTAGCTACATCTTCCTAGCAGAAGAGGATCTGTTAGCTCCTATTGGGAATGCATGATTGTGGGCTTGCTGTGATAGCACCTGAACCAGGGGAGAGGGAGGGACATAGCCAAAAATGCTTACTCTCACACTATTAAAACTGTAAAGTTACATAAGCAACAGTGAGCTTATAGAGGGATTATGCTTGAAAGAGTAAGATATTGTACTGTTTCTTTACACTGTGTGCTTTAATCTGACATAAGATTAGTATTTCTCTGTTGAGAAACAAAGATAGCAGTATGGTTTGTGTTTACATTCCCTCTTGGCGCCTTTTCATGACAGCTATTGTGTAAATAGGACTTTGAGAAGCAGAAAGCTGAGGTCAGACCTTTCAGACTTTATAAAATGTGTGGAGATTGTATTTGTTGAAAGTTGGTCCAGAGTGGAAAAATCAGTATTTGCTGCTTTTCTGAATATTCCTGAGTAGTTAGGTTACCCCAATTAAGCATTGCTTAACACCTAGACCTGAAAATAGCTCTCCTGTCTTGCGTCAGTGTTGTTTGTGTTACCCAGCCCCTTCATTTCGGCATGGACAAGGGAAAACAAGCCAACAGCCTAGAAAGCTTTTAAGGCAAGCAGGGAGAAATGTCTGGTGAGTTCACAGGAGGGAGTTTTTCTTCAGGCAGCAGATTTTCAAGCAGTTGTAAAAGCAGAGGCAGAAAGTATCCATTGAGCACCATGCTGCTGAGGGGTACTTACACACGTTGGCATGTGAGGTGCTAATTTACTCCTCTCCAGCTACTCCAGCTTTTGCAAATAGGCCAATAGCATCTGGGAGAGAGAGACCAGGTGTGGGTATGTGCTATCCATGTTCTGCTTTGTCTTGAGAAAGGCCATCCTCTGAGAGGGACTCCATGGTCCTTTTTAAGAAATAGGAGTATTTGGCAATGGTCTCACCATGTCTTCCTGGGTTAGAGTTTTGATTTTGTTTTCCTGAGAGGGACTGGACAGTTTCCCCTTTCATTTTAGCCAGAGGTTCCATCAGTTTCAACTGGCTTTTGATCCTTCTCCAGTTTCAGAGGTTTGGATACAGGCAGTTGATTCAAGGCTTACTGCTTAGTCTGGCTCATCTGTAAAGTAATACTCAAAAGAGTTTTGCCTTATAGCAGAAGTGGTCTTTGGGGCAGTCTTAGCTTTCTTCAGAGCTGCAGAAGAAAAGTAAGCTTTCTTAGAGGAATTCAGTCTTACTCAACAGAATGCACTTTAAGGACAGGAGAGTTCATAGAAGTCCAGCATTATGGCTTGTAATTGCCTCAGGACTTGCCTGTGGCTGTAAAGAAGTAAGAATACAGAGTTTTGCAATCTCTGTGCTTGTTTTTCTTAGCCTATATTTGAAGATGGGAACTTGTGCGTGCAGTCTGTTGTCCTTACTTTCAGGTGTCTTTCTAGACATCCCACAAGTGCTTCCTTTTTTCTTCAGGGCAGTCTGCACAGGCAACTGATTTCCTCTGAAACAAATTGTTTAGCTTATCTGGAAGGACTGTGTATGTTTGTCTGAAGTATTTTTCTCCCATTCCTGAAATACATTCAGGTCTTCTAATCTTTGCAGATGAGCAGTGATGGGGGGAGAGGGGAGACATGGGGAGAGGGTTAGACTAGCATCATTTGGGCAGTACACCACAGTACTTACAGTCTGTACAAATGTTTAAGAACTGGTGATACAGGGCTTTGAGATACCTGGTCTAGTGGAAGGTGTCCCTGACCTTGGCAGGGCAGTTAGAACTAGATATCTTTAAGCTCTCTTCCAATCCAAACCATTTTATTCTATGAAGAGAGTTGTTCTGTGAGCCTTGGTTTTTGATCACGCACACTGGTTAGTTATTGCTGCCTCTGCTCTAGCAGTACAATTTTGTAGGGTATTTGTTTTTTAGAGATCCAGTCAAGGAAAACATAGGTGGAGGGAAGAAGCTGTAGCTGGTTATTCAAAATAGGTATTTTCTTTTCCTTCTTTGTAGCTGGTATGGGTAGTATGGATTTTTTTGAGGCTGAACAGTGTTTTGAACTGAGCCTATAAAGCACTACAAGTACTAGTACCTTTATGAGAGTAATTGTGGAAGGGTGGCACACACAGACATTTCAATGGAACAAAGGTTTTAAATGAGGACTTTCTGGCTGACAAGATTCACTTAAATCATACAGGAAAATTACAGCCCTTGGTCTCCAGACCAAATTAAGGAACATCCAAAGTCAGTTTCTCTTGCAACATGTAAGTACAGTTGAGGTTGAGCTTGCAATATCACAGTGTATCACAGTATCACAGTATAACTTAGGTTGGAAAGGACCTCGAGGATCATCGAGTCCAACCTATCAACACAGACCCCATGAGTAGACCATGGCACCAAGTGCCACGTCCAATCTCCTCTTGAACGCCTCCAGGGTCGATGATTTATGATTTAGCTCAACCCAGAGACAACAATTACAAAAAACCCAAAAGGGTTAAAATGGGTTTTATTGTAGCTTTTCTTGGCACAGTTTGATGCCCACTGTAGGACTCATAACCAGCTTCAATACGCTAGGCAAGATGAAGTGACACAAATTAGAGAGTATATAATAAGATGCACTTCTCTTTGTGTCTTGAAAGTGACCCACAAACCCGGGACTTGACCTGTTTTGTGCCATGAATTCCATGCAGCAGCTTTGCTACCACAATACCAGTGATTTAAGTTTTGTCTTACCAGTTCTCTTTCTGAGAATTTATCCTAAACTTTAATGTAACTCTGTGATTCACCAGTGGCTAATTACACTGTCTTAGTGTCCTTACTATGTCAGTTGCACTTTGACCAAAGCCAACTGCAGAATGTCTTTCACTGTTACAGAAATCATGAGTACAAAAGACAGTTACATGAAAGTGTCAGAAGTCCATCAAATTCCAAAGCAGTAGGAGAATCCTGAAGGAATTAAATATTTGGGAACTGGGAATCATTTTGCTCTTGAAGGCATAGCTTTGGCTAGTCAGCTTTTGATTCAGGTTTCACAAAGATGTCTTCAGAAAATCCAATCTTTGCCTCATTGTACCTATCTCTTCAGTCTGGAGAATGTCCTGGGGTTATTTAGTTCTCACATGTTGTCAGATCTTACTGTGTTTTAAGAGGAACAGCAAGTGGTTCAACAGTGGAAAATATGTGAGAAAATCTAGTAATTAAGTAATCATTCTTTTCTAAAGCAAAGCCTATCTAGGGCTTCATTGGTGTATGTTTTTTGGTCATGTGGAACTTGACAGAAACAGTGCAGGCAGAAAAAATAAACCATGCATTTGTGCTATGTGAGCACTGCCAAGTGTCTTTACTTGTAGCACTTGAGAGTCTGCTAGTGACATTTGTTCTTTGTAGCCAGTTGTTGGCATAGTAATTAGATGCATGGATTCTGTGCCACATACCAAGAGCTCAGTGTGTCATCATTACAAAGAAAGAAAAAGGTAACTAATGTGAGAAGAAATTACTGAAATAAGAAAACATCTTCAGGATTAGCTTCTGTTAGTGTAACTGAAAGAAAGTAATGTTTAAAGAGCTGCAGCAGAAGTCCATGTGGGAGTGAGAATTTGTTTCTTTGGGTTTTCTCCAAGGAGAATCACCTCAGGGCTCTTAAAATACACTGAAGTAGCTTCAGCTTTGAGTTGTTAGTTATTCTGATCCTCAAAAGGATCACCCAGCGGTTGGATGTTCTTTTTCTGTCTGTGATGCAGAAAGCTCTGTCTTCCTTTATGTATGCCTGTCTGTTTCTCTGGTTAAGTGTTGGCATATCCATGTGTAGTAAATACCAAGAGTGAAATTCATAGATCCATAGAATGGTTTGGGTTGGAAGGGACCTCAAAGATCATCTAGTTCCAAATCCCCCTGCCATGGCCAGGGACACCTTCCACTAGACTAGGTCGCTCAAGGCCTTGTCCATCCTGGCCTTGAACACTGTCAGGGAGGGGTCATCCACAACGTCCCTGGGCAACCTGTTTCAGTGTCTCACTGCGCTCTGTGTAAAGAATTTCTTCCCAATAGCCAGTCTGTATCTACCCTCCTCAAGCTTCCAATTCCTTCTCGTTCTACCACTACAAAGTCCCTTCCCAGCTTTCTTGTAGGCCCTTTTCAGGTACTGGAAAGCCACTGTTAAGGTCTCCCCAGAGCATCTCTTCTTGAGGCTCAGCAGTCCCAGCTCTCTAGCCTGTCGCTGCAGGGGGGATTCTCCAGCCCTCTGATCATCTTTGTGGCTCTCCTCTGGACCTGCTGCAGTAGTTTGATGTCCTTCTTATGCTGGGGTCCCCAGAACTAGATGCAGTACTCCAGGTGAGGTCTTATGAGAGCAGAGGGGAAAATCACTTCCTTCGCCCTGTTGCTCACACTTCTTTTGGTCCAGGATATGTAGAACTGTGAACTATCCATGCCCCTTTGCCATGAATAAATTATGTACTGAGGGATCATTCAGTGGAGGATTCCTAGCTGCCAGTTTCTGGCATGGGTTCTTCATAAAATACAGGTGCAATAACAGACATGATGTCTTGCATTGTGCTGTAGGTGCACACATGCCCGGTTTGGCAAATAGAGCTGCTCTAGAGACACTGGGCTTCAGCTGAAAGCCTTATTCACTGTGTTCCCAGCAGATTTTTTTGCTGACTTCTGGTCCGGTGTCCTTCCTCAGTAGGAAATGATTGATGGTAATAGCTCATTGGCAGCTTTGCAGGTAAAAACTGGAATACTGGAGTAAGTCTCTGTTGTACCATCTGACTTTGAAGCCTTGATGCAAGAGATGGGAATTGATGTCTGAGCAGAGAGCAGTGCAAGTGTTCTGTCCGAGGGCACTGATCAGCTAATGGATGTGTTCATAACTTAATGTCACAGCAGGATAGAGTTTCAGTGCTAATGGAAAGCTGATGTACAACTGATGTACTTCCAAGGACCAATCCTAGTTCCCAGATATAACCTGTAGGCCTCTGTCATTTTGTTCACTGTATTTATATATCCCCTTTCATTGCAAAGAGGCCATTTCCAGCAGGATTCTGCAGTCATGTCAGGGTCAGAAGGGGTGAGCAGAGTAATTATCCATGAGCTTTGGGAGCCCAGATGCCTTAAACAAGTTTCTAATTTCTTGGAGAGACTTTCCCTGGAAAAGAGGAAAGGATTTGTGACCCGAGTGTGCCTGACAGGAAGGACAAGATCCTGCTGGAAAGATGTGCTGTTACAGCTGCCTTCCAGCAGTGTTGCACATGCTACTTTGCTTACCAGCTCTGGATGTCTTTAAAGGCAGTCTGACCCAGATTGTGGTAGAGACCCGTATGTTGAACAGAGAGGAAATTCACATAGGGGCAGAAAGGATGTCACATTATACTGCCTGTTACACACACCACCACCAACAACAAAAAAGAAAGTAGAATTTGCTATCAGTGAGCTGAAATCTAAACAGCCTAAATGGTCCTAATAGTTAGAGAGGTTAGGGGAAGCTTGCCAGAGCATGGAAAGCATAACAACTGCATTTAATAACAATCAAGCTACTCTTATAAATATTTGCATGTGCTGCTTCAAAGCCTACTACATGGTCATTCATGTGCTGCAGATAGAAAGACAAGGAGGGGAAAAAAAACAAGGGAGTGAGAAGAAAAGGGCACTCCATGTTTTGTAGCTGCTGTAATAAAGAATGGGCAAAGCACCAGAAAGAGAAGAAAAAGGAAAAGAAACCCTCCAAAGTTTAATAAACACAAAAGGGAATAAAAATAAATCTTTGCAGCATTTATTACAAGCCCTTGATGGAAGGATTAGATTGAAGCTCTCAGCCTTTCCAGTGTGGGTGTATGTGTGAAGTCGAACCGCCTGGCCTCTTCCAATGAGAAAAATAAAGCTGTTTAAGTTTGCTAACTTTGGGCTGTGCATATAATTGATTTTGTTGTTGTTGTTTCAATAGCAGAAATGAAAATTCAGAAGGGGAAAAAAAAAAAGCCAAACAACCCTTGTTTTGATACAATTGAATTTAGGCCTTTTCCCTTGCCAGAATGAAAGCCCAGATCTCAGAAGAGCTGTGTCAA
This sequence comes from Melanerpes formicivorus, assembly GCF_026170545.1. Taxonomy (NCBI): domain Eukaryota; kingdom Metazoa; phylum Chordata; class Aves; order Piciformes; family Picidae; genus Melanerpes; species Melanerpes formicivorus. The sequence goes on from NW_027142378.1 coordinate 7,033,281, forward strand.
ATGATGTTTTATTTTTTTCTGCAGTGTCAGTACATGCAGTACTTGTGAGGAAAGCTGCAGAAATACAGGGCTTAGTTCATCAAACACAACTGTGAAAGGCAAAAGTATCACCCTTTTGTACAGGACATTCTTGATTTGGGCAGTATCTTCAGTTTGAAACACTCCTATTCCCAGTTTCAATTTAAGGAAGCTTGGTTTCATCTTGCTTTCCTCTCAGGAGCAATGCCTGGGGGTCTATAGGCTGTGTTGGATGGTCACTCAGAAGATGTATTCAGTCTCTCCTGCTGACTATGCTCCAACCTGGAGCAGTACTAAAGGCTTTTGAGTATTTTGGAATAGATCTCCTGCACTCCTCCCTTTTCTGCTTTCTCAGAGCAGAGCTGCTTTCTGTCGTAGTTGCTTGGCATAGGAGCTTAGAGGATGCTAGACTTCAAGAAAGTCAGTGAGAAGCACAGAAACCACAGTGTCTTTACGCATATAAGAATTCAGCAGATTACATTTTAATCTGGCAATGTGAACTGTCTTGTGAAAGCAGCTAATGAAGCTTCAGCTCATTCAAGAAAAACAAAACAAAAAGAACAAAAAAAAGCTAAACTTGTGATGCTTCATGCTTAACAGGCTAGAGGGAGGAGGAGGAGGGATGCTGCCTTCACCTTCTCCAGCTGTGTTTTGTAACTCATCTCAGCTGTACTGTGATGATTGTGATTATGATTATTACAGCTGGAAGTCTTCATTTTTTTAAAGGATTGAATTAATAATCTAATGATGATAAAAATGGTATCTTTCATTGCATTTACTATTCCCTAGCTCACAACCAGAAAAAAATACATGTTTTCCTAGCTACAGGAAACATACTGATTTAATTCTACTTGTCATTGACAATGGACCAAAGAATACTTAAGGAGTCTAGTCTGTGGAATGGTAACTGTGTTTGCAGGCTAACTTGGTCAGGCATCCTGGCATCTACTGGAATTGTTGGGCCAAAACCAGAGGGGAGTCCAGAGGTATCCAGCTGAGTCTGAATTGGTACAACAGTCAGGTTAAGGTGGAGCCATAAGGAGAGATAAATTGCATCATCTGAAATCATTTAAAAGCTAATCCAAACCCCTGCAGATTCCATAGGGTTCTTTCGGTTCCCTTAAAGAGAGTTGCAAGTCTCAGTTCTCAGTTTTAATGTTGATTAACTTTCACATAAACATTAATTCTGCAGTCAGCCATTCTCTTTCAGAGAACAGCTTCCAGTTAGCAAAAAAAAAACCTTTTTTTTTTTTCATCTATCCATGAATAATGATTTTTTTCTGAGTTGACTTCCTGTGGATACTGTCTCAAGTAATAGAATAAAGAAATCAAAATTTTCGTGTGGGTTTTTGAAAGATATAAAACTACCTTAGAAGAGAGATGAAGCTTAAGACAAGGCAAGAATTCATTCTTCTTCATGGTGGGTATTGCACACCTGCTTTACAGTGGAAGGGATGTACTCTTGCTGTGTAAATGAATGTGCATATGCAAACACAAAACCACTGAGAGAGTATTCCTTCTCCGTCTTCTTTATATAGGAAAGAGTGAAAAGGCATAAATACAGAAATTATTCAGGATAATCCATTCAGAGAAATATTTAAAGATTTGTGATATTCAGTATCTAAAATAGAGAAACTAAGTTAGAAAGACTACAAATATAGTGCAAGAAAGTTCTAGCAATAACTTGGAAGTTAAATTTAAATCAAGCTGGCAGTTAAATATTACTTTTCAATCTGAAATAAAGTCAAGATGGACAGGGTGTTTCTCTGTGCCACGGCAAGTGGCTGGCTGCTAGCTTGGCTTGTCCACAGGGAATGAAATGGTGGGATGATTCTCAAATAAATGACAGGGAAGGACAACTTACAACTCATCCTGGAAGAACCAATCTTGTATATACATATTATTATGCCAAGTTATATTCCTAGTAGGATTAGGTTTGGTCAAAGAACAAGTAGTAGTCCTGGAGTTTCCTATAACAGAAAAATAAATTGAGGAGATTATTTCTCTCTCAAATGAGGACATAGTCTCTGAAGCAAGTGGGTTTTTATAAGAATTTCCAAAATACATAGGAATTAAGATCATAATTTCATAAAGTTAAGCTTTTCTCAGAAGATCTTCACTTGGCGTTTTGAGAGAGACCGTCACTAACATGTTGCTCATGGGAGAGAGGAGCAGTTCTGGTGTGGGTGCAGTTTGATTCCATTTTTCTTCGAGCTCTCATTATGAGATTGTAGGAGTTTTATGTCAATAAGCTTGGCAGGCAGGGATATTGGTGATACTTTATGGATTGTTTTCTAGCACTCAGCACAAAATGCTGAGAAACCTCTCTTCATTTTTATTTTTTTTGTAATTAAATGTAAACATGAGGAAGCCTGTGGCTTCTGTTTGTATTTATACATCTGACCATACCAAGGGTTTACTTTGGAAATTACTCTTTCAGAAGATTTCTTTAAGTACTTACAGTCTCTGACTTCCACTGTATCTGTAGTTGAAGCTGAGATGATGTCTTTATTACTGATGATTTTCTTAGAGCTAGGATTATTTTACCTATGGTCATTTAAAAAAAGAGGTTTTGGCTCCATTATGTGGAGGAAACATCTGTCAATTTTGTGAAGACAGAATAAATGTGGTTTATTCTTTGTGTGACTAACTTACTGACTTATACTTGGTATTTATAGTTTCATAGTTTCATAGTTTCATTCAGGGTTGGAAGGGACCACAAGGATCATCTAGTTCCAACCCCCCTGCCATGGGCAGGGACACCCCACACTAGATCAGGCTGGACAGAGCCTCATCCAGCCTGCTCTTAAACACCCCCAGGGACGGGGCCTCGACCACCTCCCTGGACAACCCATTCCAGGGTTTCACCACTCTCATGGTGAAGAACCTCCTCCTCACATCTAGCCTGAATCTCCCCACCTCTAGCTTCATTCCATTCCCCCTAGTCCTATCACTACCTGAGATCCTGAGAAGTCCTTCCCCAGCCTTCCTGTAGGCCCCCTTCAGATACTGGAAGGCCACAATTAGGTCAATTATTCTGTAGTCAGTTTAAGAATCATTGAAAGAGCTACAACAAATCCATTATTAAAAGCATAATAAGTGAAGAGAAGGCTCTGAGGAGACCTTACTGTGGCCTTCCAGTATCTTAAGGGGGCCTACAAGAAAGCTGGGGAAGGACTGTTTAGGCTGTCAGGTAGTGATAGGACTAAGGGGAATGGAAAAAACAAGAAATGGGTAGATTCAGATTGGGTGTTAATAAGAAGTTCTTCCCCATGAGGGTGGTGAGACACTAGAACAGGTTGCCCAGGGAGGTGGTAGAAGCCCCATCCCTGGAGGTTTTTAAGGCCAGGCTGGATGTGGCTGTGAGCAGCCTGATGTAGTGTGAGGTCTCCCTGCCCATGGCAGGGGGGTTGGAACTAGATGATCCTTAAGGCTCCTTCCAACCCTAACAGTTCTATGATTCTTTGATGTTGCCTTGTCTAGTCAGGAGCTGCTGCATTGCTCAGACATTCCAGTAATAGCAGCCAGTCTAGAAACACTAGATACTTGGAAGAAGATCTTAAGTTACTAATCTGTCTTATCGATATGAATAAATTTTATTAAGGATTTACTGCAATTATTTTCAATTGCTAGTAGTTAGCAACAAAGGTAAATGTATTGTACTGGGCTTTTCCCATTTCTTTACATGGAAATGATAACTTGTGTGTGTTACATCTATTAAGAATTAGCTGTCTTCCAGAAGAAGGTACTTAATTCAATTGATAAGTATCTTCCAGCTGCAGTGGTTCTATGATTGTGTGATAGATTCCTATGTTAATGGCCTGGATATCTGAGGGAGGCGGTGGAGCCTTGCTGGGGTTACAGACAGCCTGGCTCTTTCATAGCTGCTGAACTGCTCGCCTCCCTAAACATTGATGCCATCATCTCCTGCCCCTGCATGACAAGTCCTGAGCTACATGACTAGTGGGAAAACCCCATGTTTTGTAGTTATGATCTGAAGTCTTCCTGCTGGCATCTGCCCAGGGAAGCCTGTAAGATTTTGCTTCCTCAACTGAAAATCCACACCCCCCCCGCCCCACCCCCCCCAGCCCAGCCTCCCAAATACAATTTTCCTCTATTTTCCTTTTTTTTGATTTTTCCTTTATCCACTTCAGTTCTCACACTGTAAGAGACAGGGAAAACTTTCCCTTGGTTTGCACAGAGATTCTTATCACGGCTTTTGAGTCATTTTGACTCATCTCTGAGTGTGGCTCTGCAATTCAAGGAGAGCCTTGCCAGGCAGCAGGTTGAGGAAGGGTGTGATGCATGGTCAGCGGGTGGTCAGAGGCACCATTTGGTGAGCAGGTTCCTCTTTGTGCTGCTGGCCAGCATGGGGGTGGGAAGGCCTCAGATGATCACTGAACCCGTCAGGGTAACCCAGGTTGTGCAGAAATGTTTTGTTGCTTTGCCTCAGTCAGGATTTATAGCTACAAAGGAGGAAGAGACTGTTTTGAAACCTAAACTGATATGTCTAACTGTTACTCAAGACTTGAGTCCATCTTTTGTGTTTGGTTTTTTTTCCCCTGCTTTCTACCTGGTGTATAGTGAGAAGTAATTACATTTATGGCTTCTACTGATCTAAATTCATACAGTTTTGATAATAATGTCTGCTATCTGCTTGCCTTTTCTTTCCCCTTCTTCTTCCTCTTCTATTTTTGTCCCATCACTATGATCAGAACGAATATTTTTTTTTCCAATAAAATATTTTAATATGAAACAAAACCTGAAGCTGCCTAATTAATGCTCATATTCTAGGGGAAAATGGGCTTCAGAGAACATACAGAGCAGATGAATTGCTGTTACTTGTCATTTTAGCAGATCCTTGTGAACTCTGTTCAAGTGCAAAGGCATTTGCCAGATACCAACTGCTGTGAGCTTTTTTTTTTTCCTAATTTATAAGGATCCAGAATTTTCCAGCAATATATTGAAAGAGGGGATGACCTGAAATACAGTTGGAAATAGTTGTTAATCGCTGTTAAGATGGTGTTCCTATAATCAAACACATGTGGAGCTGGTTTTTATCTTGTTAAATTGTTCATCATCATAAATTGGCCATTGGAAACTGAATCACAGTAGAGATATTTCCCTTACCGAGGCTGTCTGGTCTTGAAGGAACAGTAATTTTATGATGAAAAAAATAATCATAAAACCATATTGCCTTCTTGCAGATGCCATCCCACCAAGCTATTACAGCCTGTACTTCAGAATCGTCAGATTTGATGTCTCGGCGATGGAGAAGAATGCCTCCAACTTGGTGAAGGCCGAGTTCAGGGTCTTCCGCTTGCAGAACACAAAGGCGCGTGTCTCGGAGCAGCGGATAGAGCTGTACCAGGTATGGGGATACCTCCTAGGAGTCAGCTCCTGTCTTTCCCTAGCAAACCAATCTTGCACCCATCTACCAGGTGGAACAAACCATGGGGGGAATTGATTGAGTCCCGTCTTGACAAAGTAGCTCTTATGTCCTGTGCCTCTCCTAGAAAGGGCTTTATTCAAAACCGTATGAAGCTGAAACAGGCAAACTTGTTTGTAGCAGTTGTGTCTCAGGGCTCCAAAATTTCAGCATGTAAGTGACAGCAAGACGTCAAATAAGTCATTCCCAGATCTTTGTCTTCCAACATGTGGCCTGTTCTATAGTTTACATAGAAGTCAAATTCTTTCCTCTTTTAATTCTCTCAGTCTTTTAACTGCTCCTCATGGAAATGGCATTGTTGAAACAGGCACTGAAATGAGATGGCCATTTAATATACGAGCATAGCAGCTTTGGTGGTTATCTCTGCCACCATGTGCTAAATGTACTGATCTGTTCTACAAACTGGTTTTAATGGGCAGGTCGAATCCTTCACTTGAGAACTGATTCCACTCTAACCTGGAAATAAAAGATAAATGTTTCATTTTGTTCTTTTCCCGAATTGAGTTACAAAGCTTAGCAGTTTAAGACCTGGCATTTGTATGGTAGCCCAGGGGGTGAAGCAAGTGAGTGTACAAATCAGGGACCGAGGAGTGGGGAAGAAAATGACCCCAAGGCTTTCTCACTCCTTCTTGTTGATAAGATTGAGGTAATTTAATCTTTTAAAATATTCTAAAGCCATTAAAGTCACTTACATAGTGTCTGCATTTGTGCAATTAGTGCCTAGAGCATATTTTCTCTAAAGCACAGTTCACTTTGCTGAGAAACATAGCAACCAAAAAGGGCTCAGCTCCCAGCAGTTTTATACCAAGTGAAACTCATGGTACTTCCAGCACCCTGGCATTTGTTCTACTGAAAACCCTGTCAGATTGGATACCACCTTGTAAGTGTGTCTTGAATCTACCTTTGCCTCTGTTCTTGCTGGCCTCATTAGCTATGCCTGAGCACACCCCTGAGTTTGAAGCACTGCACTCTTCAATTAGATCTAGTGGGTGCAAATTCAAATTCAAATTAGTATTCTCCCTTACTTCCTGTGTTCACCTTTTCCTCACTGTTCAGGTTAAGTGCAAGCCAAACTTGGAGCAGACAGGGGGACAAACTGAGGTTCACATGCTTGTTGAATTGGTTATATAAGCCAACATTAGTGGCTGAGAGCAGGAAAAAGTGCACTGGTCTGTTTAGATACTGTTTAGCTGTAGGAGAAGCATGATTCCCAGCTAAATGTGGTTCAGGTCCACAGGTGGTCACTGGCTTCACATCTATGACAGACTGACAGAAAAGTTTAGTAAATAATGTATTTTTTGTTAAAAGAGAAACCTAGGAATCTTTAATGAGATTTACTGGTATTGTCTGTATGTAGCAAACATCACAGAGAGAATTATACTGTAAGTCACTGTGATGCTGCCACAGCAGCCTCTTGAAATGATTGCATGTTCAGACATCCTAAAAACAGTTGATGGCATCTCTGGGCTTTCTGTTGTTCTACTTTTGAGACTCGTTACTCAGCCACCTGAGAGGAGTACAGCTGTAGTTGCCTGAGCTCAGTTCATTGCATTTCTGTGTTTGAGGAACTTGGGACACAAAGGGTTCAGCAGATGTAGGGAGGAAAGGGCTTTTGCTTGGCAGGGATTTCACCCTACGATGAGAAACAGCTGGAGCTTAGTTGAGAGAGCCCGACTGCAGCAAGCCTGTGCCCATGGAAATGATGGACACCTGCATCCAGGGCAGGTACTTGAGTCCTTTAGATAAATATATAGCTGGTGAGTAAGGCAGTTTCTTTTTTAGGCTGGGTGGAGCATACTGAGTGAAGTGTTAGGTGAGTAATGAGTGCAGGTTATTGTAGGATTAGGTCTTTTCTCCACCAAGTAACATGCAAACCAAAGGCAGCAGGCTCTGAATGCATGTTTGTGCCAGGCATATTTTTGGCATATTACTTTGCCTGTATAGAGGCAAGCTCTCTTTGAAGCATTTCCCTTGCAGAGCACCTATTAAAATGATAATGATAGTTCCTCTGCTGTACTTTCCTGTAGCCTTCGTGTGCTTGTTGTTTTTTCCTCACTTTGATCGTACTTATTTCTTGCAGTCCTGTATGCAGGTCTCCTCAAAACTGTTTGGTGCTATTATCTTAGCTCTGTGATGGCCAGTAGGAACTGTGTGGGTTCCTTGCCTACTGTAGCTCTACTGTAGGAGTATCAGAGTCCCTGAATACTGCTGCATCTAATCTCCAGTACATTTGAGGTTAGCATGCCACGTTTTAACAGGAAAAGCCAAACCAGGAACAAAATGAAGAGCTGGTGCCCATGATCCCTATGAGACCTTTCCAACTTGAGATACTTTATGGTTCCATGATACAATGCATCACAGCACTATAGAAAGCATCCTAAAACTTAGCATATGAATTTTAGAGATTAGAAAGAAGAAAATTTAAGGAGCTGAAGGATGGGTAGGAGGCATTGGTGCTACAGTGATGCTGGAGGAGCTTCAGGATTGTGTAATGCTAGATGGATAGTGCAAGTAGGGGTGTGCAGCAGTGGAGAAAGGTACAAACGTGGAAAGGGAGAAGAAAGAATGAGCAAGATGCTCATTTCAATGGAAGTTGGAGAGGCAGATAAACTCTGTAAGGGCTGAAGGCTTAATTCAATATCTTTGCTTCCAGCATGAAAAGCCATGCATGGATTGTGAGCCTCTCAGAGAAGATTGCTCGTGGAGTTGGCACACGCATCCACCATTCCTCCTCTGTGCATAAGCACTGCTTCCTGTCTTGTGAGATATGTGCTGGGCTTGCCAGGGCTGTTGTGCCCAGAAGGAACAATGTGGGTTTTCATCTTGCATAAGTAACATTTAATTATTGGGGTGATTTTTTTGTTTGGTTTTGGTTTTTTCCCTCCCACCAAGTTTGAGGTTGCCTAGTGTTTTGCTTTGTTGAGAAGATCTTGATGAGGGTTTTTTAAATTCCTCTCATACCTGCAGTTTCAGGGAATGGATGTTCCTATGTTCCCTCATCTTTCTTAGTCAAGGAGGAAGAGAGGGCAGAGGTCTTCTGGAGAGAGTCAGAACTCTCTTCCTGTGGTTCACTGAGAAAGTGGCTGTCCCTGAACTCATGCAGGTCTCCTAACAGCTCTCTTGAGAGCTCTGTGATTTATTCCAGTGGCAGTGTGGGAGTTTAGTAGTAGTATATAGATCACTGGTGCAGAAGAGACAACATACTCTGAAGGACTATTTTTAGGAACAGCTAGAGACAGATGTGCAGGATAAATAGTAAAAATAAGCAAACAGAATACAAATATTTTGTTTCTCCTCCTGACTCTTTCTTTGTGTGGTCCTCTGCCCTTACTGATCTACCCTTTAAAATGGAATAAGAAAGGCAAGACTGCACCTTTTCAGCTAAGCTTTCCTTGGGCTATGCTTGGCTTCCTTTTCCAAACCACATCAGAAAAGAACTTTGTGTTTTCCTGCAGCCCTTGTTTACACTGACTCCAGGAACGCAGTCTGGGGCTGCCTGGTGTGGCAAGCCAGGACTGTGGCCCCTTGCTCTTGGCCCCCATTGCAGCAGCAGCAGGACCAGGGTTGAAGCAGAGAGCACCTCGTCTATTTATGCTGGTAGCAAGTGGTTGTGGATCTGTTTGCTGGGTCTGCTGCCCCTCAGATTTCTCCAGGCAGTATGTCTTGAAGATTATTGCCTTAGAGGTACCCTGGATGTGTCCACTAAGCCACTAGGCAAGTGGTAATCCCCATGAGCTCATAGTTTCTTTAAGACCTGTTTTCACCCAGAATACTTCTCTTGGTATTTCAGGATTAGCCAGCCACATCCCTGTGTTTCTGTGCAGATGGGGAGCACAGTGCATATATTAAGTAGTCTTAGGATGGAAAATAATAAAACTCATAGAAGTAGGAATTAGGTTTCTTTTATAAAGCTGTTGTAAAAGCTTCTGTTCTTGGCTCTAGTTAAGTGAAGCCACAGAGAATGAAATTCTTTCAAGTCACTGTCTTTTCTGTTATTTCTTCTGCCCAAAAGTGAGGGTTAATCTGCTGGTGGTGCTGCTGATTATCAGCACTTTGGAGAGTGGGAAGCCGTAGGGAAGGAAGCAGCATGGCTTCAGATGATGGAAGTGAGTGCTCTCCCACACTTCTCCTGTCCTTCCACTGTTCTGCATTTGCTCAATGGACTTCTCAGCGTGCACTGAGACCAGAAAATATTAAGAGGATAAAGTACTTTTGAGGGAGGGAGGAGGAATAATATTAAATAAACAAGTTTTAGCATCCTCCAGTGGCCTTTCCTATGTTTTTAAAGATTTATGCCAAATGCAGGCTTTATTGGAATTTGATCAGATAAAGCTCAGTTGTTATGGGAATGTCTTTGTTCATCAGTTTTCTTGCCTGCTTTGAAGACTTCATCACATCTTTCTTTTATTAAGGTGCTTCTGTATTTATGAATAAAGTCCCCTGCACCCTTCAAAAAAAAACCCTCTTCTATTTTATGAATAAGCATTCCAAAAAATAAATAGGCACCATTGCAAAGCTGGATGAGTAGAACCCCTCACAATGCAAAAAGAGGTTGTTCAGGGGGTGTTGTGATACTGTTTTTTAAGGCATTTTTTATTATGTACAAATGGTCAAACAATAACAAGTAATCATTACATCCTGTGAAAGTGGTGATGGGTTTTGTTAACACGTCATAAAACATCATGAAAAATGAGGATGAAGCACTGGGTTTTATTATCTGAGGCTGCTGTGGGTGGGTGTACCTGAGAGGCTGTGGACTGGGGGAGGGGGGGATGCACTGCAGAATGTATCAGAGCACAGGACTGGAGCAAACAAATGGCAGCAGGGTAAAATCCCAGAAGCAGATTGCAAACAAGACTTTGAAGCAAGCATCGAATGGTAGAATGATAGAATGGTAAGGGTTGGAAAGGAGCTCTGGAGATCATCTAGTCAAATTCCTCTGCCAAGATCACCTTTGGTCTGTCCATGTTAGGGATGGTCCAGGTCCATGCTGCAGGCTCCTGCAGAGCTTGCTTAGAGCTTTGGAAGAATTGTCTGCCTTCCAGACAGTGATAGCCCCGTTTCTTTAAGGGCCTCTCTCCATGCTTGGAGGTATAATGAGGAAGATGCTGTGGAACATATTACCCCATTATGAGTCACATTTAAATTTAAACCACAGTCAGTTGTTCAAATACTTTCAATTCAGACAGTGTTTTGTCTTGTTTTTCAGTCAGAGAATACGTTTAGAGTGAGCTGCTATAGACTTAGGCCAAATCTCCACGGTGCAAATCTGAGGCAATTTACACTAACTGAAGCAGAGCTACTCCAGACAGATCTCCATATAATCAGGAGCAGAGGGGCCTTGCTCTCTTTTCTTGCCAAGAAGTGCTGTCTCTAATGCCATGGAAAAAAATACCCGGAAGCAATATTTGTGACTGTGAGCTGGTGCAGGATGTCTGTATTACAGATTTCACCTGGGGCATTTGATTTTAATTGACTGCTGTCACTGTGATCCACATCTAAAGCAGCATATTTGGATTTGTCCTGAAACCAGACTCTTGCTATCTAGAAGGTTAGAAGGTTATGTTAAATGGAAAATGTACTGTGCTCTTTGAAGTGCCAAATTCAGTATAAAGAGTGGATCAAATATCTTTCTACTCTGACAACCTTCTCTTCCTTCCTGGGCCCCCTCAGCCACAGCTCAGGACCAGAGGAAGGTAATATGCAGTATATTTCAGTTGAATTACTGAATTACTGCTTTCTCCTTGTTCCAGAATGATTATTTTTTTTGTTGTTGTTGTTTGATCTACTGTTTCCCCTGAAAAAAAAAAACAGAAGAGAAAACCAAAATCAGTATGCTGGAAACCATATATAGAGTACCTTTGGCAAATAATCTGTGAGTGTGGGTGAGGGGAAGTATTTATCACTGCATCATACTCACTGTGATTTGAGTGCTTGTCCCAGATGCAGCCACTTCTTGCCAGGACCAGAGCAGTTATTGAAGAAGGCTTGAAGACGTATATAATATCCCCATTAGCTACTGGCATGAGCCAGCATGTACTCGCAGCTCAGCACTGCTGTGTGTAGAAATGTGGGGCACTGAGCTGATTTATTGCTGTTTGCAGTGCAGGTACAGTGCATGTTCTCCTCCCCCTCTGCTCTGCCCTGGTGACACCACACCTGCAATGCTGTATCCAGTTTCGGGTTCCCCAATTCAAGAGAGACAGGAATCTACTGGAGAGAGTCTAATGGAGGGCTATGAGGATGACTTAAACATCTCTTCTATGAAGAAAGACTGAGAAAACTGGGGCCATTCAGCCTTGAGAAGAGAAGGCTGAGCAGGGATCTTATTAACACCTATAAATATCTGAAGGGGGGGGGGGGGGTATCAAGATGAAGGTAACAAGCCTCTTTTTGGTGGTGCCTAGTGGTAGGACAAGGAACAGTGGATATAAGCTGGAACACAGGAGGTTTCACCTCAACAGGAGGATAAACTTCTTTACAGAGAGGGTGACAGAGGACTGGAACAGGCTGCTCAGAGAGGTTGTGGTGTTGTCTTCTCTGCAGACTTTCAAAACCCACCTGAATGTGTTCCTGTGTGGCATGCTCTAGATAATCCTGCTTTGGCAACAGGATTGGACTAGATTGTCTCTGGAGGTCCCTTAAAAATTCTAACATGCTGTGATTCTGTGATTATAGGGAGCTTAGGAATGAAGGATGTGGGTCAGAAACCAGCTGCTAGGTTTGGGTTCCTGCTCTTTAGACTGTAATCTGGTGGGGTAGTCAAGCCCACATTACACTGAGACACAGGCAAGATGTAACCAAGCACTGAGCATGGTAGTTATTGTCATGAGGAATATCAGTTTAGCTTGGTGGCCTTGAACTAGAAAGCCCATTGGAGGGGGGAAGGTAATATTGCTGTTTGGGGGTTGGATGTGGGAAACTGTGAAGCTTTCTTGGAGAGAAGCCTATATGAAGAAGAATAAATGATGGAAGAAAATGGAGGAAGACAGGAGTGGTTTGTGTGGAAGCTTGTAGGGGTGGAAAGAGAAAAACACAGGGAAAATCGTGATTTATGGAGAAAAATGCAGGCAAGAGGAAGGGAAGAAAGAGGGGTGGCTTGCAGGAGACAACAGCATCTTAGAAGAAAGTCCAGATGAGCAGATAGCAAAGAAGTGTTATCCAGATAGCATGTCAAAGTGTTGCAGTGAAATGCACATGAACATGAGAGATGACTGTCAGTGACAGGACTGAGGAAGAGGAAGGGCTTGAGAGATCTGTACATCAAGGGGTGATGAACACAGGAGTACCCTTCAGGATCTAGGGGATTTGGCTAGAAGACAGAAGAACCCACTCTATTTTTGTTGACTTTGGCTCCTTTTTGATGATATTTTAATAACACATAATGTGCCTCTGGCAAGTTAAAGCTAAATGCTAGACAAGTTCGCTTGTTTTGTTTCATTTTATATAAAGTCTTTCTTTTGAGCTATCTTAAAATCTCCTAAACAGCAGGAAATTGCACTCAATATTTGAGAATCTTCCAGGAGAAGGACTCCAGACCCTCCGTTCTTGTTTATTGCTTATACAATGCAAAGTCTTCCTGACTGCTTAACTGAATGGCCTCAGGGCTATCCCCAACTTAAACTGCACATGTATCTTCAGTGGCAAGAGGAAGGCCCTGTTTGGGGAACAAATGGAGAGGAAATCCCTTCTTAGGAGCTATACTCTTCCCACAGCTCATCCCCTCACCACAGGGTGATGCAGTGAGTCAGTCACAATGATTCCATGGCATACTTGACTTCCCCTCCCTTTTTGACCTGCTTTAGCTGCTCATCTCTTTACCCCCCTCATCCTTCACCTTCTTTTACCTTTAAGCAAGTAGCAGCCAGCACTGTAAGAGAATCCTAGTGCAGCTGTAGCCCATCCAGATATCAAAGGGGCTGGGTTATGTGTGCAATATGTTCTTTTTATTTGCAAGTTTGCATGAAGAACGTGTCTGGCAAGTTCTGAGCAGATGGATCAGAAAGCTATGGGGTTTTCTGAAAAAACCTTTGGCAAGTACTCCATACCTTTCTATTTTGGCAGGAACTCTGCATCTCATATACTAGTCTCTAAAGATTCTGCCCTCAGTTTGAGCCTGATTCAGAGACCTTTGCAAGTAATGGAAAGACTTCCAGTCGTGAGCAGGGGGGCTGTAAAGCCCTTTTAAATTCATAGCACTGAAGGCAGTGTCTGAATTATGCTTTTGCAGAAGTGATTGCAAGAAGAGGTTGACAATTCACACAGAATTTGGGGGGAAAAAACAGTCAATCACTTGCACTAGTGGTGATAAGAAGCAGCTAAGATTTTGATAGGCAAGAGACTCCTATCTATCTGGCAAAAAGCTGCTACATGGAGGCTTTGCACTTTATAACGTATGTTTCTACATATAAAGAGTAAGAAACTGGAGAGGTTTGCATCAGAATTAAGAGTTTGCTTATCCTTGCATCCAAGATAGGGTCAAAGACCTTGAATTCAAACAGGGAGTGAGAAAGGATTAAGAATTAGCATATTCATTTTTAACATGAAGCTTCAAAAAGGGCTGGATGAAGTACCTGAGAGCTGTCTGAGGAGGCCTTTGGAACCAGGCAGTGAGTGAATCTTTCAGCAGAGTAAATAGTGTGGAGGAATAGTACACGATACACAGCTGCATATGCAGACCTTGGGAATCTGGTTATTCCACTACAGAGAGTTAAGCTGGAGTCCCTTCTAGTTTCTTCTAGTTCAGGAGAGGTTATCCTAAATGGCAGTTTTCAGCCATGATGTTGTGCATAGCTGAATTTATCTCTCTTCTGATGTTAACCAGCGCTAGCACATCGTTTACCACTGGATCTCATTCTTTGGGCTTATTTACTTTGAGCTTATAAGTGCATGTCAGGTTATTTCCATTCTTTTAAAAGGCCCTTGAAGTTCCATTGGAAACCATGGATAATGACTGATAAGAGACAGATTAGTGAGCCTGCCAAGATGTTGTAATACACAAGAACATCGCAGGAGCCTGAAATGACAGAGAAGGGAAGGAAGGAAGTTATCAGGGAGCCAATAGCATCTGGAGAAAGGAGATCAGACAGTGCAGAATGAATGGAGAGGTAAAGCAGATTAATAGCAGGTTTTTACTAGATAGTGCCATATTTGCAGCTATTCAGTGATTGCAGAACCCACACTGGTTAAAGCAGTGACCATGCCAAGTTCCAGGGCAATAAAGCAGACAGGATAGGTATTTTTAAGTGGCCATCTGATCTTCTTCTTATATTTTGAAAGTTAATCAACCTTTTTTAAAGGAAGCTAAGTCACTAAAAATACTTCCTGACAGTTGGTGACCATAATACTCAAACCCAGCCATAAAATGCCCTCGTTGCTAAAGCTGGGCCTTTGATGCGTGCCTGGGGTTTTAGTGGCTGCAGCAGATGTATGTTAATGAGGCATCAGCCTGTGTGTCATCGCTGCTGAACCACATTCAGTTTTTTGTTTGTTTGTTTGCTTGCTTGATGGGGAGGTGATGAATTTATTAGCCCAAACTATTCCACTGTAAATTACACTTAATTGTAATTTCCCTATTCTTCTGCATTTGATTGTGGTAACTATAGAAAACTAGAAGCAGTTATTGGCCAGACTGTCAAATCTGAAATAAGCTAAGCAAGTTGCTGTTTGGGAGCTCTAGTTATTTGAAAGAACCAGTGTGTCTTTCTGTCAATTTTTTTTTGCCTTTTATGTGTGTAATGAGTCATTGAAGACAGGCTGTTCTGGCGTCTGCTCTTAGTGGCTGTTGTCTAGAATACATACACTAATGTTTTCACTCAGTTATCCTCTGCTTTAGCTGCTGATAGGAGAAAGGGAGTGGGCAAAGGAAAACTTGAGGAAAATAATTAAGTTTCTCTTAGCAGGGTCTTGGGGTTTGGACTTGTTTGTTTGTTTTCCTTCTGAAACAGTATAATTACACCGATGCCAAATGCTGCTGCTCTGCTTAGATCAGCCTCTGATATGCTCCATTTTTAGAAGAAGCCATGTGTCTACTAGTTTTGCAAACAATTTGTTTTCTTTGTTTGCTTCCTAAACATGCGTAGCTGTACAAGCAGGAGCAACGCTTGGTTTGCAGCTGGCTGCTTCACGAGCCCTTTTCTGCAATTAACTGCATTATTTGTTTATTCGTGTGTTTGTTTTGCACCGATCTGCTGGCAGTAGCTGCGCGTATGTGGTATCTAGAGATCCTTCATAGGTATTTGTCAGATCATTTTTCCTCAGGTCTTTTTTAGAAGGATCAACATAGGAAAAAAAGTGATGAGGAGAGGGATAGCAGTGCCTGTAGAAAAAGACAGCAGAGTTTCAAGGTACAAGATACTTTGTCAAGAAGATATAAACAAGCACTGTGCTATTTGATTTCCTGTGAAAGGGACAAATCCTGTGCAAAAGAAGGTAGACAAAACCAAATTGTTCTTAGAATTTAGAGCATTGATCCTGAATGAAAATTACTCTGCACACTGGGCTAGAAGTCTGCTGGATAACAATTTGGTCGCACAAAGGTCTACTTTTCAGGTCTTCATTTCGCTTCTACAGATACCAGTTGTGCAGCAACATTTCTGATAACAGTGTTCCATGAGGTTGTGATCGGCTAAGCATAAAGTAAGACAGTATTTATGGGCAAGGCAATGTTTATAGGTAAAGATAATACTTCTTCTAAGACCAGTCAGTATAGTTGGAAGTGGACAAGCTTTCAAGCACAAAAGCTGCAAGGGGAAGGTAAGACCAGAAATGTAGTGCATGCTACAAAGAAGGGAAAATGGCAGAAAAAACCTGAAGTACTTATTAATAATTTCTGGAAGACTCACTTGAAGAGCATCTTGTAGCTGTAAAAATTTCTGAGAGGTTCCTACAAAGAAGCCACTTTCTTTACTAGCATGTAGAGCTAAATTGTTTCTAGCACGGATGGAAACAGAATACAGTGCAGTAATATAGATGAAGAGTCCTTCATCAGGTTCTTTTGTGGAAGGAAATTGAGGATCCAGCCTGGGATTTTATCATCCGTTGCCTTTCCACACTTGAAATAATGTAATAGTAAAAGAAGGAAAAAGAGGAAATGATGAGGCTAGAAAATCATTCTTGCTTACAGGCAATGAGGTTGTTAAAATCATACATCACCCTAACACTATAAAGGTACTTAGCCCAGAAGAGGAGATTGAAGGAGACATGCCAATTTTGCTAAGTATGACACTCATCACACTTGAGGGCCTTTTGCTTAAGAGCTACTAGTGCTTGTTTAACTCATGGTGTCAGTTGTGGAAGCTATGCCATATTTAGTTTGTGACTTTTTGGCTTATTCTTCATAATTTTCTTCCTGAACATGCAGCATGAACATTGAGAGAAGCTTTGCTTTCAGATATCAGTGATACCAAAGAATGGATAATATCTAGCTTTCTTAAACCACAGTGCTCATCCTGTCCCACAGTGTCCTGCAGTTTTGAAACCTGCAAACACTTTTCTTGTCATCCAGTTCATTGTGAGGATGGATGTTCTTTGTATCATTGGATGCAGTGATGATTTCTTGTACTTTTACAAATACCTTTCGTGCCAGGTACACACTGCCAACTCTCAACTTTGTCTTTTAGTAGCAGTGACATTGGAATAAAGACATTTAATTTTGGATACCAAGGCACAGCTAAGTCTTCAGAACATACCTAAGACCAATTATAGTTAACACGAGGAGATTGCTTTTGGCACATTACTTACTTTTAGATCCTTACATCACTGCCAAAACTGAGGTATGCAATTTCTGGAGTCTTTGGAAAGATATGACTGTGCAGAAAGGAAGAGAAATGATCCAAGTTCTTGTGTCCCATTTGCCTCGCACCCCCCCCCACCCCAACACATCTTTGCAGAATGACAGCTGCATTACATCCTCAGAAACACTTGAGTTGACCTGATAAAGACCAAAGGCAAGGCAAAGTTATATTTGTACTTCTCTGGGACTTTCCCAGCATTGATTACTGATTCTCTCATCCCTCTGGCACTTCTGAGTAATGGTAGTCCCCTTGCTGCTGCCAGACTCTCTGTAAACAGTTGTTCAAACACTTTGTTTGAAGGTTGCCTCATAAAAAGGAGTCCCAATGTTCAGTGTTTGAGTGCCCTCAGTTTCTACTGAGAACTCAGCATCGCCTACTAGGGGCACTTAGTAATTTCCTGGACTTGTACCAACATCTCATGTCTTTTTCCTAAAGTGTTGTTCAGAAAGAAGGCAAAGAGCTTGTCATGCTGCTGTTCTTCTCATAAGACAAATATTATTGTGGGAGCTGCACTGTTGGCCTTTGAGAGATCCAGCAGTCTAATGCAATAAATAGAGACTCTACATGTTGGACAGAATCTGGCATTTTCAAGCCTGCTTTTCTTTCTAATTATGAAAAGCCTAATTTTATCATGATGACATAATTTCACTCCCCTTTTGAAATGTATTTTTCTTCACATGTATTGTGCAGTTTCACCACTGTTTTATTCCAGCAGCATTTTCTAAATGTCAGGTCGATCTGGGCTGAGAAAACAGGAGTAAACAATGAGACATTTTTGGTTAGTCATTTGAAGATGGACTTGGATGGTTAAAAGAGAGGAAGAACCCAAAACATTGCATGAAGTTGCTCAGCCTGGCATGCCAGAAGTTACAAAGTGATGTTGTCATTTCGTATCTTAATTGAAATTGACAATGTGGCATGGCATTCTGGCTTCCTACATCACAAAACTATCAACATAGTAATAGCCAGGAAACCAGAAACTTGTTAGCAGCCAGAAGTCTGATTGTTTTCGTCCTGGAGTTAGGGTGAAGAACATCAGGCTGTGCTTGTGTGTGGGAGGGCACTTGCTGAATTGCTTAGACAGGAGGAAGACTGTGGTCATTCGAAATTCTAGGCATACAGTGCTGTGCTGTGTCTTGAAAGGGAGGAGCTGGGTTTTCTTTTTACAGGTATTTTTTTAATTGCATGGTCAGTAGCAAGACTTGCTGAAACTTTTGACACCTTTAGCTGGCATCCAAGTTGGGATGGAAGCAGCATCGGTTGTTGCACAAATCCGTGCGGCCATGATTCACACCAGGCTGTCTCTGCACACACCCAGCTTGTCTATATGGACAATAACTTTTTTTTCTGTTTAATGTATGACTAGTGCCTGTAGTCAGAGGGAAGGCTGTAAGCATGAGTAAGGCAATACCGTACAGATTAGCTATGGGTGAGCAATATGCTATCTGCAGTTTAGAGACTGCTTTGTATAGGCTATACTTTAGTGTCTGATGTGGTGCCCTACCAGTGTAAGTGCTACTGAAGAAGGTAAAATAGCCTCTCTTGATGTTACAGTTATTGTGACCACATGTGTTGCAGGGCAGTCTTTCTGTGTGATTTCTGTTGGGAAAGAGTCTGTGATGCCATGTTTTGCTTGGGAGCATAAGCTGATTTCATTAGGGTGTTTTTATGTCACCTTCCCCTCCTCGCACACCCTGAGGAAACTCTTCCTGAAAACTTGGCTGAATGTACATCTGCTGGGTAGAGTTTTGAGGTGTGATAGTTTCTTCTGCTATTTTATAATGTTGGTGGTCCATTTTAATAAAAAAACCCCAGGTAACTGTTAACATATAGGCAGTTATATTTATTTTTTTCTTGCAGGTTCTAAAATCTAAAGAATTATCATCACCAGGACAGCGCTACATTGACAGCAAAGTAGTTAAAACAAGAGCTGAAGGAGAATGGTTGTCTTTTGATGTCACTGAGGCTGTACATGAGTGGCTCCATCACAGAGGTGACAACAGTGCTCTTTGCCTTCACTCCTGCCCCAACTGCTCCTCCATTAACTCACCAATATTTCAGAGTCATTCCACGTGTAAAAACCAACTCCACTTACTTTTATGTTTTGCAGACAGGAATCTTGGATTTAAGATAAGCTTACATTGTCCATGCTGCACCTTCGTGCCTTCCAATAATTATATCATCCCAAATAAAAGTGAAGAGCTTGAAGCAAGATTTGCAGGTAACAAAAGAGCAAAAAAAGCTTTTAAAACTTTTTAAAGTGTTGAGATAATTGAGGATGAAAACAAAGGGCCCTTACTGCCTCTCTAAATGGCATTCAGCTGATTGCCAAGTTGCTCATTTGGGGATCTTGATTCTCAGCTCGTACGAAGTGGTGTTGAAGGCACAAGGGTAAAAACTATATCAGCTGAACTGTTCTAAAACCAGATGGCATGAATAAGCCATCTCATTCCACGCATGCAGCTTAGATATCCTTAAGTGTCTGTGTTGCACTTTGCAGCATGTACACTGAATATCCAGTTTTGGATTTAGGGAAGATTCTTGCATGGTATACCATCCATTGCTGGATAGTCATGAGATAACTTGCTGAATGTTTTCAAAATAACCCCTTTGACTGCTGTCCATCCTAGCACTGTAACAGTTCAGGCTTAGTAGAGAAAGCTACTGCTGAAAAGTAGAATTAGGGTGATGTTTGGCATGCATTTAAGCTGCTGGCAGAAGGTATGCGTGTGAGCATGGTGGATTTTATGTGTGTTAAACAATACTTCTGGCAAGTTTCCAATGTATAGGTAAGGCAGTAGTTGACTGCTTTGCTTACAGAAAGTGAAGGTCTCGGTCATTTTAGGTACCTGCACACATACTTCCAGCTCTTCAGGAACACTAGATATCTCCAGCTGTTCTTTTGAGGTTTTTTTTTTTCATGCTATTTTCTGGTCATATCAGAAATATTTTAAATTACTCTGGGTAATGGCATCAGTTGCTTTGGGAACAGCTGGACAATATGTGCCAGGCTTAGATAAACGTCCTACAGTGTTTTACTACCAGTGCACTGTGGGTTGAAGAGACAGCAGTGGTGTGCCTGTATACATGCACCTCCAGGGAGGTGGTCGAGGCCCCGTCCCTGGGGGTGTTTCAGACCAGGCTGGATGAGGCTCTGTCCAGCCTGATCTAGTGTGAGGTGTCCCTGCCCATGGCAGGGGGGTTGGAATTAGATGATCCTTGTGGTCCCTTCCAACCCTGAATGAAACTATGAAACTATGAAACTTTCAGCAGTGGAAGTGGAAGTCTGGTTCTTAGGTGAAATCAACAGAACTTAATTTAGTTTATGCTGATTATCTCAATATGCCTACACTGGCACACTGAATTTATTGTAGCATATTTCCATGTTACTTACACAAAGTATTTTTTATGCTGACAATTAGCTTGGTAAAAGCGAAAAGATTAAGAAATAAACAGCAGTTTGCGGTTAGGGTTATGGATGTATCTGCTTCTCATGGGCAGCAGACAAGGCAATATAGAGTACATCAAGGTCATGTAAGCTCTCTTGTGTTTCAAGCCACTAAAGAGTCACTTTCAAAGAGGGAGATATTGTTTACTTGGCTTTGCTATGGCTATTGTGCACCAGTACATATAAAACTATAGCTATATTAGAACCCAACCCAAAATCTGTTTATACAGTTCTCCTTTATTAAAGCATGTTGTGATTTGGTTCGTTTGTTTTCCAAGATTTGACTGTATTGCTTGTCATGTGTCAGTGTTTTCTAACCTTTGTTTCACTGCATTGGAATTTTTTTCTCTTAATTTCATCTATTTACATATGGTTAAAGATACTGTGTTTATTTAGAAAATTGTTAGCATGTTTGGTCATTGCAGTTGTAAATGTTACAAGAAGTGTATCTTTCTGGTTAGTATTATCTGGTTCACATATTTTTTCAAAAGGATCTTAGCAACAGGCATAATGTGAGCTGTTCAGGCCCTTAGGAAAGGCTGATACCTTCAGTCTTTTGCCTGTGCTATTGCCCTGATAAGAACCTCTGAGGCAGTGTTTCAAGAGAAAATGCAAAATGCAAGGCCATTGATTGCCACTGCAAGAAGAAATATTCTGCTCAGTGTCCTTGCTGTGCCCACAGAAAAGGAGAGGCTAGCAGAACTGACTTACTGGGGGTAAAAATAAAAGATTTAAGTAAATTGGCAATGGGAGACAGAGAGTTTGCATGCACTAGAAATCCACAAATCTGATAGAGATAACTAATGGGGTCGAAGTTAAGTAGTGAGAAGTGCAGGTGGAGTATCCAGATCAGCTTTAATGAGGTTACAAGGATTTAAAAGGTACATAACTGTTTAAAGATGGGAATACTGTCCTCTGTGAAGTGATAAAAGCATCACTGCTTGAGGTATTTGGAAAGTAAACAACGCAGATGCAATGACTGAAGTAATCTTTTCTGTTACTCCTTTCAACATTTCTGGTAAATGTCCTGGAATGCCCTTAAATGGCTGTGAATGTGGGAGGGCTGATAAAACTGTGACTATCTTGGGAATCCTGGGTTGAAATTTGCCCCCACCTCCCCAGTAAACATGCTCAGCTGACACCATCATTGCCAAGTTTCTGAGAGATATTCTTTTTTTAAGAGATGGTTTATTTAATTTGTGAAGAAAAAAGCAACACAATGTTTATCACCAAAATGTATTTTTTGAAGGTATTGATGACTACACATATTCCAGTGGTGATGTGAAAGCTTTAAAGTCCAATAGGAAAAAATACAGTGGGAAGACCCCACATCTCCTGCTAATGTTATTACCCTCCTACAGACTTGAGTCGCAACAGCCCAGTCGGCGGAAGAAGCGTGCTCTAGATGCTGCCTATTGTTTTAGGTAACTATACATCCATGTTCAATACACTTACATAGTAGTACCAGCTTGTAAGGTATAATGCAGTTGTTTATCATGTTTCTGTATGGTTGACATTAATGAAGAGTATGGACCCTCATTAGCCGATCCATGAGGTCTGTGTGCAGCAAGTACCTGCCCGATGGTTTCCAATCCCATAGCGACAGTGGCAGATGAGGAGGGTTGTGGCCTTAGAAATCAGTCCCATAATTAAGCCAAATTACCACCTCCACTGTGCTTACCTACTCAGAGGGGCCACTCAGGAGGACCTGGAGAGAGATAGTTGTTAGTCCTCCAGGGAAACCATTAGGCTTATCTGTTTAAGCAATTCCCACCATGTCTAAGCATCTGATTTCAGTTACAGCATAAGCTACCGTTGCTGTGATTTGGGTGTGAATTTTCAGGACTCAAACTTGCCTGCCTGTGAAGCATCGATCAGGGAGCAAGCAGCTGGATTATTTTTATTCTCTGTGCTGTCTTTGTTATGACCCATGTGTTCGTAATTTATTTCCCAGGAACGTGCAAGATAATTGCTGTCTGCGTCCACTTTATATTGACTTCAAGAGAGATCTTGGCTGGAAATGGATTCATGAACCTAAAGGTTATCATGCTAATTTCTGTGCAGGAGCCTGCCCATATTTATGGAGTTCAGATACTCAGCACAGCAGAGTGAGTAATGCTTTTGCTAATTTTCAGCTTCTGTTTTATAACTGGAGGGTGAAACATGTTTCTGGGGTGGCTATCAGCACCAATGCCCAAAATGTGTGTCTATTATCTCAGTAATTAAGGATGATGGAATGTTGCCCTATAGAGGACCCTGCCAGATGTGTTGAAGCAGTAGGGATGTATTAGCCCAGAGATTTTATTTTAGTGTGTTCATCAGTATGATAAGTGGATGAATTGAATGCCTTTTGTGAGCAGGAGCTTAGTGTAGCTTTGGGAAGCTGCCTGGGAAGGGCATTATAGAGTCTGAGTGTAAGGTGGCATAATGAGTTCTGTCACCAAAGGCACTGAAGAAGTCACTGTCAGAGTAACCAAAGGGCTAAGCTGTACCACCTGATTATCAATTAATTTTATGGCCTGCCAGTTTTTATTTTTCCTTATTACTGACATGCTACCATGCTGAATTTCATGAAAATACGCTGATAGGTGTTCTTCTTTTGCTTCAAAATATGAATCATTCTTGCACATTGAAAATTTGTATGCCAGTGTGGAGCTTTGTGTCTGGGATGCCAAAGAACCGATAGTCATCTGAGATGGAACTTTTTATTTTAGGGGTTAGATGTGGTGTTTTATCCAGCTGTCTTAGGATGAGTAGTATTCTGCTGTGAAGTGCTTAATGCTGTCAGCTGTCAGTACATCTAACTATTCTGTTTGGACACAGGAAAACTACCACAGTCTCAAGCTGCGCCAGGGGAAGCTTAGGCTCAAGGTGGGGAGAAAGTTCTTCACAGAGAGAGTTGTTAGCCATTGGAATGTGCTGCCCAGGGAGGTGGTGGAGTCACCATCCCTGGAGGTGTTCAGGAGGGGATTGGACGTGGCACTTGGTCCTATGATTTAGTAGTCATGAGGTCTGTGGTGACAGGTTGGACTTGATGATCTTTGAGGTCTCTTCCAACCTTATTGATTCTATGATTCTATGATTCTACAGATGTCTAGACAACAGACCAAAGCAGCAGGCATTTGCATCTCGTTTGTCACATAGCAAGAATTTCACCCTCAGGTCCATACTAAGAATGATGCCTCCCATTTTTCACATTTCCTTTAAAATACCAGATCAATATCAAACTCTCTGAAGAGAGTTCTATTCTATTCAGCTCCCTCTGTAGAGAGGACTCTTCATGTCCAAGAAGCAATTAGATTCTCCTTTGCTCTCAAAAGCCATGATGATGTGTTCTTCCTGAATTAACAAGCCTAGGCATAGATATCCTTTGTGATATCCTTTGTAGCTGTTGCTGGCTGTGGCATTGAATTGTTAGCAATGTCAGCAGGCAGAAGTACAAACAAGGTAAGTATGTTTCTGTGCTGGTATAAATAGGTATGTTTCTGTACTGGTGTGCAGTAGTAGTGTACAAACTTTGGAGCAGCACTTGTTTTTAAAGGAAAGAGGAAGAATAACTGTCATGGTCACAAACATGTGGTTTGGAGAGTTGCCCAAGAAATCAGAAGTTGCTTAATAAAGTAGTTAGTGTTGCTGTCTTGAACAGATCTTCTGTCTCTCTAAGCTGCAAATGTTATGTTGGAAGTTCTAGGAAAAGGTCACTTGGTGTTTGGCTAACACATTAATGGCATCCTCAGAAATACCTATGCATCATCAGCGGGTAACCCTACATACTTCCCTTGCAGAGAACCATGCATATGAATCCAACGTGACATAAAGCGTCACCACTGCTAATCTCACCACAGCTGATTCTCAGCAGGATTAACTGCAGTTGAGTCCTGGTGCTTGCAAGGTGGCATCAATGAATTTAGCAAAATGTAGCCAGAGAGGAAAAGGAGTGCTTATGCTCTGAAGGGCCCTCTTCCCCCTTTGGTGCACTTGTAAAGACAGATGGTAATCTGAAGATACCGATACAGCCCTTTCAGTTTCTTCTTTCCATATCAATCAATACAGTGTGTGTGTTGAATAAGAGGGCAAGTTGTAAGCGTGTACCTGTTTTGAGGTTTAAGACTGTGTGGATAAAATCTTGGGAAACTCAGGCAGATTGTGATGCCAGACTGAAGTGAAGAAGCATAAAAACTACTAATACCCAGGAATCTTCATACTGCTTTCAGGGGGCTTTAGGCTGGGGTCGGAGTGGCTGAAGAGCTCCCAAACAGAGAGGGACCTGGGTGTGCTGATCGACAGCCACCTGAATATGAGCCAGCAGTGTGCCCAGGTGGCCAGGAGGGCCAATAGCATCCTGGCCTGCATTAGGAACAGTGTGGCCAGCAGGAGCAGGGAGGTCATAGTGCCCCTGAACTCTGCTTTGGTTAGGCTGCACCTTGAGTACTGTGTCCAGTTCTGGGCCCCTCAGTTTAAGAAGGACATCAAAACACTTGAGCGTGTCCAGAGAAGGGCAACAAGGCTGGGGAGAGGCCTTGAACACAAGCCCTATGAGGAGAGGTTGAGGGAGCTGGGATTGTTTAGCCTGGAGAAGAGGAGGCTCAGGGGTGACCTCATTGCCCTCTACAACTACCTGAAGGGTGGTTGTAGCCAGGAAGGGGTTGGCCTCTTCTCCCAGGCAACCAGCACCAGAACAAGGGGACACAGTCTCAAGCTGCACCAGGGGAGGTTTAGACTCGAGGTGAGGAGGAAGTTCTTCACCGAGCGAGTCATTCGTCATTGGAACGGGTTGCCCAGGGAGGTGGTGGAGTCATCGACCCTGGAGGCGTTCAAGGGGAGATTAGACGTGGCACTTGGTGCCATGGTCTAGTCATGGGGGTCTGTGTTGATAGGTTGGACTCGATGATCCTCGAGGTCCTTTCCAACCTAAGTGATACTGTGATACTGTGAATTTGCTCTGCAGTGGCAAGAAGGCATAGGTAGCTGTCTTAATGTCTCCTTTTCCCTTTCTTCTTCTAGGTACTCAGCTTGTATAACACCATAAATCCAGAAGCTTCTGCTTCTCCTTGCTGCGTGTCCCAGGATTTGGAACCCCTCACCATCCTCTACTACATTGGCAAAACACCCAAGATCGAACAGCTGTCCAACATGATCGTAAAGTCTTGCAAGTGCAGCTAAAGGATATCCCCATGAATAGCATGACGTGTGTGTATTGAAAAAAAAAAAGTAACCAAGGGAAAAAAAGAAAGAGAGAGTGGGAAGGAGAGGAAAAAAAAAACAAACGAAACCCCAGGTTCATCAGTGTTAAAGAAAAGAAGAAAAGGAAAGAAAAAAACAACCAAAAAAAAAAGAAGAAAAAAAAACCTCGGTACTAGTCTGAACTGTTTGGAAGTTTGTTTTGTGTTTTTTGGGTGGGGGTTTTTTTGTGTTTTTTTTTTTTTTTTTAAACTTGGCATCTGAAGCAAAACATTTGAAGGCCTTTATTACTACATTTCACCTACACATAGTGTGAGATAGAGCAGAAGCAAAGTTAAAGAAAACAAAGCAAAACCAAAAAAAAACCAACAACAACAACAACAACAGCAAAGGAAAGAAAAAAAAAACAAACAACAAACCTTTTAAAAAACAAACACTGGAAGAAATTTGTTAGTGTTACTATGTGAAAGGAAAAAAACAGGAAAATCCCATGAAGTGGAGTTGCTGTATCTTGTCCCGTGCCTTACTTGATCTCTCTGTATTGTTACGCAATAGGCATCCTACCCATTCCTCTTAGTTGTAGAGTTAACAGTGCGTTATTTATTTGTGTGTAAAAAAAACTTATCAAATGAACACTTCCATCTCGGCATTGGAAAAACAGGAAACCAGCCAATGTGGACAAAGTGGAGACCAAATCAGCTGCCAGAAATGCCTATAGAGCCTAAAGGAACACGAGCTCAAAAGAATGAGACGACTAACGGTTAGTTTAGTTTGATTAAAATAGAAATCAGTTATTACGTTATCGAGAAACTCTGTCTTTAAAATCCCTAATTTTTCATGCCAGCTGCCTAGAGAGGCTTCTTGTAAGGTCTCAAACACTTGTTTTAAATACTGAATAATTTACTAATAAAGGACACTCTGTTTCAGTCTCAAAGACAAGTCTATAAGATTTTCTTTTTTTTTACTGTAAATGATTTAAATTTCAGTTTAGTAAAACCAGTGAAATATTTAACATGTACTGGTCTAATCTTCAGACCTTAATATGTTGCTGTATAGCTATGCTATGGGATTTTTTTGTTCTTTTGGTATATGTAACCATACCTAGAGTATTACAATAGGTGGGTAGTAAAAGCCAGCTTAATTGGAAACATATCTGTAGATCTCTATTTGTAAACTATTAAAAAATTAATTACTTTATGTGTAATGTGTAAATTTTCACCATATTTTTGTACTCTGTAATACTTTCAGCTCTCATGAGTTTGACTTTGAATTTGGGGCTCTTTTTTGATCACTCAGAATCATGTGTTTCCCTCTAGCTGGCCAGTATGAGTAGAGTCCCTGTATTTTGACTTGCACTACAAATACATGTTTTATAATAATTGCTATACATGTGCTTTGTATATTGTTCATCATTATGACATAAGCTACCTGACTCCATTTGTTTTCTGTTTTACAAAAAGGATGGATTAAAGCAGTCTCTTCCCCCTGCTCTGCCCCTCCCTCCGAGGTTGTCCCTGTTTGTAACACTTGAATCACGATGCGGTTCATATTCCGAGACCTTTCAATATCCTTTTGGCTATAGACATTCAAACAGATGGGCAGGGAGTGAGGTGTTGCAAGAGGAGATGTCCCAGCCTGGCTGGGGCAAGGCAAACCCTGGCAGAGAATGGCATTTGCCTCCATGCAGAAGGCTGGTGAGAAGGACCTGCCTCAACAATGCCCTGAATGAGGCATGAGCAGGACTGGTTTCTGGTCAGGGGCCGTGTGTCAGCCTCGAGCACAGCGAGGACTTGCTCCCATGCTTATTCTGTGGGACTGATCCTGCTCCTATTGCAGGAAACACAGGTTTGCCTTTGACTTCTGCAGTGGCACGTCAGGCTGTTGGGTTGTGTGTAAGTATCTGCAGAATCAAACTTTTGGATTTTTGCAAGTTTGCCAGGTTTTGTTTGGTTGGTTTTTTTTTCAATGGAGTTCACATTACAACTTCTTTAAAAACAGAAACCAAAAAAAAAGGAACATGGAGTTCCTAGGATTCTGTTGTTGTTACACATTTAAGTATTGTAGAGGTAGTTAAAAAAAAGGAATAAAAATACTTCATTTAAAAAAAAAGAGAAGCCCCAACCAAAATTAGCCCCCCCAAAAAAAATAATCACGCAGAGGGCACATTGAGTTCATTTTACAATGAATGATTTCGCACAGCAAAGCTGGAAAGCTGCATTAGAAACACACTACTTGGAAGAGAAGGCCACTTTCTGTCATTGGCCCAAGTCCCTGGAGGTGTTTAAGACCAGGCTGGATGAGGCTCTGTCCAGCCTGATCTAGTGTGGGGTGTCCCTGGCCATGGCAGGGGGGTTGGAACTAGCTGATCCTTGTGGTCCCTTCCAACCCTGAATGATACTATGATACTATGGTGTCAGGAGGACGCTCCTGAGCTTGATGTAGTCAGATCCAGTTTTAAGAAGTGGAATTTCTTTGGCTTCAGCAGAACACTGATGCAAAAGCGAAGTGCCGCAGTTGCTTGCACATGCAGCTCCTCGGGACTTCAGTACAACCTGTGCTTATTGCCTAGATGGAAACAGAGCCCCACAGATGATCTAATCCCACCCGTTGACTCAGTGCAGAGGAGGAGGTATGTTAGACTTCTGATTGATTTAGTGAGTTGAGATGAACAAGTGAAAAATCTGTCCTGCTAACACTTGCTTGAGCCAGACTTACTCCAGTGAGAAGATGCACTGAACTCAGTGAAACTCCTCAGGGTAGTAAATACTCTGGATTTTGCTGTGTATACGGCAGCAAAATTAGTTTTATCAGGTTCAGTATGAGAACTGTATTTTTGTTGGACAGGAAAGGAGACGAGGACGAACGTATTACACAACACTAAAGCTTTGCTGCAATTCTCTGCTGTGGGAGTGCAGCTCAGAACTGGTTTGGAAGCTTCAAAACCGTGGAAGAAGAGCTAGCACAGTTCTCCGACTAGACTCACCGTGCGCTGGACGCAGCTGAAAATTTCAGTTTGGGTTTGGAACTGTTCCTCTAAATTGAAGTATAAAACCTTGTTTCTGGAAGTCGTTACCCCAAGACTGAAAACCAGTTTATTTTATTTTTTAGTTGTTTTATTATTATTATTTTTTTTCCACAAAATGCACTGATAATATTTGAAATACTCTGATTATAGAGCTCCTACTTTTTTTTTCTTCTTATTAGGCATGTATTTCCCTTTAATTACCAAGGATGTTAGCCCTGGTCCTACAGCGTGCAGAACTCATGGGTGAAATTCCCCCCCCTAAAGAGTGGGGTAATGTGAGTCCTAAGCACCACTCAGGTCTGATGTAAAGCCCTCTGGAGTGATGTTTAGATGGATCTGTAACGGCTCAAGGACTTTGTGCCAGAGGCCTTATCCTGACAAGGTAGTTGCCACTGATCAAAGTCCCTGAGAACTGGTGGGAAATGTTCAACACCTTGAAAGATCAGACCCATGGGGCTGACTGGAGCTGAGGGGGAATCTTAGCACTTAGCTGGGTGGGGTAGGACAGCATTTTTTTCTGTGTTTAGCATCAATTGTATGGTTGGCTGGTTTAAAGGAGACAAAAAAAAATAAGGAACTTAAAGGACAGCTGTGTTGTACTTTAGTGATCGATTACTCTGTATTTTAACACATTGTATGTCTGTTTTTGTGGTGCTCTAGTGGTAAATAAATTATTTCAATTATATGCTGGTGTTGCTTTCATATGGCAGCGTTCTCCTGGTGTAGGCAATTCCTCGGGTCTGGCTCAACTTAATCTCTGCAGAGCCTGATCAGGTGTGTGATTTTAGTGTGTGTGACCTTGACGTGGTCTGACGCAGGCTGAGGTGAAGAACCATCCAGGGTGAGTGTGAGTCACATCTGCTCTGAGGATTGCTTTCCCCCCAACCACTGCAATGTATGTTTTGTTCTACAGACAGGAAGTAGCTTCTGGTGGACTGTTCTGAGCATCCCATGTGTGTGCAGGACAGGTAGTGCCCTGGGCAGGAGCATTGTTACCTCACAGCTGCTCTGTGCCTGATCCCTCAAGCGGAACCCTGCCCTGGTGTTCCTGTTTACTGCAGGCACCAATTTGGAGGGCTTTGTTTTCTGATAAAGGATCTCACCATAGTTTCTTCCTCATTTTGGTAGTGCTGTGGGAAGCGAGATGATGATCTGTTTCATCGTACACTAAACAGTCCCACACCCTTTCATCTTTAGTAGAGCTCAGTGAAACGGTTGGGGTTTTATGTTGCACAAAATACTGTACAATGGGATGAGATGGGCTGTTGGAGGAGAGGCAGCAAAGACACTCAAGTTGGAACATGGCAAACTCTGGCTTCATGAAAGGAAAATATTATAACAGTGGAGGTGGCCAACCTGTGGAACAGGTTGTCCAGAAAGGGCATGACATCTCCAACCTTGGAGAAGCTCCAAAATAGCTGGGTGAGGCTCTGCACAGCCTGCTCTCGCTGTGCCTGCTCTGAGCAGGAGGTTGGGCTGAAGACCCTGTGGACCCATGCCCACTCCCATGAATCTACAAACAGCCATGGTCCAATCCAACCACTGTTTATGAATCTGCCTAGTAGAGTGCAAGAAATGCTGGTGCTCAGCTGCCTTAGCCATTTGTTTGCCAGCAGCAGCCGCACAGCAATGTGGAAGTGTTGTTTTGGGGATTTTGACAGAAAAAAGGATTCTCTGTTGCAAGATTGGCCATTGGAATGGGCTGCCCAGGGAGGTGGTGGAGTCACCATCACTGGAGGTGTTTGAGAGGAGGCTGGATGAGGCATTTGATGCCATGGTTTAGTTGATTAGATGGTGTTGGGTGATAGGTTGGACTTGATGATCTCAAAGGTCTTTTCCAAACTGGTCTAATTCTAATTCTAATTCTAATTCTAATTCTAATTCTAATTCTAATTCTAATTCTAATTCTAAGACTTTCACTCCACAATATGCGATTGCATTATCTAAGCAAATAAGAATAAAGGAGCCTTCTGTTGCAGCTTTGCTTTGTCAGACTTTCTGCAGCTCTAGTCAAATAAATAAAGCTGATGGGAGGACAAGCTGCAGCATGTAATCATTACTTTTATGGTTGATAAAATTATGTATGAAAATGTTTCCAGACCAGGGGGACTGACGACGAGAAGGGGTGAATATCTCTTGTCTCTGGTGCCTTGTCTGGGAATCTAAGGGGTGCATAGCATTTCTTGGCAGGGTTGGAAGATTATGTTTATGCCAGACCCTTCAGTGTTGTGCTAAATTGTAACAAATAGACTCTGTGAATATGTGCTTAAGAATGCAACTTGGGGTGAGCTTTAAAAACAATCTCGGGGGCCATTTCACCACAGCTACACTCCAGCCTTACTGTGATTTGCCTCCACTGATTTCTTGGAGTTTATACTAGACTAAAACTATTGTACCCCGAAAATTGCCAGACACCAATTTAAGTTTTATTTTTAGATACCCAGCTAGGGGATTTGGCATGAATGTAATTTGCCTGCCCTCTTGTTGTGCAAGGTAGCCCTCACACAATAAAGTGAGAATGCTTTGCATCACTGTCTGCTTTATTTCTGAAATCAGTGAAGGACAGGAGGGGTTTGAGGAGGAATGTTGACTGGAAATTTTAGATGGGAAAATGGTTGTAGTGCTTCTAAGTAAAGAGGAATGAAGGGAAGGGAACACAGTGTGCTGAGAGAGATTTTATAGCATGGGGCTGAAAAGATGGAAGCCCTCCCACGATAATGAGATTTATGCAGAATATTTTGATGCTGGGCTCATCTTTCCCTTTCTCTAACACAGCCTCTCCAGACTGTATCAGTGAAGGCACTGCTTGAATCAAATTGTGGTTAATAAATGTGGAATATTCAATATAGGAAAAAAACCAAACCATGTAAATGTCTTGAAAACTATTTTTTAGGCCAAAATCTGACTCTTAGATCAGACAGAACAGATTCTACGAGGAGCCATGAGTTCTGGAAGAAAATAAACCAAGAAGTTATGTAATTATATGTGGTTATAAAGTAGATGTGAAGTAATGCAGTTGGCTTGTCAGTGGGTATGGGTGTAACAGTAATTTCTTCATCTGTATAAAAATAAAATTAAATGGAACAGAAAGCTGATGAGAACTCCCAATCAAATTTGATATGCTCATTTAATGAAGTAACCTGCTGGAATCTAATACAGAACCCCTGGGGTATAAACCTTTCTTAAAACATATGGTAGTCCAAGAAACAAATATCTCCTTTCAGTGAGTGTTTTAGTGCCAAACTAAGATGATGGCAGGAATGGAGGAAAGGTCAGTGGTCACTGATTCCTAGGTCTCAGCACTGTTGCATGTACTGTAAGCATGTCTCTATTAAAAGATCCACACAACTCATACCAAAAAAGAACTTGCCAACAAGAAAAGACACAAGAAAAATACAAATGGCAAGTGGGACCCAAGTCCCCTTTTGTTCAGTGAAGTATACTGTGAGGCTCAGAGAGGAGTTCTTACATGCTGTTTGATCCAGCTAAGTAGAGATGGATCAAGCCAAAATGTTAACATGTAAGTACACATTTTATCAAACATGAAAATCAAGTATTGAGGCACTGATGCAGTGTTCAAACCTGAACAAGTTTAACAAAATTTGGTTCCATCCAGTCCCTGCAACCAAACATTAATCACCGCATTTACTCCTGGGGTGTGTAAGGCCTTTAGTTTAAGGCGCCAAAAGGTCTTGCACTTGAATAGCTCTGAGTATGCCAGATGCAAGTCTCACAGAATAGTCTTGTTTGGGGTTTTTGCCAAGCACAAAGATGTCTAAGTCTCACTGCCATGCAGAGTAACAGGAGTCAGAGACAGTCAGTGTAGGGACACAGTCAAGGTGGCTCACAGATAACCAGTAGTGGAACACAATAGCTTGGGTCACCTCGTACTTCAGTGATTAAAAGACCAGCATGGAACTATGTGATGATTTGTTTTTGTCTTCTGACGGAACCTATGTGAAACGAATTGATGGCTTCATTCCAGTTCCTAGTGTAAACTTGTTGGCAGTCTCCAAGGATATGCAGACTAATTTCATCCATCAAAAGCAGAAAATATCTTTTATCTGGATTTCTCCCCACCACCCCACCCCCCACCTTGGAAAAATGTAAATACAAAGAACAAAATATGCAGCAGTTCATGGACAAGTTATGCATTCCTCTGCAGTGTGTAACCTGTTCTCAAAGAGGTGGTCTGGATCAATTTGTGAACATTTAGGAGGGTAAGCTGTATTTGGAGATATTCTGAAATATATTATTTCCCCTGCTTCTTCTATAAAACATTCAATTAAAAAAAAACCTAAAAGCCAAAAGGCTGTAAATAAGAATATGAACTGACTTTTTTTTTCTCACTGTGGTATGCAGCTATGATGGATAACACAGGTGGTGACTCACTGCAGATCTGGAGTGTCAAATACAGCCAACTGATGTACTCAAAGTTGGGTCACAGAAAGCAGAGCAGGAAAGATGAGCGCAACAGAAGGTTTATGTTAGCATAAAGTATGGTCTGTACATAAAGCCACAGGAAAACTGGACTGGTTTTGTGTTGTACTTTTTACTTTAGAATTGGCTGTGCTTCCATAGCGCAAAGGTCTGCTCCCATTTCTCATCCTTTGTCTTGGAACAGAAGCAACTTTGGGGAGGTAGGAATTTACCTAGGCATGACTGAAAGTCATTGATACATTTTGAGGTCATTATCAGTCAGGAGACATAATTTAAATGAGCTGTTAACAAGACTTTAATTAACTTTTCCTGTAGCTAAGCACCACTGACTGCTCTTCCGAAATCTATCTCTTATTTTACTATTAAAATTTCCTTCACTGCTTTGTGGTAACAGATGGTGTCTATCAGGCAAGTATCCCAAGGATCAATGAAGAGATCTCAAGCATTAAACTTCTGAAATTCTCTAGTGCCAGGTCCTTTAAAGCAATACTGTAACACACCAGGTGCTCTGCAGGCTGAGCACAAAGCAGGATCTCAAGCATGCTCTCAGCAGTGAGCTATGTAAATGATGCAAAAATATTGTCTTCCTCTCCACAAGACCCTCATGGATTCATTCAAAGAGTTATCTCACCTCTTGTAGGTAGTATAGGAGGAATTGGTGACTCTCAGCTATGACAGGGGAAATCTATCCTCAGAAGCTAAAGATATGTATATCCACAAGTACATGTCATGAGTTGCAGATACCAAAGCCCCATCTGCATACTTGTAAGCAAGAATGCACACAGCAAGGAAGAATCAATTTATGCTTGACCCATTTCTGAAGATGCATTGATTAAAGGGGTACATACAAATTCAAAGATATCTTTAAACTTGGGTTTGTGAGCCTCTTTCTCTATTTGCTAAGTATCTTGGCACTTTCTGGACAGCTTCACTAGCCATATTCCCAGCAGTCTTATTGCTTGATGCCTGGGAGGTAAGAGGAAAATTCAGAGACTATTTAGCTTCTGGGTTACTCCAGCTAGAGCACGTTGGTTTTGTAACTAGTGTTCCTAGATATAGGAAATTACTTTTGGAGGCAGCTAAGTTGAACTGACTGGTCTTACTCCTAGCTCTCTTAATTTAGTTTTATTTGAGCACAACTATTTCAACAGGGGACAAACCAGGCTTTGAAGTCATTTGGCTAAGAACAGTCAGGTTCTGTTTGCCACATTACTGACTGCTTCACACAGAGCTTGTGTGTTGGTAAAGTGGTTGGCCATTGGTTGCCACAGAATGCATCTCTATTACACATGCTGAGTTTCTATTTGATATCTAGCGGAACAATATGACAATTTTCTGGAGAAGGAAATTGATCTTGTTTCCTCTTAAATGGTAAATTTTACGAGGTGGTGGTGTCATTTTTATCCCATCCAGCAGCGCTAAAAATAACACTCTTGAATAATGGATTCAATTCTTGTGCTGGATTTATTGCATTGCTGCACTATACGTTATAGCTAGGGGAAACTCTCCTTTTCAGTTGCTTACAGCTTTCTCAAGTAGTTTTCTGGCTGAACTTGGATGTTGGAATTCAGCCCAGAGATAAATTTTCCTGCAGAGTTTTATCAGACTGTGTTGAGATATCTCTGACTTCTGAGAGAACAGGTAAGTGTATTTGCCTTATACTCTCCAATCAGAAATGCTATGCACTCACAGCTCAGTTTGAGAGCAGAATTCAGTCATTTGCACTCTAGGGTGTTTGGGTCATATAGACAGATCAGTGTATAAGTTTCCATTTCAAACATAAAAGCAAGTTTCCAGTGTTCCTGACTGTAAAGAAATGCTTGAAACTGTGATCTCTGTGAAACTAACATGATGACTTCAGTTTGAGTCTGCAGAATAACTGAAATGGAGCACTGAGTGAAATTGTGCTCTTTCCAGCATTTTTAAAGGAGAATATGCTCTGGCTTCTCCTCTGTGCCTCCAGCACACAGCAGAAAAAGTCTCCCAAATGAAACGGTCTTCTTCTTTCTTTAGTACTAAAGAAAGAACAATGAAAATATCAGGTTTTCAGATCCTTGCTGAGAAAAAAAAGAAATCTGAGGAAAAAGAAATAGCTAATAATCTAAGATGTTTTCAGACTTGACAATATTCTCTCCAGGTAAATAACCCCACATATATGTAGCATGGACCAGTCCATTTGTACAAATTAAAAGATTCTCTAGAAACATCCCAGCTCTCCCCTGCTTTTGATATGAGGGTGAAGCACCTCAGTGGCGATACTCTCCACCAGTAAATGGGAAGGGAAGTCAAACACCTCTTAAAGAAGTTATTTGCTATGCTTCCCACTTCCAGTTGGGCTTTTATTTACTACCAAGTAGTGGCAATGTGACAAGAGAATAAAGTTATGATTGCCCTTTAAGATAAGGTAAATCTCAGCAGAACACAAACTATGTTCAGACACATCCTGATGTTCAGCCACTGCATGACCTAAGAGAAAATCTAAGCATAAAGGAATCTCATTCAGCAAAAAATCCCCAAACAACCAACAACCACAAAGAGCAAGAACTTCAAGCTGCATCTCCAGAGACTAACAGTCAGAATGAGAAGGTTTTATACCAGACAAAGACCTGCTTAGGAAAGTGCAAAAGCAGTGATTATCTCTGTCAAGGCACTACAAAAACGATGACACATCCCTAGGCTGGTCAGGCACTGTGTGGGAGTAGCTTCATCACAGTCTAGTTTCAGCTTCATCATGAGTTTGGGTTGCTTGCTGGTATGCATTTGTCTCTGAATCTTGATCTATCCCTTTGAAATCTTTTCAAGAATGATCTGCCACAGAATCTGTTTTTATAAAGGGATGAAAAGCAGCAAATGTCCAAATAAAAAATAAAGGCCAGTCAGACTCTGTGTGAATCATCATTGCACCCACTTATCCCATTGGAATTATTGCAGGATTTGTTTAGAAGACTGTGATTCTCCTGCTTTAGTCCAAATCTGTTGGAAATTACTTACTAGAGGTTGCATACTCATCATCTTTGTACTAAAATAATTCCCAATCTATACCAAAAATTTTTTATTTGTTTTAAGGGAACTGCTTCCAGAGCCTGAGGGACAAATCTTATTCCTGTATCTCTTCCTTCTGCAGCCTGTCTTCTGAGGCTTAAAAGAGGGATAAACCCATTAACTCCAAGTAAATCACAAAGCTGACCCTGCTGAAAATCTATTGAATTTTCACCGTTCAATTAACATCTTCTTTGTTGGATTTTTGATACTTCTGGATTTATGCATTGAGGCTGGTGAGAGGCCTTGAGCATAAGCCCTATGAGGAGAGGCTGAGGGAGCGGGGATTGATTAGCCTGGAGAAGAGAAGGCTCAGGGATGACCTCATTGCTCCCTATAACTACCTGAAGGGTGAGAGACTCATTGGCTATTGGAATGGGCTGCCCAGGGAGGTGGTGGAATCACCATCCCTGGAGGTGTTCAAGAGGGTACTGGAAGCAGCACTTGGTGCCATGGTCTAGTCATGAGGTCTGTGGTGATGGGTTGGACTTGATGATCTTTGAGGTCTCTTCCAACCTTGGTGGTTCTGTGATTCTGTGAAAATTTGGTACATTCACTCAGTCTTCAAATCTAGAGCTGCTTCTCTGCTTAAGTGATAAATATTGGTGTTTTCTGTCACTCGTTTAATGCAGCAAGCAAGCAGAGATCAAAGAATCTCGAGAACTACATTTAACTATAATCGCCACCACAAATGCCAGAGCAAGATGTGGCTCTTTCATAAAAGAAAACACAGTAAAACAATATTATGCAGTTTACAAATTCCATCAAACCACTGCACAAATAAACAATGCTACTGAATCACACAACAAATCATCTTACAATTAGGCCACACAAGACCATCTGGTTTACAAACCAGCCTACGAGCCAAAGAGGAAAACTTTGAAGATAAATATTGCCATATGTGGAAACCCAGGAAAAATATTACTTACTAGCACGGAGCATCATTTTGAAATGTAATTCTCCGTGGGAACTGAAGATTTCTTACTGAGGCTAATGTGTTTTGCAAGAAACCTCACAAAATGGAAGCATAAGGTATTAATGTTATGCCCAGAGGCTGTGAAGGACTGAAAGCACTGTTAAAGCAGCTGGATTTAGCTTGTCTGTTGGTTGAGTGCCGAAGTTCATTTGGATGTTTTGACATTTTCTCTGTCCAGGACATTTGTCTATTTCCATAAGGGAAACATCCTATTTTAGGATAGGATAGGATAGGATAGATAGGATAGGATAGGATACGATACGATACGATACGATATGATACGATACGATACACCAGGTGGGAAGACCTTCAATTTCTTAGTCAAAAGTGTACTGACAGTGTTACAAAAATAGAATTTGGTCTAAATGGACTTTTAATGGCTAAAATAGAAATATTTTTATCATTCCTTATTGTACCAACAGTCAGAGTTTCTCAAGATGCTGATGGACAGTTTTGCAGGATTAAAGAGCAGGATTTACCCAAGCTAGCAGATATTTGGGAAGTCTGTCTTCGAGTCACATAATAGTTGTGCAGTTCAGGAGACTGGAATTCAGCCTTTTCTTAAACCCAAGGCACTGCTAGACACCTGAAAAAAGACATCAACAATCAAGATATCTAAAGTCATGTTTCAAAGATGCTGACCAATGAAGATGTGTTCTTCCAAAGTCTGTGGTAAGATCCTCCTTAATATCAATGCAAGGTCAGGTGTTTGATTTGTTTGAAATTTACAGTATCTGTGCAGTTCTGCTGTTTTCTTCCCAGTTTCACAGGATCATAAGATGTTAGGGATTGGAAGGGACCGTCAAAGATCATCAAGTCCAACCCCCCTGCCAGAGCAGGACCATAGAATCCAGCATAGGTCACGCAGGAACATATCCAGATGGGTCTTGAAAGTCTCTAGAGAAGGAGAGTCTATAACCTCTCTCAGTAGCCCATTCCAGTGCTCTGACCCTCACAGTGAAGAAGTTCTTCCTCTTCACAGTATCACAGTATCACTTAGGTTGGAAAGGACCTCGAGGATCATCGAGTCCAACCTATCAACACAGACCCCTATGACTAGACCATGGCACCAAGTGCCATTTCCAATCTCCCCTTAAACGCCTCCAGGGTCGATGACTCAACCACCTCCCTGGGCAACCCGTTCCAATGACGAATGACTCGCTTGGTGAAGAACTTCCTCCTCACCTCGAGTCTAAACCTCCCCTGGCACAGCTTGAGACTGTGTCCCCTTGCTCTGGTGCTGGTTGCCTGGGAGAAGAGGCCAACCCCTTCCTGGCTACAACCACCTTTCAGGTAGTTGTAGAGGGCAATGAGGTCACTCCTGAGCCTTCTCTTCTCCAGGCTAAACAATCCCAGCTCCCTCAGCCTCTCCTCATAGGGCTTGTGTTCAAGGCCTCTCCCCAGCCTTGTTGCCCTTCTCTGGACACGCTCAAGTGTTTCGATGTCCTTCTTAAACTGAGGGGCCCAGAACTGGACACAGTATTCAAGGTGCGGCCTAACCAAAGCAGAGTACAGGGGCACCTCTTGTTGAGGTGGAGCCTCCTGTGCTGTAGTTTATATCCATTTCCCCTTATCCATTGCCCTTATCCAGTTTGTTTTGCCTTATGCCATGAAAGACCATGAACACATGAAGAGGGTTTACCTTTCCTGCTTTGAAATAAATAAATGAATACAAGATGAAATACTAAAAAGGATCATTCAGGGCATTTATGTAATGATAAAATATCCTTTAAATTATATTGGTTTATGTGTATTACATAGAGTATAAAATTGCTCAAAGGCTTATAACTGACATCTCTGGCTCATTACATGTTTTTTTTTTGTCCTGTCACAGGTATTTCTCATAAAGCTGTTCAAAGGTTTGGATCCTCCAGAAAATGTCTCATATGTTAAGAATAACTCAGAAGTGCTGAAGTCACAGTTTTATGCTTGCAGGGTTGCTTATGAAATCTATACTCCTGGTACTGAGGTTTCAGAAATTGGTTGAGGCAATGTTTTTACAAACCAAGCAAAGAAAAAAAAAAGTCTTTTAAAATGCAGCCCCTACCCCCAGCTTTCAGCCTCGAGGTAAGTTTAACATCTCTACAGATGCCCTCTTTGAAATTTTTGCCAGCTGTTTTGTTCAGTGCATCATCCTTTCAGAAAAAAAATAGATTAAAAATGATAAAAAAACTAATTGAGGGTTCAGGAGCTTTTGCCTCAATTCGCTAAGACACGAAGTTATGCATGACTGTATCACATCTCAAACTGTCCTGATGCATGCTGAGCCGTCACGCTTGGTCTCCATTTGCTACACTAGTTCAGTCCAGTGGTTTCAAGGGAGGTCTGATTTATGTCAGTGCAAGTCTGAGCCAGGCCTTGATAAACCAGAATGAGGAACAAGTGTGGTGTTGGCCTGACTTTGGGTGGTGCTAGCTTTGGTGAACTATTTCGTTGCATATTCGATAGGTGCTGCACCTCACGGGGAACACGTCTATGCTTTGTGTGTATTACTAACTCATCAGAGCATCTCATTCTCTGAAGTTTCTCTAAAAATGCCTTAGATGACAGGGTGGGAAAAACATGGGCTTCTCTAATCCAACATAATACAACTGAGTTTTCTCATGTTTATGGCTGACTTCTTACTTAGTTTGAGTCCCTGCATTTGTAGGCTCCTTGGAGCAAATGGCCAGTGCAGAATAGGAGATCTTTTGCACCCCTGGGCATCAGAATAGAATAGAATAGAATAGAATAGAATAGAATAGAATAGAATAGACCAGGTTGGAAGAGACCTTCAAGATCATCACATCCAACCTATCATCCAACACCACCTAATCAACTAACCCATGTAACCAAGCACCCTGTCAAGTCTCCTCCTGAACACCTCCAGTGACGGCAACTCCACCACCTCCCCAGGCAGTCCATTCCAATGGGCAATCACTCTCTCTGTGTAAAACTTCCTCCTGACCTCCAGCCTGAACTTCCCCTGGCGCAGCCTGAGACTGTGTCCTGGTGCTGGCTGCCTGGAAGAAGAGACCAACCTCTGCCTGTTTACAACCCCCCTTCAGGTAGTTGTAGAGAGCAATAAGGTCACCCCTGAGTCTCCTCCTCTCCAGGCTAAGCAGCCCTGAATCAGTTATCACTGAGATTTGGAAGCTGCTATACAAATGTGTGCCAGCTTACATTGCATATAAATCCCAGTTTTGTAGATTTATGTTGATGCTGTGGATTAAAACAGTGACTAAGCAGACTGCACAGAGTTTCAACTCATGATATTTGCTTTACTTACAGCTTTTTTAATTCATAGAATCATGGAATCAATATGGTTGGAAGAGAACTCAAAGATCATCAAGTCCAAGCTGTCACCACAGACCTCATGACTACTAAACCGTGGCACCAAGTGCCACGTCCAATCCCCTCTTGAACACCTCCAGGGATGGTGACTCCACCACCTCCCTGGGCAGCACATTCCAACAGCTAACAACTCTCTCTGGGAAGAACTTTCTCCTCACCTTGAGCCTAAACTTCCCCTGGTGCAGTTTGAGACTGTGTCCTCTTGTTCTGGTGCTGGTTGCTTGGGAGAAGAGACCAACTCCTTCCCGGCTACAACCACCCTTCAGGTAGCTGTAGACAGCAATAAGGTCTCCCCTGAGCCTCCTCTTCTCCAGGCCAAACAGGCATTGACAGTTGTCTTAGAACTACACAGAACATTGAGGAAGACATGATTTCTGCCCTTTCACTGCAAGATAGATAGCTAAAGATGTGGAGAAAACTGAGACAAAGTTTCTCACTTAATAGAGTTTTCTCCACAGATGAACTTGTTCTCAGGCTTATTTGACAAAAGCTACACCAGTTTATTCTGCCTTAAGATCTGCTTGTACCTAGGCATCAGCATTGACCCTGAGACAGATTAAAACATGTGTGTGCCACAGAAAGGAGAGTTTTGGATGGGAAATTTGGAAGGGATGTGGTGGGACAGGGCAGGGCAGGGCAGGGCAGGGAAGGCAGGAAGGGTGCCTATGATTAGGAAAGAGAGAGTCCTGTGGCTCTGCATTTTATTTCTGTGTTTCTTGCCCTGTTGTCTCCTGTTATCCTCTAGTATTTCCAGCACCACAGAGGTTGCAGCCTTTAACATGCAAACAATCAAGCAGAAAGAAAGAAGTCTTCTAGATTTTGGCTGAAATGTGAAAGGTGACATTTCTCTTGTCCTTTCAGAGGTCTGTCTCTCAGCAGCTGATGTTGAACAGCACTGAGTCACAGGGAAAGACATCATTAACTCCCCAAGGCCAAAGAAACCCTTTCCAGCATCCCAAAGGGGATTCCCAGCCACCTCACTCATGAGCAGTGCCTCTGGCATCCAGTGGCTTGCTCAGGTTTTATTTATTTATTTGTTTTATTTACCTCTGTTTTGTCTGGAAAAGACTCATCTATTTCTCCTGCTGCGACTCATGTCTTTATTTCAGCTCCTGCCAAATCCCAGAGCCACATGTTTTGGGAACCTCTGTGGAGGAGAAGTCAGCCCGTGTCCCTTGGCTGACTGGCCGGCAGCCAGCTCATGGGAGGTGACTGGGACCTGCAGCAAGAGGGGAGCAATTCTGTGGCTGGAGGGTGAGATGGCAGTTTGGAACTGTGGTGTTTGGCAGCTCTCGAAGTCTGTGGGGCTGAAGCTTCACCCAGGGTTGTGGCTTCAGCCCTGGACTGGGCTTCCATCAGGGACGTGGACTCTGCTCATGTGGGCGTGATGGGAAGGCCAGATAGGATGGAGGGAGATGGAAAAGTGATGTTCAGTGACACTGGGAAAATTTAACAAGCAATAAATTTGACCTCCAGAACCTTGCATGTCTAAGCTAAGCACTGCCACAGAAAGATTTCCCTCCTTGTTCGCTTGGGCGAACATAACACTAGCAGGTGCCATTCTGGCCGGGACAAGACTCTCAGGTGCTGCCAAAGCCAGGCCACTGGCCTCTGTGGAAATATGCTAGTTTGCTCCATCTTTTTTTTTCATTTGTGCCTTGCTTAGGAAGTTGCATGACTAGTGTCCCCAGCGAGACAGCCCCTCTGCATCCATATCCAGGCTGCAGTAAGGCAGAAGAAGTGGACCCTTCCTCTGTTTTAGAGATGGCTCTTCTCATCATGGGTCTGGCTTTGCTCCTGCCACAGGGCTCTGCCCCACAGGGTGCAGAGGAGAGTGCTGCCATCTCCAGTGAGATCCAACAGCCTGCACAGCCACGGCACGCATGGCACTGAACCGACGCTAAGTAAAGAATGAAAAAAATAAAAGAGACAGAGAAAGGGAGAGAGAGGGAGCGAGTGAAACCTACACCCTCCTTTTCACACAGTGTCCAGAAAGCCTAGCTGTCAGCATCCCTCTGGACTCCCTCCAGGCAGGTATTCATTACATAGATTTGACTTTTTAAATACGATAGAAATGAGAACTGCAAACTTAATATGTTTTTCTTCTTGGGAGATGAGGGGGCAGGAGGGAGGGGAATAGCGTTTACCTCATAATTTCCCTTTCTCTTCCCCTCTCTGTGTAAGCCACATTATTCTTTCTGCAAAGGTACTTGGGGAAACTTGCTAAAATTTTCCCTCATGCTTGAAATTTACTTACCCTGGGTAACAGGAAATGTGGAGTCTTGTGATGTAGATTGTTATACCAGATGGTAAT
This sequence comes from Melanerpes formicivorus, assembly GCF_026170545.1. NCBI lineage: Eukaryota > Metazoa > Chordata > Aves > Piciformes > Picidae > Melanerpes > Melanerpes formicivorus. Next base: position 7,076,299 of record NW_027142378.1, read on the forward strand.
CTTAGCACATGCTATTTGTGTAGATCTACGGTGCAAGTGAGTCATCATTCGTAGCTGACCTTCACTGCTGTGAAAATACTTCTTTCAATAATAACAATAACAATAACAAACAACAGTTCTGCTCTGTTTGGCTCTGCCTGGCGTGAAGACAAGGGCAGGCTGTGCAGTCGGTAAAGGTGGGTCTTCAGCTGCCCGTGGAGCACGGTTACAATACCTCCAGAGCAGGATCCAAGGCTCCTTACAAATCTTTCCATCAGCTCTGCTGAGCTCTGGATCAGGCTCAGGTGATGTTGCATCACTTTCTTCACAGCCTCCTTACATTCCCCTCTCTGTGCTGCTCCATTGACAGAAAGCTCTTGCCTGTTTTCTGCCATACAGGAAGATGCAGAGCCACATAACCAGATCCAAATAACGGGACTGGTTTACTACTCATTATGAAGTTCCTGCATCTTGCTGGATTTTAGGAGAGAAAGAAGACTGAGATGCATTACCCCTGAATCACAATTGTGCTTGCAATTTCCACATCTGAAAAAGGAGAGGTGTTTTTTTCTGAGCCAGGCAGCAAAAATCCTTTGATATTTTGATAGGGGACCTGGGGGTACTGGTCGATGGTAGGCTGAATATGAGCCTGCAGTGTGCCCAGGCAGCCAAGAGGGCCAATGGCATCCTGGCCTGCATCAGGAACAGTGTGGCCAGCAGGAGCAGGGAGGTCATTGTGCCCCTGTATACTGCACTGGTTAGGCCACACCTCGAGTACTGTGTCCAGTTCTGGGCCCCTCAGTTTAGGAAGGAGGTTGACTTGCTGGAACGTGTCCAGAGAAGAGCAACAAAATTGGTGAGGGGTTTGGAACACAGCCCTATGAGGAAAGACTGAGGGAGCTGGGGTTGCTTAGCCTGGAGAAGAGGAGACTCAGGGGTGACCTTATCACTCTCTACAACTACCTGAAGGGAGGTTGTAGACAGGCGGATGATGGTCTCTTCTCCCAGGCACCCAGTACCAGAACAAGAGGACACAGTCTCAGGCTGCACCAGGGGAGGTTCAGGTTGGATGTTAGGAAGAAGTTCTATACAGAAAGAGTGATTGCCCATTGGAATGGACTGCCCTGGGAGGTGGTGGAGTCGCCATCATTGAAGGTGTTCAGGAGGAGACTTGATGGGGTGCTTGGTGCCATGGGTTAGCTGTTTGGGTGGGTTGGATTGGTTGATGGGTTGGACACGATGATCTTGAAGGTCTCTTCCAACCTGGTTTGGTTTATTCTAATAAAGGTTTATTCTAACTTCTGCTGGAGCTTCCCACAACACCTGTGTAAGCTCATGCTTCATTGTCCCTTTCCATTGTCTGTGAGGGTAACTTTGAACACAGGTTCCTACCTTGGTGAATCTGCAGATGTAAGCCCAGATCCTGCAAGAACTCCATTTGTGCAGGATGAGTCCATAAATTACAGTCATGCCACAGCAGTCCTGCAGAAAGTCAGACATGAAATTTGATTCCAACAGTAAACTTCATTCTGGGAAGAAGCATTCAGTTTAGTTTTCCTGAAGCTGTCCTTGCACTGTGGGATTTCAAACAAAAGATTAATTTTTCTTTCCATTACAATTAAAATGCTGAATGCTAGCAGCAAGTGATTTCTGGCCCTTTATAACTATCAAAATCTCAGCTCTTACTAGCTGTGACAGCTTTCCAGAATCTTTCTTCAGGTCATTTCAACACCTACTTCACTGTGTCTGAGGGAGAAGGGTGAGAGTTTCCAGCCAGATTATCCATTGTGCTTAGAAAGTTGTCTGATAAAATAAATAAAACATTTAAGTAAGGAGAAGCCTATCATATGTTAGACTTTTCAAAACTGATACAACTCACATCTGACAGGGTGAAAATCACACTGGCATTTAGATCAAAAATGGCTGATTAAATTCCTCAGGCTTCCCAAATCACAATGCTAGTATTTGTTTCAAAGACCTTGTAATTGCTATATTTAAAAGGCTGTTATCCAATACTCTCCTCTAACTCTAAATGGCTCCTGATGTCAACTCAAGGTACAGGAAATTCTGCCTATGGCATCTGCTATGGTCACTCTGTGGATGTGACCTTCATGGCAGCATGCACATCTTTTGCTTTGTATTAATGTTCTCTTTGAAAGATCAGAGCAGATGGATTGTAGAAGAGCCACGAGGTCTGATTAAAAGCCTCTTAAATCAGTGGGAAAAAAATTCCATCTTCTGTGGATGTTAATGGACTTTGGATCAGGTCCCTTGTGACTGATTTTTGCTTCATCGCTGTGGCAATAAAAATGCCTTATTTCTAATGATGAACTGTACTCACCTCCCAACCAGGGGTGTACGAGTGACACATACATTCATCTTAACCTAGTCCACATTTTTCAGCTGCTTTGATGTCTTTAGATGAGAGGATCTGACAAAGCAGGAGTTAGTAGCAAAGCAAAAAAAAAACCCACCACCAAACCCAAAACGTTGGAGTGCTGTGAAATTATATCTCTCTTCAGCAGCGTGTCTCATTCAAGTGAGTATCGTATTTGTTACTCTGTCCTGCTGCTAGCAGTGATAAAGTGCTCTGAACCTGAAGTCCATTTTCTTCTCTCACATCCAATATGTGCAGCTCTTGTAAAAGGCAGAAAAATTCCTGATGTTTGAAAAAAAAGGCTGTTTTGGTGCCAAAGCAGACAGAAAACTTCTATGCTCCTCTAGAAATGCAAGGAGAATAAAGCTGTTTCTAAGGGGATAAACGTCTCTCCTATTTCCTATTCCCTGTTACTTTGGTTACTGTTACTTTTAAACATTCCTAACATTTTGCACTTAATAAAATGGCAACATCCTCGTTCATTTCTAGACACTATTTTCAAACCAAGGCTGCTTGTGTCAGAGAAAGGTGTAAACACAGAAGTCCATCCCACTCCAGTATAGCAACCCATCCTGGGTGGACCTCTTGCCACTCTTGTTTTGTTGAAAGGAGGGTATGTAGGGGAGGGGGGAAAAAGCCAAAACCAAACCAAATCCACTAATAAAAATGAAGCAGCCATGAGGATTTGGAAAATACAAACATAAGAACCAGAAATCTGCCCATTTTTATCCTGACTGAATTTCTTCTTTCTGTCATTTAGTACACAAAGCAGTTGATACATTTGGTCATTCTATTACATTTCATACAGTCCTTAGGAGAGTGCATAAATGTGACTGTCACAGGAGTTATTCTTGCAAAGTACTCTACTAATGAGGCTGGTACTGATGAAGAGAAAAATCACTTCTTATAGCCTGTCTCTTGTATCCAGCTTCCTCATCTATTACCCTCTACTGTCACTCTTTCCTACAAAACTGTTATTCAAAGGAAGCAAACAGCAGGCAGCCCCACTCACCAACCCCTTACCAGAACCACAAACCAGTGAGTCCAGATCAGGACAAAGAGCTTCCTGCTAGGAGCATTTCCTTCTGACAGCCTTGGTTGCTGTTCTGTAGCTTGTATTTCTTTTATTTATTTAGGAATCTGTTGCAGCTTGGTGCTTAATTGTGCTAATGAGGAGAGCAGTGCAGGCACTGTGCATGATTTGGCTTTAGTTCTACCCAGCAGGTTACATCTAATGAAGGAAAACAGAGCTCCAGTTTTGCATTTGCTTGAAACCTTCTTTGTGTTTTCCTGCAGGACTACAAAGAAAGTAAGTTGCTGCCATCTTGTCATTTCTAGGTTGCAATGCTAGGTGGGCTGTGAAACACAAAACTGAGTGAGGTTATCTGCACACAGTCTGACATACAAGTTAGAAGACTTCACATACACCTTTGCAGCACTAAGCTGAGTTGGAATCAGGGCCTTGGGAGAGTCACCATCATTTCCTGCCTGGTTCCTCACAGGATCTTTCCACTGATTTGTTGTGTTGTTGTTGTTGTTGTCTGAGAGCAGGCTGGTGTCTGTATTTTCTTTCCATAAGCATTGCCCATGAGTAACCCTAGTTTTGTGTCTTGCATTGCATAGGATTTCATTCACACTTTTGCAGCCTATTAAAACAACTGAGAGTTACCACTACAGGTTTGCTGTTTCTGAAAACATTTTAGCTTTCATTTAAGAGTAGCATCTGTCTTTGCACTGTGGCTCTTTTCTCTCCTCTCCCTCTCCCTCTCCCTCTCCCTCTCCCTCTCCCTCTCCCTCTCCCTCTCCCTCTCCCTCTCCCTCTCCCTCTCCCTCTCCCTCTCCCTCTCCCTCTCCCTCTCCCTCTCCCTCTCCCTCTCCCTCTCCCTCTCCCTCTCCCTCTCCCTCTCCCTCTCCCTCTCCCTCTCCCTCTCCCTCTCCCTCTCCCTCTCCCTCTCCCTCTCCCTCTCCCTCTCCTCCTTTCCTTTCATTCTCTTTTCTTTCCCTTTCTTTCCTTTTCCTTTTTTATTTTTTTTCTTTTCTGAAAAGTGTGGTGAAACTCTTTGTTTATTTTCCTCCAAGCATTACATAAAGTAGCATCCCTGGCTGAAATATCTACAAATATGGCAGTCTCTGATGTTCCTCATTTGTCTGTCATTAGTAATATCCTTTAGTGACCTCTGTCTAAGGCATTTTTCAGATATGCAGTTCTTCTGGTAACTTATTTACTCAGGACAGTTTAATTCAGAGGCAACATCTGGATTTTCATGGAAGCCAGTCTTACAGCTTAGCTGACTGAGGTACTGCAGAGGTCAAGTGAACTGCCTGTGGTGATACTTTAGCTTCCATTGAACTTAAGACCTTCCTGCCTCCAAAACATGATGTTGTAACTGTTAGACTCTCCTCTCTCCTCAAAAATCATATTCCCGGGGATGATCTTCTTTCCTCAGGCCCTGAGTATATCCTTCCTTTTTCATGTTCATTTTTAGGCCAATTTTATCTGTTCACTGTATCAGCCCTGTAGGACTGTCTTAAGAAAACATTGCTTGACCTCCTAGCTTTGGCTCTCATTTGCTTCCAAATCATACTTCAGTGCAAAACTTTTATTGTTTTGTTCAGACCACAGACAAGTCTTGAAAGTGTCCTTGAAGCACATGAAAAATGGTTTTCTGTTCCCTACAAATTTCTGAGATACACAGATATTTCATCATCTGTGGCTGTCTTGTGAAATCATGTCTTATTAAGAGGCTTTTGCAGCCATAAAAATCCATACAAAACCCCAAACTGTATTGTCTTCAGCTATTGTTTCTGTGCTAATTAAACATCTTTCTGAACAAACAGATTGAGGATCGTGTAAACTCTCTAATAAACTTGTAATGAAAGAAATATTCAAAGCCTCAGTGATTAATGAGCAGATGTTAACAGGCAGTGCAAACTTATGGGAAACCATTTCTAATAATGATGTCAACAGAGAACAATTCTCAGACATAATTACTAAAAAATTATCAGAGACTTCCTTGTCAAGTATTTTGTATGTTTATAAAGCTGCTGGTGACTCATTTTAAGCAGTCTGGGAGACTTATTTGATTTGGAATAGGGGTTTTATTATAGCTTAGCTGTTATGTAATAGTTTACTCAGACAGAATGGTCAGCTATTCTTCCATCTCAGCATTGTCCTTATGTGTGCACTTCAGATGCCTTGCAATTCTCTCAGCAAATTGTATCTAAATACTTTTCCATACTTTCAACCCTCAGAATATGGTCCTTGTTAGAGCTGAGTAGTAGAACAGCCCTTGGCTTAATTACCCATTAGACTGCCTGCCATCCATTATAAAGTTGAAATGCTGTAGTACCTTGCGCAGTGCTGTAGCCACCTTGCACAGCTCAGTTCCCTGTGCCATGTGGAGCAGACCTCTAAAAGGTGCAGGCAGCCTCAGTAAATTTTGCCTGTGTTTGTTTTAGAGGTGATTTCATAGCAGGCAGAGCACTGCCATTTATACAAGGCAGGTGCATTCATGGATTTCTTAGCTTATAGCACAAACTGCACTTAATGTTGCCTGTCTCTGGTGTCACTAATGCTCAGGTGAGGTAGTCTGGATGTAATTTTTGCACTGGTGCTAAAATGACATTTCAGTGATTCCACAAGTTTCTATTCCTCTTTCCCCCGCCCAGGCATTCCAGTACAATCAGCCATAGAATTTCCCCTCTTTTGATTTGATTACTGACTGTCATTCCTTCAGAAGAACTCCAGGACTTGAACTGTCCTCCACACCCAGCTCTGCAAGGAGGCTTTGAGCACCTCATGTAGCTGAGATGTAGCTGGTGTTTGTAGAAAGCACCGAGATTTTTGGATGTTAGGACAGATGTGTTGTTTTGATTTCTGTGCCATATATCATAGCAGTGACAAGCTGTGGCAGATGAAAAATGCCCACCAGTGCCCACCAATATTATATTTAGACTTACTCTATGAATGCACATGTGACATTACCAGCAAACCATAGTTTTGTATTAGAATCATAGAATCATGGAATCAACAAGGTTGGAAGAGACATCAAAGATCATCAAGTCCAACCTGTCACCCAAGACCTCATGCCTACTAGTCCACGGCACCAAGTGCTATGTCCAATCTCCTCTTGAACACCTCCAGGGATGGTGACTCCACCACCTCCCTGGGCAGCACATTCCAATGGCTAACAACTCTCTCTGTGAAGAACTTTCTCCTCACCTCCAGCCTAAACTTCCCCTGGCGCAGCTTGAGACTGTATTACCTCTCTGAGAACTCTCTGTAGCAGACTGTTGGTACTCCTTTACATACTTTCATGTTTTCTCACCTGCAAATGTTATTTAGATTAAATTCAAATTGTCACCTGCAGTCAACTCTCCTCACAATTTCCTGGAAAACTATTTTGCTGCACAAACACAAAACCTTATCAGCACCTCTCACTCAGGCTGTACTCATTTGGGGACAGAAATAGCCTATATTTTAATATGCATAGCCAACACCTTGTATACCAGCAAACTGCTTCTAGTGAAGGTAGTGTCCTTGAGCACATTCTCAGTCTGCAAGGAGCTTCAGAAAAAGTTGTGAGAAGAGACATTTTCCTTGAGGTGACTCTGCTAATTGTCTAGCACTCTAGATGTCAAAAGCATACAGGAAGGGACTATTACCACAGGGAGGAGAGATCTCCTACTCATTACACAAACCTTGCCTTACCTCACGATGTCTTAGAGAAGAAACACATCATAATGTGATAGAATAGCAGAGACATGCCACAGCATTTTCTCTTTGTGATTGCTTGTGGTGTACTACTGAGGAGCTGTTCATCTGAAGAACACTTATCCTGAAAAATGGGATGGCATCAGTGTTGTTCATAAATCACAGTATCACAGTATAACTTAGGTTGGAAAGGACCTCGAGAATCATCGAGTCCAACCTATCAACACAGGCCCCATGACTAGACCTTGGCACCAAGTGCCACATCCAATCTCCTCTCGAACATCTCCAGGGATGGTGACTCAACCACCTCCCTGGGCAATCCGTTCCAATGACGAATGACTCGCTCGGTGAAGAACTTCCTCCTCACTTCGAGTCTAAACCTCCCCTGGCACAGCTTGAGACTATGTCCCCCTGTTCTGGTGCTGGGTGTGCTCCCTTTTCAACCCCATCAGCATGGGAGACTTGTGAGGACTTATGTAGACATCCAGAAGTGTTTTGTGTTCCCTAAGCAGTGCCTCCAAATTTTGAATAAATTACTGCAAACAGTAAAGCTTACAAGGCTGGGAGACCTTCTGCCTTTGCTTCTGCATTCAGCTGCAGAGTTCCCTCCTCTGGGCTGCAGGACATTTGTGGTACCAAGACGGCTTTTGCAACAGCAGTGGCAAAACAGAAGCACTTAGTGGATGAAACTCACCCTTGCAGAGGTCTTTCCTTAAATTCCATCTTAAATTTCCCAAATCAGAACTGAGTGGGAGTTTAGCATTGGGAAAATCTTGCTTCTTGAGGGCAAACCAAGGCCAAGTGCTAGGGTGAGAAAGAATATATTGAACAGCTTCAGGATGATTACTGAAAGAGCTGAAGTGGCCCAACTGGTTAGCCCCAGGGACATAGCTCTATGCCATTCAATGGCAATGTTGCCTAAAGATGAAACACTTGAAAAAGACAAAACTTTTAAAGGTTGGGATATTACTTTAAGCGCACTATTTACGTATCTAAGATATGCTCACTTATAGCATGGTCAAGTAAGGTAATAAAGGCTATCTTTAATCATGTAAGCACTCTAATCAACGTCTTACTGCGTGCTCAGAATTGATTCTCATCATGAAACCTTCTCCTCAACTCATGCTTTGAAATTACTTTGAAAACCCCATCTCCACACCACCGAATCGCATGTGAGTCATTTAATTCAGCTCGAGCCTCAAGTCAGTCAGCTTAAGTCTTTAATATTCATTTGAATTGTAATTATCATCTTCAACAGATCTTTCAATTACCAAAATGTTCAGCTTTATTTTTTTTTGTGGAAAAGGCATAAATAGCCTGCAATTTGGTACATGGTAATTGCAGAAATATTTAGGAGTATGAAAGAGGTGGAGAGAATGACTCATGCATTCATAGCTCTGAACATTGTACTTTTTGAAGTGACTTCTGGATAAGAAAGTTATTTCTTTCTTTTATTTTGTTTTTACCAAAACAATGAAATTTGGAGCTGCTTTTACGTTGTCAATCTTTGAATTAACTCCCATTTATATATTTGCTCTGGTTTTTTTGGTGGTGGTTAGTAAGACCTTTCATAAAGTTAACATCCACACGTCTTGAAGTTATTTTCAAGCGTTATTTGTCAGAGAGATTTTGGTGAGCTCGAAGTGCCTATGTGTAAAATGAGCAGTCATAAAATAACATTGTAAAATGCAAAAAGCCCCTGAACAGCAGGTACTTTCTAGAGTTGTTTTTCTTACTTGTTATGAGATATGTTTGGAGGAGAAATGAATGATGCAGTGACCAAGTGGTTAAAAAAAAACAACCCAGATGTAGTAAAGAAACTGCAGGTTGCTTCTTAAGAATTAAGAATTAGAATAAACCAAACCAGGTTGGAAGAGACCTTCAAGATCATCGTGTCCAACCCATCAACCAATCCAACCCACCCAAACAGCTAACCCATGGCACCAAGCACCCCATCAAGTCTCCTCCTGAACACCTTCAATGACGGCGACTCCACCACCTCCCCGGGCAGCCCATTCCAAAGCACAATCACTCTTTCTGTATAGAACTTCTTCCTAACATCCAACCTGAACCTCCCCTGGTGCAGCCTGAGACTGTGTCCTCTTGTTCTGGTACTGGGTGCCTGGGGGAAGAGACCATCATCCGCCTGTCTACAACCTCCCTTCAGGTAGTTGTAGAGAGTGATAAGGTCACCCCTGAGTCTCCTCTTCTCCAGGCTGAGCAACCCCAGCTGCCTCAGTCTTTCCTCATAGGGCTTGTGTTCCAAACCCCTCACCAACTTTGTTGCTCTTCTCTGGACTCGTTCCAGCAAGTCAACCTCCCTCCTAAACTGAGGGGCCCAGAACTGGACACAGTACTCGAGGTGTGGCCTAACCAGTGCAGTGTCCAGGGGCAGAATGACCTCCCTGCTCCTGCTGGCCACACTGTTCCTGATGCAGGCCAGGATGCCATTGGCCCTCCTGGCCGCCTGGGCACACTGCAGGCTCATGTTCAGCCTACCATCGACCAGTTGTTGTTGTTGATGATGATTTATTTGGTTTGTGAGGCTTTTTGTTGTTGTTTTTTTGTTGTTTGTTTAGTTTGGCTTAGTTTGGGGTTTTTTTTGTTTGAGGAGGAGAAATGAATGATGCAGTGATCAAGTGGTTAAAAAAAAAACCCAGATGTAGTAAAGAAACTGCAGGTAGCTTGTTGTTGTTGGGTTGTTAGTGTTGGGTTTTTTTGTGCTTGTTTGTTTGTTTAGTTTGGTTTAGTTTGGTTTTTGTTTTGTTTGGGTTTTTTTGTTTGGACTGTTTGTATCTTGCTGGAAACCAGAAAGCAGGGAAGCGGGGGGTGCTTCGCACAGGGACTGTTTGAACTTTGTAAAGGAGAAAAGAAGCTTTGGGGATATCCTGTGCCACAGAAAGAAATGTGTGTCAGAGCTCCATGTGTCTGTATATTTATGTGGTGTGTGGGTGAGAGAGAGGGTCCTGGAAGAAGAGACTAAATGAGGGATGTGGTCCTGGAAAGAGAAAACCAGAGAAAGGCCAAAGAGCATTGCTGAGCTAGATCCAGCCCTGGGACATCACTCCAGCCAAGGAAGCTGTGAGTTAGTTTTTTTGGTTTGTTTTTTTTTTTACATGTACATTTTTATTACATTCTGAGTAATTTCCCACAACATTCCACATTTTTAAAGCCTTTTCAGAAGGGGAAAGGGAGGGAGACTTGAGAAACATCTGAGCTTTTTTGTTTTTATTGAGAAATTCCAGATCTCCTGAGAGCATAAAGCATTTTTAAGGTTCCTTACCCATATTAAAAAAAAGCTAATGATGACATAACCAAATAGACTATCAAGGAGCAGCAGCTGCTCAGTGAGAAGAAAACCTTAGGGGGGGGGGGAAAGATCCTCAGCTGGCCATCACTGGTGAAATCAGAGGCAGCCTGACAGATGTGAGTGGTTGGCCCTTCACAGTGATCAATAGTATCATAGTATCATTCAGGGTTGGAAGGGACCACAGGGATCATCTAGTTCCAACCCCCCTGCCATGGGCAGGGACACCCCACACTAGAATACTGTGTGAATACTTACTTTCTACTGGGCACAGTGTACACACCACTATAAAGTGAGTGGAGAATGGGCAGAGGGAATGTGTCTCACTTTACACAGCAAGGAACCTGGAGCCAGCTGAGTCACTAAGATCTCACAGCGAGTATGTGGTGGAGGCAGGGACAAAACATAACCTCTTGCTAAAAGCACAGGGCAAGCCTCCCTGCCTCCACTTAGTCCTAAGGGCACACAGATATGGGTGAATCCTTACAAACTCCTCTTGATAGATTCCTTGTGTCCAAATAGTTGAGGTCAAGCTGTTCACAAAGCACACAGAAGCAAGGGTCATTTCTGTGTTCTGTTTGGGTCATTTCTGCTGTTTATGATAATTGTTGCTCTTATTTGTCCTTGTTATGGTCTGTCTTTAAGTTTGCTCTTACTGGTTTTACTTCTCAGAAGAGCTGGGAAATGGTTACAGCCTGGGGGTAATGATGGTAAAACTCACTAAATAATTTTTGAGTACTGTGGGAGATACATCCTCCCATCATAACATTTTTATGGCAAGTTTAACATTCGGCTCATCTGGAATAAGCTGTGAGAGCCACACTACAGGAAGCTGTCAGGGTTACTGACGATTTTTTTATTCTCTTTGGAGGAGAAGAAAACACAGGCTTCTGTCCTCAGTGAATTCTGTGATTTGTGAAGCACTGAAAGAGATCAGATTTCTGCAGAAAAGGAATATCCAATGGGTAACTATTTGTGCCAATTACAGTTCAAACATAAGCCTTTCTTATACAAATAGTTCATGGCAGAGCAAGAGGTATTAAGAGGGATGTGAGCTGTAACCAGAGTGGAGGGAATGCTAATATTTCGTCCGGACTGGGGTTTGAGAGGTGGGTTTATTACTGTTTAGAGTAAGAATCAAGAAATTCTGGAACAACACTGTGCTTTATTTTTGTTCTGTTGTGAAATTCCATCCTTACAGCACAGCTCTGTCTTTCTGGCCATGCAGGAAAACCGTTTTCTTTTCCAAATGGGCTAGACTCTGCGTCTTATACACCACCCCACACTGTGGGCACTGCAAAACCATACCGATCCGGGAAGCAGCAGCGCAAAGCTACATCACCCCACCCTTCACAAGCAAACTCTTGATGGGGGGGAAAAGGTGAATAGGAATTTACTACTTCTTTTTAAGTGGTGCAGCCACTCTCTTTTGCCACATGGAGCACAGAAGGGGGTAGAGACATACTTCTGCCCCCTCCTGCCTCCCCTGTCCCTGCCTTCCCCACTTCCCCTCTGAAGAGTTGCTCCTGTGTTCCCTTGAGCAAAGAGGCTGTGATTCTTGGCAGACTTCATGTCAGCTACACAGGTCAGGGGGAAGTCATTACTTCCTCCTCCCACACTGCTCAGTCGTGTTAGGTTAGGACAAGACTGTGCAAGATGTTGCCCAATATTTGCAATGTGTCTTTCCCATAAAGTAAAGGAAGAAATTTACATGGCCCATAAAACTTAAAATTCTGGAAAATGAGACTGCTTGGTTGATAGGTGAAAAGATATCAAAATATATTATAAAGAGAAATTGAATATAATTCTAGTTATGGCTCTGCTCTGAGGATAGCAGAACTTGAATGCTGCGCTTGATCATGCCCCAAACTTCTTCTGGCTTTTGATTAGGCAACTGAGATGCTGTCTGTCTGTGGTGTTGTTAATTGCTGTATATTTCAATAACTTCCTGGCAGTTAGCTCCATTTGTTGGTAGGTTTGAAAACATTTCACAGAGGGAGAGCCTTTATTTTCCCAGCTGAAAAGAGATTATTCACCTGGGAAGGGGAAGTGGGATTAGGCTTTCCTGCAGTATGGGGGTATTGTGTGCCTTTGTTGCAAAGTGGTCTGAGACAGTGAATAAGAGGCAAGCTAGAACATTGCAATCCCTCCCAACAGTGACTGTAAACCCTTACAGCAATTGCAAGTCTTTTTTTTTTAATCAAATACAGTTAGCAGTAAATGTAGAACAACAGCAGTAAGACTACAGTGAGGATCTTTTGTCACAGGTGTAACACTAAGATCTACCATATATAAAGCAAAAGAGAAAAGTAGGTAGCCTAGAGAGAACATTGTTGAGCCTTCCATTCCAGATCTATTTCTCTTAAGTAATTCTATTTCCCATTGTTAATCAGAGTCACAGTCTTTCATTTATTATCACCATTAAGAGCAATGCCATCTCCACGAGGATGGACAATGACGACAATGACACACATCTCTGTGTGTCAGGGAAACATGGGCTGCTGGCTGTGGAAAGGGAAGTGTGCACTGGCATCACGATCACTGGCAATGCTTTCCTTTTAAAAAGGAACCCCCCATCTTATCAGTCAGTATGACTATGATCTTGGAAACTTCATCACTTACATATCTTTAGAAAGTATAGAAAGATAAAGAGGCTTTGCTGCATGATGAGCTAAGTTCCTTCTCCCTGAACAGAGGAAAGAATCTCAAGCTGTGACAGGGGAAGTTTAGGCTTGAGGTGAGGAGAAAGTTCTTCACTGAGAGAGTTGTTAGGCATTGGAGTGGGCTGCCCAGGGAGGTGGTGGAGTCACCATCCCTGGCGGTGTTCACGAGGGGAATGGACATGGCACTTGGTGCCATGGTTTAGTTGTCATGAGGTCTGTGGTGACAGGTTGGACTTGATGTTCTCTGAGGTCTCTTCTAACCTTGGTGATTCTGTGAAATTTCCCCCTTCCTCACCACCATCTTACAAGAGAAATTCTTGGTCCTAATATAGTAGCAGACAGCTAAGCAGCCACCTAGGAACAGTAGCTGCTCTGAAGGAGTTAACATTTAAGTCTTGCTCTAATTTTTTCCATGAGCAAGGCACTCCAAAGCTCACTTATGGCTAGAGTTCATTCCTGTTGATAATACTGCCATACCTTTTCTAGGTTTCCAGCTAGAAGCAATTGCACAGGGACATTTCTGCATGTCGCTCACACCTTTGCATTTGGAATACTCTGTCTTTCCCAGGTTATAAAGCTCGTGCGTGTTGATGCTGTTCTCAAATGCCTGGAGGAGCTGGAAGCCATATCTGATGGTATGCTCTTGCAATGGCACTGCGGCAGCCTGAACTAAGCTTCCAATAATAAGCACTGACACTAACATAAATATTTGTGGTTATGCTTTCCATTTTTTCCTTATAGGAAACAAGTTAAAATTTTGAAATGCTTCAGTGATGTGATCAGCGGACAGTAGTGGGAAAGAATTTCTCCAGAACTTGAACTGTGATCAAAATATGGAAGGGAAGATCTGAAAGACCAGAAAATATTTTTGTTAATCAGGATATGGCACTTTCCAACATCTGGATGTCAAAACAAGTGTTTTGAATTCAATACTGTTAACATGTGTCACTTAAATGATATTTTTTCTTTCCTTCAAAGATGATTGGGTGGTTACAGCTTTTGGCAATGGTTTTGCAGGCTGTTGCTTACATTACCTGACCCATGCTCTGTTTGTCTTATGATGTCTGTGGGAAAACAAAACAAAACAAAACAAAACAAAAGCAAAACAAAACTGAAAACCATCTCACCCCTTCCCCCCTCCACACCCTGAAAATAGCTCAAGACCCAGAAAAAAGCTCTAGGACTGAGTCTCATCCTCTCAGTGAACCATTTTGCCCCAAGGGTAACCTCATGGGATTTATGCTGCTTTTGCCTATGACATCATGTAACACCAAGTGAAAAAGTATCTGATTCTTCTGGATATCAAAGAGATGTGATTAAACAGAATATAACAGCCTGGGAATGTAGGGGAAAAAGAAAGTTTGAATAAAAGGTCAGAGAAAGATCAGGCATCAGCTCTCGCTCGCTGCGAAATGATAAAACTAACAGGGAGTAGTGACTCAGCTTCCCCTGATCAAAAAGCTCCTTTCTTTGCTGTGTAAACAACTGCAGTCAGTGTTCTTGAAATCCCAGACTGAAACATCAACCAGCACTGGAAAATAAGATTCCCCAGAATGCCTTGCCTATCCTAAGCATAGCCCTGCCACTGATATTTCAGGAGATTTTATTCCCTGCGACTGGGATCGACTGCCCAAAGGAGTCTGTTGCATGAGTAAAAGGGAAAATAGTTTTGTGTGTGCACTGTAACCTCAAGAGTGTGAAGCAAATATTTTATTTCAAATCATCTCTTAACCCATTTTAGCAGGGCACGGAGTGACCAGCATTATAAACCAGGGAAAGAAAAAATCAAAAATAAAGGAAAAAAAAAATGGGGAAATGTGGCTTTGGAGGAATGAATAAAAAATGAACCTAACAAAGAAGAACTCTTCCAAGCTAAAGCTTGGTGTCTCCTTTTTTTTTTTGATTCTTCTTTATTATTTTTTTTCCTGAATAACTTGTTTTGAAGACTAAGCGCCTCTTGCTCTTGCCAGGTCCCTGCAGCTCGATTTTATGGCTACAATGAACAAGTATGCATCTGTGTAAATGCTCTGTAATTTTCTTTTTACATCATATTTACACTGCTCGGACAGTAAAACTGCTGAATGTTTTAATTAGCACTCCCATGGCCCCGGAATTGTTTGAAATTTTGGGGCCACGTGAGCGGGCTGGCGCACAAAGAAAGGCTGGAGTCGCTAGATGCTCACAAAGGGGGCGAGATGTTTAAAGTGCATCAACTTGTATTTGTTTTGGGCTTGGGACTGACTGGAGAGCGGGCTGCGTGTGCTGGGTGCCAGATTCCTCAACCCTTACACACAGCACATGCAGACCTGACCCACAGCATGGGCAGTGTACTTTGGACTGGCGCTGGCTCCGATGAAGCAGCTCTAAGGAGCAAGCACCGCTCAGCGTGAGCTCAGGGTTGCAAAGTCAGGCGCGGTGAGAGCCGCAGCCTGTTTCTACTTCACAGTTATTTCACCAGCATTTGTCACCTGCTGAAGCAGAGGTGGGGAAAGTTTCCTTCTCAACATTTGCAGAAATTCCCCAGTGAGGCTATTAAGAAGAAATCAAGTTAGTTGAATGAAATTAAAGCTTTCTGTGGAATCCTTGGGCTTTTTTGTTGCTTTTTGGTGGTTGTTTCTTGTTTTTTTTAATGTAATTTTAATATCATTTTCATAGACTTATAGAATAAACGAGGCTGGAAAATACCTCAGGAGGTCATGTAGTTCAGCTTCATTAAGAGTAACATTTTGCATGTAAATGTGGAGCTGGTAAAACCTGCCAGCTGCAGAGTATGTGTTGTCCTTGTTGATTCATGGAACATATAAAGCTTTGCAAACTGTCTAACACTGAGTTGTCAACTCATTTCAGCCGCAGTCCTGCCCTTGGGGAGGAGAGCAGCTCTTCTGGAACATTTAGCCTCTGTGTTGACTCTATCAACACAGTTGCTAATTATCAGAGAACCATAGCACTAGAAGAAGAGTGCAAGAGATGTTTGAATGCAACCACTGTATTGAGGCAGGACCAAGAATCCTAATGTTGTTTGTGCTTGCTGTGTGTGTAATGCAGACATTTGTCCCCAAATACCTAAATGGCTTTTTTCCCCCTTTTTTTTTCGGTCCCCCAAAGAGCTAAACTTAAACTATGACTGGACCTGAGGTTTTTACACTGTTCCTGGAACTTTCATAGCTTAGATTCTAATCTGACAAAAAAAATTGCCCATAAATTGAACTCAGTATCCTCTAAAGACCATAGGAGAGGTCTTTTAGTTGGTGTTGGAGAGAAAAAGGAAGAAGGTGGGGCACAGCAAGTAAGTATGCTCAGGGATTTGAGAAAGCTGTTTAGAAAGATGAGATTTCATTAAATTTGAAGTTCAGAAGAGAGTTAGAAAAAGTATGGCATGAAATAGAGAAAAAGAGGAAAAGTAGAGGCGAATGAAGCTATGATGACATGTGGTAACAGAGAAAACAAGATTTTATCTGCATTTCTTCCAAAAAAGACACAGATAATTAGGAGGATGCAGAGGAGATCATACTGTGGAGGGTATTTGTCATTTCTGCGTGCGATGTGTTGTTAAGATTAGGTTTTGTCTGATGAACTGCAGGCCACAGAGCAAAGAAAACCCAAGAAATCTTCTGAAACAACCTTCTCTTTCGTTAACATTATATTTGAGTAGTTTGGATCTTCGAATCTGAACGTAATTGCAGTGTTCTAGCTGAATTCTGTTCTGAGGTCAGCTTCTGGTTCTTGCCATCTTGTGGTGTGGTGCTGCACTGCGACCATCCTTCTGTCCCTCCTCTACAGCAGTGGTAAAATAATGCATTTTCACAAAGATCTCATTTAAAACAACAGCAACAACAACAACAACAAAACCCCCAACCAAAATATTAAAAAGAATTAAAGAAAAAGAGAGAAGAAAGAAAAGATGGTAAAAAGATGGTAGATATTTTCTCTGATGATTCCTTCCCATAATTTGCAGGTGTTTTTTCCTGTGTTTAGTGCTTCATTTTTCTTTTCCCCAGTTATTAGCAGGAGTTCAGGCCATTCCCAGTCTAGGTCCCGAGACAGACTGAGAGCATCTCTCTGCAAATCTCTTTCTAGCCAGATCTCTTGGGCCATATACTACTTGGACAGACGTAGACTCTCCATGCTCTTCTTGAAGTTGTATTTGTACTTGGGAAAAAAATTGAGCTTGTCAAGATCTTCACTTGTTCTATAGCTTGACAATTCTCTTTCTTTCAGAATGCTAAGGACATTTTTTTAACAGTCCTTTTTAGGTAATGTACAGCCAAAGTTCCTGTCTCCTTCCTTCTTTTATCTTCCTCTTTCTATCCTTCCTGGGACTATACACTTTTAATAAGGGGGTACTCTGAGACAAAGGTAATAGACCTCCAGATCCCACAAACTTGAAGGAAAACTACTGTACTGTTGCAATGCTTTTTTTTGCAGCAGCAGCCCGAATACAGGTGGCAAGTGCCACACAGCAATCACAGGTGTTTCCTATTTTGTTTCTATTCTAAATGTGGGGCATGTGCATTGTTAGTGGCATTATCATGCTTCAAGGTGCTGGAAAATGATTAATGTATAAAAATGTCTTCTGCCAGCTTCTGATCCAAGGTTACTGGCTTTCAGTAAACTCATTAGAAGAACTCATGTCTCTTGCAGTAGTTCTGTCTCAGCCATCTTCCATACTGAGAGGTCTCCATGAAGGATATCTGAGGCTTTGCTGAGTTTCAGTTTGTCTCAGACTTTTCCAGTCATACTAAGAGCTGAGCTTTGACACTAGGATCATCTCTCTCTACCAGTTTGCCAGAATGATGACTTCATTCTGAGCCTGAAGAGCTTGGAGGTGAGTCAAAAAGATGTCTTCCTAACTGGTTTACCTAAGGCTGGATAGCTGTGGCTGTCCTCTCTACCTTAAGTTTGGGATCTAGTGAGGAAGAACCAGGGTGTAAAATATCTTCATATATGCAGTAATTCTGTTTAATAAGATTGCAATAATGAGTTAGATTTTCTTCTCCCAGCTCTTCTTAGTTTGGAGGTGTTCAGGAGGAGACTTGATGGGGTACTTGGTGCCATGGGTTGGTTGTTTGGGTGGGTTGGATTGGTTGATGGGTTGGACGAAATGATCTTGAAGGTCTCTTCCAACCTGGTTTGGTTTATTCTAAATAAAGGTTTGTAGACTCAGTTGGAAAAAAAGGAAAAATGCTATAGCAGTTAAACTACAAGAAAAAATAAAGGCAAAAAAAGGAGAGTATTTTCCAAAGATCAAGTTCATATCATTCATGACATCTGTTCATTTGTTTCTTTGCTTCCTTTCTTGTTTGTTTGGTTTGCTTTTTTTGTTTGTTTGGGTGTTGTTTTTTGGGGGTTTTGTTTGTTTGTTTGTTTTTTAACAACCCAAACCTGAGTGCCTGGTGAAACCATGAATAAAGAGGTTTCTTGTCTATAGTACTTTGATCAAAATCTGTAAGATGTGTCTGGGTAACTGAATTTTGTGCACTTGTGTTTCTCTCCTTAGGAAGTTTGAAGAAAGCTTGTACCATTTGTTGCTGGGGAGGGAATATATTGTCCTTTGCACTGCCTGGTGTGTGGAAAAACACCTTGAGTTCTAGTAGATCAGCTGAGGGGAATGTAACCAGGTTTCACCAGAATCCTTGTGTTCAGGAAAGTATTTTTCTTTTTAGCTTTTATGACTTTCAGCTTTGGTGAGTTTGTCATTCTTTTCAGGAAGAAGCAGAAGGAGTATTTCTAAGTTAAAATGTCCAGTGAAAAAGTGAAGCACTGAAATACCAGCTCTCTCCTGCCAGTGGTTAGCACACCATGAGGTCTGTGCTAACTGATTGGAGCCATACGGAGAGCAGGAGGTACACAGAGTACAAGTGTAATGAGGGCCTAAGGCTTTGTGCCTGCCAAAGGGAAAGCCTGGCTCCAGAAGGACTGTGGGTTGCCTTGCCATCACATTGAGAGCTGCACTTGACAACCACAAGGACTAAGAGTGCCCCACGCTCACAGCCTGCACACACACATATTGGTGTTCAGTACTGCCTATCCCCTTCCCACTTCCCTCTAGAAGTGTAAACATCTAACATACGGCACTACATAAAGTGCTTCCACAGTCTGAGTTTTGTAACAAATTGCAGCAGTACATGAAGTAGTTGTTCTGTTTATGGAAATGGGAAGGAATTCTTGCTGTCTAATCCTCTCCCATATTTGTTGGGGGTTCTTTGTTTGTTGTTTTGTTTTGTTTTCATAGTATCTGTAAATGTTTGCTCCCAGAGAAAACTACTTGAGCTAGGGAAAGGCAAGAGTATAGTCTGTGAAACAGTGAAACAAAATCCCTTGCCTCTCACATTTACCAGACTTGATACAAGACACAGCTGCTTGATAGTATGTGCTAGAAATCTGAATCATAACACAGACTAAAAAAACCCAACCAAAACAAACAAAACAAACCAAAACAAACCACCAAAACACAACCAAAAAACAAAAGGCTACGTTAAAAACTGGTTTGCTTTTAGAGTTTTGACAAATATCTGGAGGCCAACAATGAATATATCACATCAGAGACCCTTTTCACCTTGCCCAAAGTGATGAGCTCATGTTTGCAGATTGTCTAACACTTTGTTTTCAAGCCAGAAGTATCAGATTTACACTCGAGTAACAAATTGTTACAATGTGGGAAGAGGCTGTGGACAAAGTACAAATCTGTGGGATTCTTTAACCATCTATGATTATGTCTGTTAAACCATGTTGTAAAAAATGAGCTGATCCCAAGGGCTATGGCTCCCAACAGGGGGAAGATGCAGTGATGCAGTGACATTCATTCCCTGATCACAGAATCATAGAATCAATGAGGTTGGAAAAGACCTCAGAGATCATCAAGTCCAACCTATCACCCAACACCTCATGACTAACTAAACCATGGCTTCAAGTGCCACATCCAATCCTTTTTTGAGCACTTCCTGGGACAATGACTCTGCCACCTCCCTGGGCAGCACATTCCCATGGCAAATAACTACTTCTGTGAAGAACTTTCTCCTCACCTCGAGCCTACACTTTCTCTGGTGCACCTTGAGACTGTGTCCTCTTGTTTTGGTGCTGGTTGCCTGGGAGAAGAGACCAACCCCCACCTGGCTACAGCCTCCTTTCAGGTAGTTGTAGAGAGCAATGGAGTCTCCCCTGAGCCTCCTCTTCTCCAGAATCTCCAAGGAACACTGAAATTTTTAAGGATATGTTTTAGGTATGAGCTGTGACATGACAGGTTCTGTCCTTCTCTTCTTCCTTGGCAAGCATGGTAAATGTTTTTGAGGAAACTGAATTAATTGACTTAGCATCTGTTTCTGCAAATACTTTTGCTGTATGGTTGGTTGTTTTCAGGGACACTGCTCCTCTGCATACCGAAACTCCTTCTCTCCCTTGCTTTATTTTAATTACTGATTGGAAGGGATTGCATTAAATGGATGAAAACAAGACTCACTTTCTTAATTTTATGGTTTGAACAACCCCTCTCTAATCCTGGCTCAGAAAAACTCAATAGATATTTCTTTTGGGTTTTGTGTTTATATATTGGGGGAAAAGTTTAGACCAATGCTCCTCCCTCTCTCACCTCCCTTGTTTACTTTCTCTCCAGATATCTTATTGAACAGGAAAAGGGAGTGGGGGAAATGCAGGGCTTGAAGGAAAGTGTCAAAGTCATGAAGTACAAATCCTCTTTCCATATTCTTTCCCTGTTTGCTTTCCCCCAGGATCCTTGAAGACAAAGATAAAAGTATCTTGGATGGCCAACAAAGTGTTTCTGCTTGATTTTACTCAAAGCAAGAACATGAGACAAAACAGACTCCAGTGTGGCTGCCATTTAAATTAGCTATAGAAAAGTGTGATGACAGTCTCAGCTAATTAATAAGTCATTATTACAGTTTCATATGTTAATATTCTGACTACAATGAAAACTCTGCATGTCTTTGATAATACTGAACAAGCCAAATAGTCCTTTGTTACAAGCCACTCAGCAGATGATTTCCTTCTGTTAACAATATTCTTCAGAAGACAATATAAAGCCTCAGAGGAAAAAAAAAATATGTATTTCTGTAGTTCTGTCATCAAGAAGAGAATCAGGGAAGATTTCATGAACTTAGCTTCTTTGCTGCAGGTTCAGAAGGCTTCTTTCATTTCTCAACTGAATTCACTCAGTGGCCCTTATGAGGAGTTTAAAAGAGCAGTGACTATTGTTTATTTTTTATGTTCAGTACTATATACATATCACTCAAGGAATTAGTGAGAGGAGCACAACACTCCTCATATTCACCTAGTGAAACACCCTCATCATTCTGCTTTTACTGAGCTTCCTCTTATGAACCTCTAGCCTCTACTGTCCCATGAGCTTCCTTTCCACTTTTCCAGTAAAAGCCCTCTGCCCTTTTGTCTGGCTTCAAAGAGCTGCTTGATGCAAGAAACTTTGGATTGAGCTGGACATCTTTGTGATAGGATTTCCACATAACCCATGATGTATTTTGATGATGTGCAAATCACACTTAAAAAAAAAAGAAAAAGAAAAAAGAAAAAGTGTCTTGGGACTGTTTGAAATGTTTTATGTAACTTGAAAGTAAGCCTGCCAATGAATTTCCAGATTCTTAACATGCAAATAAATAAATGACAAGTAAAAAAAAAAAAGCAAACAAAAGGCATATAAAAAAAAAAAGTTCCAGAATGAAACATTTTAAATTATTCAAAATCCCAGTTTAATTTTGTTAAAATTGTTGGTTAACAGGAAGATGAATTTGAAGGAGATTTTGAATCCCCTGAAACTCAGTGTTTTATTGCATTTCTGTTTTTCACACTGCTGCCTTTAGATAAGCTGCTGAAAGCTGGAAGATATTTTCAAAGGTCTAAGCGAGCCAAAGTTAGGCATAATCTTAAAATGCTCCATTTAATTGGAATTGGAAAATGTTCTGTCTTACCAGATATCAGATAATAACAATAAAAAATAATAACCCAGCTTCTTGCAGATGTGGAGTAGCCTGTGTTATGTTGCATGCAGCTCTGGATAGTCTGCATTTGGTACCTGAGATTATTTAATTAAAGCTACTTAAGTATCACCAGAATGAGAGGACACAGTCTCAAGCTGCACCAGGGGAAGTTTAGGCTGGAGGTGAGGAGAAAGTTCTTCACTGAGAGAATTGTTAGCCATTGGAATGGGCTGCCCAGGGAGGTGGTGATTCTGGCCAGCCTGACCTAGTGTGGGGTGTCCCTGCCAATGGCAGGGGGGTTGGAACTAGATGATCCTTTTGGTCCCTTCCAACCCTGAATGATACTATGATACCATCCCTGGAGGTGTTCAAGAGGGGATTGGATGTGGCACTTGGTGCCATGGTCTAGTAGGCATGAGGTCTTGGGTGACAGGTGGGACTTGATGATCTTTGAGGTTGCTTCCAACCTTGTTCATTCTAGGATTCT
Organism: Melanerpes formicivorus; assembly: GCF_026170545.1. Lineage (NCBI taxonomy): Eukaryota > Metazoa > Chordata > Aves > Piciformes > Picidae > Melanerpes > Melanerpes formicivorus. The sequence goes on from NW_027142378.1 coordinate 7,098,771, forward strand.
ATGATCTCCATCCATCAAGCAAAAAGATTTTAGGAGCTGGCTGAGACCTAATCCTCTTCTCCTGCTCCTGAAACAATTGGGAAACACTGTTACTGAAATTAGTAAAACTGTTGTGCTGTATCTTCTCTGAGGGAAAAAACCAGCCTGACCCAAGGCTTCTGAATTCTTTGGGCAAAGTTTCAAAGTGAAGGTCACCATATATGTCTAGTATTATTTAGTGAAATGTAAATATATCACTGCTGTGGCACTCAGCACTTTACTCTCATCCCCCTACAATAATATGCCAGGAGGCAGTGGAGGCAGACAGCCCTTTCATGAACACATTTCCTCCCTAAGCGTCACTGGCTCTCCCTGCCTTTCCTTTTCATTGTCTCAGATGTTTGCATGAGTTGTAGCCTCGACGAAGAACACTTGTGTCACTGTTAGATGAATGCTTTCACACATTTTCATACAATCAGGTGAATAAGTTTAACACTTAAGAGACATTTCCACACAAACATTTTTCAGGATAACATAGAACTCATCGGGATTAGTGGCAAAATAACAAGTATTTTCTAAAGGAGGGAAAAGAAAGACAAATTAATCCAGAAACTTGGGGCTGGGAGGGAAGTGAAGGAAATTTCAAACAGATTCTTACTATATGTGGGAGAAACTGAACTGCACAGTTGTTTTGGGGAAAAATGAGGCCCACCACAAAATGTCACTGAAAATATTGACCTAGCAATGAGAAATTATTTTCACTTTTGTTGTGTCAATAATAAAATACCATCACATGAGCTTATTACAAGCATGTAACTCTATCCAAATTATGCCCCTGCTTTTGTTCTTGTGTTATCTCTGTCTGTATAGACTTCACCATTTCTCTGGGACAAACCAGGGAAAGCAGAGGCTTTGTACTTTTTCAGTCATCAAAAAAAACTACGTGGCTTTTCATTTGTTTGTTTGGGTTTTTGTTTCTGTTTGTCTGTCTGGTTGTTTGGTTGGTTTTTCTGCAATCAGGCCATGACTGGCTTCTGTCCTTTACCCTGCAAAGGAACTCCAGGAATACTTGCACTTCCCTCTTTGGCATGGAATAAGACTCTCTTTTCACTCACAAGAAGTTCACCCATATGATGATGATTTCCCATGAGAGTAACTTAAACTGTAGCACCTTCTTCATTCTCAGGTGGCATGTGTGCAGATGGTTTGTATGCCAGTGATTTCTTTACTGAGAAGCAAACTTCAGACCATCTGTCTCCAAGAAAGAATACTGCAGATTGACAATATTAAATTTCTTTAAGAGGTGAAACAAAATACATGGGCTTACAGCAGGATTAGAAAATTATATCCCAGATGGAAAATTTTATGGGCACAGAAAAAAAATTGTGTGAGTGAAATACCAGTATCATAAAATAAATAACAGGAAATATGGTAATTTATGTGATAGAGAAAATTGTCACTTTCAGAACTGCCAGAAAGTCAACAGCATTTCACCCATTTGACTTCAGAAGTGAACTTAGACCTCAGAGGCTTAAAAATATACAGAGAGAAGCAGAATGAAATAAGAAGTCATGAATCCAATAGGGGTTTACAAAGAAGAAAGCAATTTGTGCAAAAAGTGTTCTATAGAGGTTGGGAATGCATGTAATCAGAATTTAACTTATTCCTGGAAAGTGATTTAGAATATGCCAAACAAATTAAATTCCATTCTGCAAGATGAGCAATCAATGGGGCTCCTAATGTAGAAAACGTCACAATTCAGAAACGGCCTTTAAGCCTCTGTAACCTTCAGCATATTTTAAGAAAAGAAATCCCCAAAATTCAGCTGGAGATGGAAATTAAACACAGAAAACAATAGAAGGTCAAACATGTCTACTTGGTCTAATTTGCATCACTAATACTTTGTGGAGTTCCTTACATCTCATGAGAAAAAGTGCTTCACAAATGCTGATGACTAAATGGTCCTCTGGTACTACAGTTTCCACACAACCATAGAATTGTTGTGGTTAGAAAAGACCTCTAAGATCATCGAGTCCAGCCTTCAACCTAAGACTGCAATGGCCATTGAACCATGTCCCACAGTGCCATGTCCACACATTTCTTGAACACCTCCAGGGACAGTGACTCCACCACTTCCCTGGGCAAGCTCTTCCAATGCTTGACCACTCTTTCAGTAAAGAAAATTTTCTTAATACCTCCCCTGGTACAATTTTAGACCATTTCCTCTTCTTCTATCACCAGGTACTAGGGAGAAGAGGCCAACTGCCACCACAATCTCCTTTCAGGGAATTGTAGAGAGCAATGTGGTCTCCTTTAGCCTCCCCTTCTCCAGACTGAGCAATCCCTCAGTTTCTCCACACAGGACCTGTTCTCCAGACCATCACCAGCTTTGTTTCTCTTCTCTGGACACACTCCTGTACCTCAATGTCCTTCTTGCAGTGAGGGGCCCAAAACTGAACTTAATATTCCAGGCACAGCCTCACCAGTGCCGAACAGGGGGGGACAATCACGTCCCAGCTCTTGCTGGCCACGCTATTCCATCTGACAGGCAGTAGAGTTATGAGAGGAGAAGCAGGGGTGCAAATTTCTGAGGCAGCATAAACACAGCTATCTCCTCCCTGTTACAGTGGATGTGGAACAAAAAAGCCATCTCATATTGAATGACCTTGCAATGGCCAGTAATTGTTACCCCCCCTTAGGCCATAAGAATGAACCTACCACTGCTAATTTCTATTTTAAGTGCAGTGGAATGCTGTGGTCACACTGATACTGCTCTGTAGACGCTGCTGGCAAGGGATAGCATAACATTTAATGGCAATTACTGCATGTATAGAAACGATCCTTGCCACTGGCAAGCAGTTGTTGCAGAAACGTTGCTCCTGCTCTCACAGTTGCTCTAAAGCCTATTAGAAAGTGCATTTCCCATTTTTATCCTGACATTTGTGTAATTTTAGCTTCTACATCTTGGCAAATACCTCCCTATATTTTTGGCTCACCCCTGAGTTATCTGAAGGAGAGCAATGCGATTCCAGGCAGAAGAAGGCAGAATTGTCTCAGAATAACAAGCAGATTTTTTTTAATGCAGTGCAAATGGTTCATACATTATTTTTGCATGAATCAGACATTTATTTTTTTTTTAAAGAAAGACAGGGATGGGGGGGAGAAGGGCAAAATCTTTCACTTAAATCCTCTCATAGCTCATTGCTGAGTATCAACTTTTAGTGACAAGCCAATGTATGCTAGGCTTCTTGATTACTGTGCTTTTGGAGATTAGCTCTTTTGAATCATGAGGGTGTGTTACCTCACCCCAATTACAGGCCTCCGGTAGAAATGGTAAAAACAGGCAGCATGAAGGAAGAAAGGGAATTTTTCTAGCATTCATAGGACATTCACATGAGCTGCATGGGCAGAATGAAATCAAGCAATTGCTGAGAAACAAAAGCAAGTAGTAGAAAATGAACAATTACAGAATCAAAGGAGTCCTACAAGTGTCAGAAGATGGAGACTGACTTGCTTTTGTGCTGTGACCTTTCTTTATGTTGTACTTTCACCCGTGGAGTTCTACAGACGAGATGGCACCAACCAAACCTAAAAAAAATTGCTAACTGCCAAGATAACTCACAGAATAATGAGGTTACAACAACTGCAAAGATGCAAAGAAAACTGACATCGGTTACCTCTTCGCAGCGCTCAGCGAGAAGGAATCAAGTGCTTAGTCTTTTAAATGAATGAGTCTAAAACCTGAGATCACAGCTCTGCTTATAGGGACATGGTGATGTCCTGGATTATGTAGAAGTCACATGAATGAGCCTTTGCTTATGCTTAGTTTTGTAAAAATCAGGTCTTTTGTTTTGCAGCATATTGCATCGCTGTTACACTACAGGGAGAAAACGTCGTTTGCAGGGAACTATTTGAAACAAACTTTTAAAGTAAAAGGAATGTCAGTAATAAATTCAGCTTTCTAATAAGACAGCTCTTGGGACTTGGTTGTGACTTGGACTGAGAGACTGAAGGAGTTAGAAAAATTAGGAAATCTCATTACACTGTGTGTGTTAAACAGGCCTTGGACTCTTCTTGCTGGGAGCGGACTTCTCACAGCAGATGCACAAGGTCAGGGAATGGGTGTAGGCTTGGCTCCCTCACAAGCTTTGGCCATCGTGTCTGATCCTGGAAAGGTCAAGAACTACCAGTATACGTTGATTTTAAAGGGCTATCCTTACAGAGGAGGAATAGAAATGCACATGCCAGTGGCACCTCAAAGAAATATCCTCTTTGCATACATCCCTAGGGACTGAAGTTCAAATATGCAATTGGGGGAGTCCTGACTGTCAAGTGTAGTCCTAACGAATTTGTTCTGTCCCTGGTTTAATATTGAGGAAGCTCATTCCCTGCCTGCATTGCTTTGTTTCCTACTCTCAGTTTTATCTGGAGTCTCAGGATACTGAGTCTTTTTCTGGGTTCTGGAATCATGGTGTTGCATGAAAGGTTTTGCTTTCATGTTGAGGACAGTACTATGCTCATATTCTTTTCCATAACTGACAGGCTATAACTGTGCCATCGAATAAGGGTGTGGATCATAAACACAAGTTATCTTAAAGGGAGGCTCTCAGAACCACCTTCTGCAACACAAACACTTCTGGAGTAAGCCTCAGATTCTCCTGTCTTCTTTGGGAGCTCTTCTACACACGTAGGACCAGCAGCTGAAGCAGTCAGGAATCTGTCTTCTCATCTATGCTTTGAAATCCTATATCATGGTACCTTGGCAAACTCAGTACCTGCCAGAGAGAAGAGAATATAAGAGGCTGCTGTGATGGAGTGCATGCCTGAGCAGTCTGCTTGAGTGAAAACTACTGTTGGCAGTAGCCTCTGTCCCTTACCAACCTGCTTCTCTTGAGCTCTGCTTCATGCATATTTGATTAGACATAGAAAGAAAAATTGGACTTATTATTTTAGGGAGGCATGAGGAAACAAAATGTTGAAAAAGTGATTTTCAAATCTGAAAACCAAGACATCAGCTGCAATGAACCCAAACATATTATTAGCATACAGACAAAAGCCCATGTAATTCCCACAGTGATCTCATGACTTTTTGGGCTCAATGCATAATTTTCAAGGGTTTTTAAGGTTGACAGTATATTCTTTCACTATGTACCTACACATGGTGGAGTCACCATCCCTGGAGGTGTTCCAGAAGGGATTGGATGTGGCACTTGGTGCCATGGTTTAGTCATGAGCTCTGTGGTGACAGGTTGGACTTGATGATCTTTGAGGTCTCTTCCAACCTTGGTGATTCTGTGATTCTGTGATTTTCCTTTCCTGGATTATTTCCCTTGTACAAGAACAAATCCAATATACTGATTACAGTACCGAGCTTTAAATATGGAGCAGAAAAGAGAACTCATGAAGAGGAGATAATCAAGTATGAACTCCTTCATTACCAGCTTGATGAACACTATTCACCACCCTTATATTTAGGCAGGTCTTCTTTGAAGTCATGATTGGAGCAGGGGTAAAAAATTAGTCCATCAAGCAAATCCCAGCCATATACCTAGTGTTAGAGCAACACTACCTTGATTCCTAGACGGCAGTTAGAAGAGGCAATAGCAAAACCACCACCAACATAAATTAAACTGATCCATCAGCAATTTATGAACACCACACTTTCTGGTTTTACCACTTACTGTATTACAGCTTCATGCCAATGTCTTAGAAAGTAAAGTATCCTGAAAAAAATGAACCAAAACACAGAATACTACTACTTAACAAGGCACAGCCTGAACCAGATGTCTGGGAAATGACAGGTTTAAGTGATGAGTCTTGTTGCACGTACACACCATTTCTTGGGAGCCTGTTGCTTTGATTTAAAAGGTACGATGTAGTTGGCTTGTTTCTTCCAACATGCACTAATGTTCTGTGGTTTGTGCTGTAAGAGATTACTTTGCAATTCATGCTAATGTTTTGGAGGCAAATTGCTTTCCTATGTTTTATATTATAAACACTTGTTCGGGTCTGGTTCTGTGAGGAACTGTGTAAGTTCAACTGCCAATTAAAACAATGTTAATGGAGAGCATGCTATGTCTCACACATGTGCAGTGCTATTGCAGTATCAGTCCCCTGGTGTAGACAGTGTGGGTACTCTCTGAATGTGGAGCTAATACCAATGAGCATTATGAGTCATTAGAGGTATTGCACGAGATTAGAATCATAGAATTGTAGAATTGTTAAGGTTGGAAGGGACCTCAAGGATCATCTAGTCCAACTACCCTGCCATGGCCAGGGACACCTCACACTACATCAGGTTGCTCACAGCCACATCCATCCTGACCTTAAAAACCTCCAGGGAGGGGGCTTCTACCACCTCCCTGGGCAACCTCTTCCACTGTCTTACCAACCTCATGGGGAAGAACTGCTTCCTAACATCCAGTCCGAATCTACCCATTTCTAGTTTTGTTCCATCCCCCCTAGTCCTATCATTACCTGACAGCCAAAAAAGTCCCTCCCCAGCTTTCTTGGAGGCCCTCTTCAGATACTGGAAGGCCACAATAAGGTCTCCTTGGAGCCTTCTCTTCTCCAGACTGAACAGCCCCAACTCCCTCAGTCTGTCTTTGTAGGAGAGGAGCTCCAGCCCTCTAACCATCCTCATGGCCCTTTGTGGACATATCCCAGCACCTCCAGATCCTTCGTGTAATAGGGGTTCCAGAACTGGATGCAGTACTCCAGGTGGGGTCTCACCAGAGTAGAGTAGAGATTGTCAGAGCACATAGGAGTAGCAAGTCATTTTGTCATGAACCGCAGCAAAAATCCTATAGATTTATTTGGTTGTCTGTGCAGAGCCTAATTCCTGTCTCTGTCTTATTAATAAGAAGGAAAATGTTTTGGTTTAAGCTTTTCTATTGCTCACACGATGTATATTTAAAACTCTGGAATGCATTACATTCACAAGATATTGTCTTCCTCATTCAGTACCTGTTTTTATTAACCCCATATCAGTGGCATGCTATATTTTACTATTAATACATTTGTTAATGCTTTTGTGATGTGTAAGTAAAGTTTTGAACTCTCTATCAGTTCCATGTGCATATGTGCATGAGCATCACAGTGTTTGCAATGGAAGAGGGAAGCGTGTTTGCTTTCACACGTGGGCAAACGTCTCCCTTTCTGTCCTGCACCAGGCAATGCATATGCCAGGGTACATCTTTGCAGTTACTGAGGTGTGTATCTGAAGACCAAGCCCCCCTGAAAGTCTCTCTGTTCACCTAAGTAAAACATGCTGCTGCTAGTTATTTGCTAATCATTTCAGATTTAAAGGACTTAGACTCAGAGCCAAGGGAAGTAGGTACAATTCTGTGCTTCTCCATGGATTGTTGGCTTTTGTCCCAGGCTGCTCTGCATCCAGTAGTTAAGAAATAAGTATTCAAGAAGCAAAGCACAATGCTGTGCTCTAGTTAAGTAATTTGTAAATAACCCCATGCTGGTTTGTCCTTGCTGTGGTGTAGCATTTGGAGAGGCCATGCAACAAAATAAAATAAGGTTTTTAGGTTAATGGAGCTTAAATAATGTCATAGGAAAAGTCCTTGTTCTGCTATTTTGTGTTATTTGTTGGATCTTATAATGTCTTGAAAGGAAGCTATTTTTCTTTCAACATCACTCCTTTCATATTGCAGCTCACATCACCACGAAACAAGAAGGCTTATTTGGGCTCTTAGTTCCAGTGAAGAACCATGAGAGCTAGTTGGAGAAGGAATTAGATGCATTGAAAATAAACTAAAGTAATTGTTTTAATGGCTTGTTGCTGCATCACTCTTTCTGCCCAAGAGCTAATAAGCAAGAGCTAATAAGTGCAGAACAGCAGCTGGCAGGTACAAGTGACTTAGTCATCATACGATCATAGAATACATCCTGCTGGAAGGGACCCTTGAAGGTCATCTAGTCTAACCCCATTGCAATGAGCAGGGACATGTCCAATTAGATCAGGTTGCTCAGGGCCCCATCAAGTTTGGCCTTGAATGTCTCCAGGCATAGGGCCTCCACCATGTCTCTGGGCAACCTGTTCTACTATTTCATCAACCTCATTGTAAAGAACTTCCTCCTTATTTCTAACCTAATCTACCTTGCCAAGAACTCAAGTAGTAAATAAAGTTGTCAAACCTGGATGGTAATTCATCCACTACATATCCACATAACTTATTGGTTTTTAAGTGAAAGGAAGATAGAATTTAGTCTAAATAAACAGAGATGCACAGAAATTATATTGGCTATAGGTAGCACAATGTAGACCCTTGCATTCATTTTTAATGCATAGATAATATGCAAGGCTGTACAGATCATTCCTACCCTGTCAAACCTTTATCCTCCAAGAAATGTAAAGCATTTAAGCTTGACTCTGTAATCTCTGCTTCTAGCTAGGGTTAACAGCCCTATCAAACAGAATTACTGAAGTTGTACATGAAAAGTTACCCTGGATTTTTGATGTTTTTTTAAAGTTCCAAACTTCCACTTCAGTTTTTCAAGCCCATGGAATGTTGGAATTTTATCCACACTGAAATGTTTTAAAGGTTTTTATTAAGAAGGAAAGGAAGGAAGGAAGGAAGGAAGGAAGGAAGGAAGGAAGGAAGGAAGGAAGGAAGGAAGGAAGGAAGGAAGGAAGGAAGGAAGGAAGGAAGGAAGGAAGGAAGGAAGGAAGGAAGGAAGGAAGGAAGGAAGGAAGGAAGGAAGGAAGGAAGGAAGGAAGGAAGGAAGGAAGGAAGGAAAGAGAGAAAGAGAGAAAGAAAAAGAAAAAGAAAGAGAAAGAAAGAAAGAAAGAAAGTCAGAAAGAAAGACAGAAAGACAGAAAGAAAGAAAGACAGAAAGAAAGAAAGACAGAAAGAAAGAAAGAAAGAAAGAAAGAAAGAAAGAAAGAAAGAAGAAGAAAGAAGAAAGAAAGAAAGAAGAAAGAAAGAAAGAAAGAAAGAAAGAAAGAAAGAAAGAAAGAAAGAATGAAAGAAAGAAAGAAAGAAAGAAAGAAAGAAAGAAAGAAAGAAGAAAGAAAGAAAGAAAGAAAGAAGAAAAGAAGGAAGGAAGGAAGGAAGGAAGGAAGGAAGGAAGGAAGGAAGGAAGGAAGGAAGGAAGGAAGAGGAAGGAAGGAAGGAAGAAGGAAGGAAGGAAGGAAGGAAGGAAGGAAGGAAGGAAAGAGAGAAAGAGGAGAAGAGAGAGAAAGAGAGAAAGAGAGAAAGAAAGAAAAGAAAGAAAGAAAGAAAGAAAGAAAGAAAGAAAGAAAGAAAGAAAGAAAGAAAAGAAAGAAAGAAAGAAAGAAAGAAGAAAGAAAGAAAGAAAGAAAGAAAGAAAGAAAAGAAAGAAAGAAAGAAAGAAAGAAGAAAAGAAAGAAAGAAGAAGGAAAGAAAGAAAGAGTAAGTTTCAAATGACTGGAAAAAAAATTCCTCTAGTTTTAGGAAGTGTTGTCAAAAAATAACTAATAAAAATCAGTGAATTTTGGATTTTAGTTGAAGTATTTTGTGTTGTTTTCTTGCCAGCTTGAAAAGGAGCTTTGGTTCTTGCAAAAATGCTCTAAATATGTATATTTACACACACACACACACACATATATATACATGCATATATATACACACATATATATATACGCACATATATATACACACATGCATATATATATATACATATATATGTTAAATATACATAGACTCCCCTGCTGCCATCACATATCATGTGGTTTATCCAAACCTACAACTGACAAGCAGTAGCATGCACCTTCATATTACATTTCATTTCATGGGAGCCAGTGAACTGGACACTGTTGTGTCTGTGTCTGCTGTGGCTTTAGCTCCCACAGATAGAAGTAAACAATACTTGAGGCAGACTCTGCAGAGACTGAGCTTCCATCCAGTCGTCTTTAATCTGCAGCCAGTTGGAGAGCTTCAGAGAACTTCAAGAATCTATAATGTATGTGAAAGGGAATCCTATACTCTCATTTTTCCTTTTGTTTTTTTTTTCCCCCATCATCACAGTCTAGTCTTTGGGACATATCTGCCTTTGTGTGTCTTAAGGTTTCATCGGTCACTGGCACTTATACCTTCTATTTCCACACTGGAAGAATATATGGTGAGAATTCAACAGATGCATTTCAGCTAATTTGTGAGTAACATGTCAGATAAAATTTTAGCCCTCTCTGATTATTACAGGGCTACATAGTAAGTTGCTATCCCATCTTTATTTTCCAGCTCAGTTGCATCCCAGTGATGGGCAGCACAATCTGCACGTATGCACAAAGCTTGCAGAGGCTAAACGTCTCCCAGCACAGGGACTCTTTCATCCTGTAGGTTCAATGTCGTCTAACATTGTCTTCTAACACCTAACTCAGCATCAATACTCATTGCAGTCAAAACCTCTTAGCTGGTTTATTAACATTTCATCCCCCCCAAATTATCATTTAACTAATTATCCTTTAACTAGTACCTACAAACATGGATTGCACACACAAGTCGATTGGCTTCTCAGTCCATAATGCAACTTCATATTTAGGCCTGCAGATCTGTGTGAGCACAATCTTTGATCTGTGGGTGGCATTTGGTATCCAAACATGCCATACAAGTATTATTTATCCTTTCAGTCAAGTCATTTATGACGATCTGACTTTAAAGAAAAGCCAACAAGATTCCAGTTTAAAAGCATAACAGTCATAACTTTATCCCCCCCCACCCCAAATCACATTGCATGTTGCCAGCCTCTCTTTCAAATAGATTGTTTTGCAAGTTCCAAACACCTAACAGCTAATTTGTAATCTACTCAGAGTACAAAACAATATACACAGTGAAATCTGTCTGGTCTCTGCCAGGCAACTGAAGAATTGGAATTTGTGCTAAAGTTGTAGAGAAAAATGTTGTAAATAACATTTAATAAATTATTGGCTTGTTCTGTTTAACTCTTCCTCTGTTGGTTGTTTAAACTAGGTAAGCTAAAGGTTCATGTAGTTTTCTCTAAATGGTAATGTAAGTTTTTTGGGGCATGAAGATTGATGTCCTCAAATTATTTTCCACATTATCAGACTGCTTTAGGTATTAAACAGGCTATTTAAAGTCATGAAGTGACTGACAGCTGTCTACCTCCTGTAAAACAAAACTGCATTTTGCAGAAAATGGGTTGGCTGCCAGCCAGAGCAGCTGGTGAGGCAGGGCAGAGCAGCTGGGCCAGGGCTTGGCTGAGAGGCTGTGAGGAAGGTGCTGCAGGAAGCCCTGTTTGTCGGTGATTCATGAAGCGGCGTTCACCTCCCTGAGACGCTGATGAATGAGTGCCAGAGTGGTATTAGCATACAGTACAGGGCTAGGGATGTTATGCTTATGACACAGATATGTACCCTTTGCCTTTTTCAGGAAAATAAGGTCACTAACTAGTGTCCTGGCTGTGCCACATTCCATGTATTTGCATTTGTCTGTCTAAAATTAGCCTGCAGCATAATACCTCTCCCTGTACAAGCCCATTGAATCCATTGCTTTGGGCTGTGAAACAACATTCATGGTTCAGGGTTGGAGGTGTCTAAGCAGTCAGTGGAATTATACTTTTTTTGCTTGACCTTTTTGTCTAGACCTTTCCAAAGACCTAACGAGCCTGAGCTCAGCACCATAGTTACACAGAGCCACTCTTGTTTTTGCAAACCATGTAGTGGAGATGTATTCATGTCTGCACTGCTGAGGCTGCACTTGAGGCTGCCCAGTTCTGGGGTTCCCAGTTCAAAACAGTCCAACAGAGGGCCAGGAAGTTGGCTAGGAAACTGAAGCACCCCTCTTACAAAGACAGGCTGAGAGACCTGTGGCTGTTTAGCTTGGAAAAGAGAAGACTAAGAGGGGATCTTGTCAATGCATATAAAGATCTAAATAGTGGAGGTCAAGGGGATGAGGCTGTTCTCTTTTCACTGGTGCCTAGTGATAGGACAAGCAGCAGTGGTTATAAACTAGAACACAAGAGGTTTCACTTAAACATAAGGAAAAACTTCTTTACAGTGAGAAGGTGCTGGAGAGCTGAACAGGCTGCCCAGAGATGTTGTGGAGTTTCTTCTGGAGACTTTCAAAACCCATCTGGAAGCATTCCTGTGTATTGTGATCTGGATGAACCTGCTTTAGCATGGGGGTTTGACTAGGTGATCCCACCACATTCAGAGATCCCTTCTAACTCCTACCATTCTGTGATTCTGTATGATCACATTAGACATAGACACAGAGGATACAGATAGCTAGAAATACTGACATAGACTAGACTAGACTAGAATAGACTAGAATAGAATAGAATAGACCTGGTTGGAAGAGACCTTCAAGATCATCGTGTCCAACCTATCATCCAACACCACCTAATCAACTAACCCATGGCACCAAGCACCCTGTCAAGTCTCCTCCTGAACACCTCCAGTGACGGCGACTCCACCACCTCCCCGGGCAGTCCATTCCAATGGGCAATCACTCTCTCTGTGTAAAACTTCCTCCTGACCTCCAGCCTGAACTTCCCCTGGCGCAGCCTGAGACTGTGTCCTCTTGTTCTGGTGCTGGCTGCCTGGGAGAAGAGACCAACCTCTGCCTGTTTACAACCCCCCTTCAGATAGTTGTAGAGAGCAATAAGGTCACCCCTGAGTCTCCTCCTCTCCAGGCTAAGCAGCCCCAGCTCCCTCAGTCTCTCCTCATAGGGCTTGTGTTCCAAACCCCTCACTAACTTCGTTGCCCTTCTCTGGACTCGTTCCAGCAAGTCAACCTCCTTCCTAAACTGAGGGGCCCAGAACTGGACACAGTACTCGAGGTGTGGCCTAACCAGTGCAGTGTACAGGGGCAGAATGACCTCCCTGCTCCTGCTGGCCACACTGTTCTTAATGCAGGCCAGGATGCCATTGGCCCTCCTGGCCACCTGGGCACACTGCAGGCTCATGTTCATCCTACCATCAACCAGCACCCCCAGGTCCCTCTCTGCCTGGCTGCTCTCCAGCCACTCTGACCCCAGCCTGTAGCACTGCAGGCAGATGTATATAGTTGTTACAGATAGAGGTAGAGATAGAGACAGGGGTGTAATAGATGAAGCTGTATGTGTATAGGGTATCTGCCCTGATATTCTAGCACGGCTGGAATTCAGAGCTGGGTTATCAGGGTCATTACTCCTGGCTTTGTAGCAGTTGCATAGACATGCCTTGCGTCTGCTTAATACTGAAGCATTTATAGCAATGAGAATCAGGCCTTAAGCTTTATTAAAAACATTTACAAAACTCTACAAAAGAAATCTAATCTGCAGCCAATTAATAAAGCTGTGTCTCTGTAGGAACTATGATCCATTTCACAGTACTATGTGCAAAAGAATTTGAATTCTTCTGCTCCAAAAATGAAGACTCTTGACTAACTGGGAACCTTCACAAACTGCTGTCAGTATGAGCCTCACAACATGCTGTGGAGTTTTTTGGCTGAGTCCTGTGGCGTTGATGCTCAAACATACCCCATTCTGCAACACTGTATTTTGCTCTTTGGAACTTTTAACTTACAGAGTCTTAAAAGTTTTCAAATTATTATATTTCTGAACACAAACACAAATTTCTGAACACAAACACATCAGGTACAGTTCTTCATTAAAGACTTATTTTGGAATAATGTTAATGTGATCTTGCTTTGGTAGAATTAGACGTCGGCTCAGCATCAAGTACCTCCAGGGAAATTCATCCTCCTCACAGAAATCATGAAATCACAGGAACATTCAGGTTGGAAAAGACCCTCAGGATCACCAAGTCCAACTGACAATCCTACTCTGCAAGGTTCACCCCTAAATCATATCCCCAAGCACTAGGTCTAAATGACATTTAAACACATCCAGGGTGGGTGACTCAGCCACCTCCCTGGGCAGCACATTCTGTGAAGTTTTTTTTCCTAACAACCAGTCTAAAAAACCCAGAGCACCTGAGCTCTGTTGGAGCCTCCTCCCACCCCAGCTGTGGCCACTTTGCCCTCCCCGCCCACTCCCCTTTTAAATACCCCACAGGAAAGGCAGAAGCCCTAAGCTGAGCCCATCTGGGCTGAGGGATCCTCCTCTCATCACTGGTGAGTCCTCCATGGTGTGCACTGGGTGATGGTGGTGGTGACCAAAAAGGCCGGGGGGCCTGGTGGCCCCCCGGCTAGGTAGGGCAATGATTGATCACTACACTAATATTATCCACAGGTGCTGGCTGGGCCTCCATGCTCATGCTGAGCTCCTTTGTGAGGTGTCTTGGATGGCTGAGGATCTTGCCCCAGGCTCCGGGATGGGTGCAAAAATGGTGGTGGTGGAGCAGAAGCTGTTTAGGCTGGGGGGAAGATGGTAAGGGAGGAGCAGGAGCTACTTGGGGTGGGTGAAGGGTAGTGGCACAAATTCAGGCTGGGTGCAGAGTGGGCTGAGAGAAACCCCGAAATCCCCATAGCAGAGCTAAAGTAGAGTAAGGTGCTCTCTGAGGCTGCTGGTCCCAGGGCTGTACCCAAGGGAGCTTGCTTCTTGATTGCTCTCACCTTCCTTCCCACCTCCAATAGTGGCTCTTGCTCTCATAAGTCAGACACCTGGATGTATCACAGTATCACCAAGGTTGGAAGAGACCTCAAGGATCATCAAGTCCAACCTGTCACCACAGACCTCATGACTAGGGAGGTAGGACCCTGCTGCCCAGTGTGAATACTCCTGCCCACTGCAAATACTCCTGCCCACTGCAGGCTTGAACTCACAATCTTCCCATTGAAAGGCTTATGTGCTACCACCTGAGCCAAGGCCAGGATTTCTTCCCATCAGGTCCATCAAACCCTTGCAAAACCAGCTGCTGAGCCTTAGGACATCACAATCCTGGAGGTTTTTCTCTGCCCTACGTAGGGCCTACTCAGGTTGGAGGTCCAGGGCACTATCTGCAGCCCTGGCTGATGCACCTTCTAACATTGGTTATAATCTTGTGTAGATATCGTGGAAAATACTTGAGCATATTATTTTGCATTTATCTTCTCAGTGCTGATCAATCCCTCAAGGATGGGGCTCAAGAAGATACAAGGCTCTTCAGAGGCACTTAATGACAGAGCAAGGGGCAATAGAATAGACCTTCAAGATCATTGTGTCCAACCTATCATCCAACACCACCTAATCAACTAAACCATGCAACCAAGCACCCTATCAAGTCTCCTCCTAAACACCTCCAATGATGGTGACTCCACCACCTCCCCCGGCAGCACATTCCAATGGGCAATCACTCTCTCTATGAAGAATTTCTTCCTAACATCCGGTCTGAATCTCCCCTGGAGCAGCTTGAGACTGTGTCCTCTTGTTCTGGTGCTGGTTGCCTGGGAGAAGAGACCAGCCCCCACCTGTCTACAACCTCCCTTCAGGGAGTTGTAGACAGCAAGAAGGTCTCCCCTGAGCCTCTTCTTCTCCAGGCTAAGCAACCCCAGCTCCCTCAACCTCTTCTCATAGGGCTTGTGTTCTAAGCCCCTCACCAACTTTGTTGCCCTTCTCTGGACTCGTTCCAGCAAGTCAACCTCCTTCCTAAACTGTGGGGCCCAGAACTGGACACAGTACTCAAGGTGTGACCTAACCCATGCTGTGCACAGGGCAGAATGACCTCCCTGCTCCTGCTGGCCGCACTGTTCCTGATGCAGGCCAGGATGCCATTGGCCCACCTGGCTGCCTGGGCACACTGCAGGCTCATGCTCAGCCTACCATCAACCAGCACCCCCAGGTCCCTCTCTGCCTGGTTGCTTTCCAGCCACTCTGACCCCAGCCTGTAGCTCTGCATGGGGTTGTTGTGGCCAATGTGCAGAACCTGGCACTTGGATGTGTTCAATCTCATGCCGTTGGATTCTGCCCATCTGTCCAGCCTGACAAGGTCCCTCTGCAAAGCCTCTCTACCCTTCAGCAGATCAACTCTTGCCCCCAGCTTGGTGTCATCTGCAAACTTAATGATGATGGACTCAATGCCCTCATCCAGATCATCAATAAAGATATCAAAGAGCATGTGGCCCAGCACTGATCCTTAGGGCACACCACCAGTAACTGGCTGCCAGCTGGATGTGCCACCATTCACCACCACTCTCTGGGCTTGGCCCTCCAGCCAGCTCCTAACCCAAGGCCAAGTGCTCCTGTCCAAGCCATGGGCTGTCAGCTTGGCCAGGAGTTTGCTGTGGGGGACAGTGTCAAAGGCCTTGCTGAAGGATCAGAGCAGAAGGATATTCAGTGGGAATGAGTGTACTTTGCGCAGCTTTCCAGATGAAGAATTTTCAGCAATCCACAGAGTTCTGGCAACTTATCAAAAGGCTTTGAAAAAGGATTAAAACATTCTGGTGACAATGCAGAGGACAAATCTTGTAGCCTATCATGCACAAGTTTGTGTTCATCTCCTCAGTTAGTAGTTAGTGAACCTTAGACAGCATATAAATTCTGGATGAGAAAACAGCTCTTTATGTCTATAAATTAAACACTGTATTGTAAAAATGAAATGGGCTAGTTGATGCCAAATATACTTGTGATGGGTATCTCATTTTACCTGATTTGTCTTGTGTATGATTTACTGCTTAATACAATTGGGTTTTGCTACCTAAGGCAGCCTAGTTTTATCTGATTATCTGGCAGCAGTAATCTTTTCTCTCTGGAGGTATTGGAACATGAGACAAGCTCTTCTTGCACTGTATTAATGTGTCAAATACACACACACGTCAATCAATCTTGCCTTGCAAGAGGGGTGAAGTAGAGCCCCTGACAGGGACTCATCACACACAAGTGTTTTCCCATGCCACACTGCCTGCCATGGCAATCAAGGTCCACTTCAAGAAGCTTTTTCCTCTTCTACAAAGCTCTGTATGGGCTAAATCCCTGTTATCTTAGTGACTAATTCCTACCAACATCTGTTAAATTTGTCAAGGACTCCAGCTGATAGCCCCCAGTTATGACTGGTGGCTGGGAGGGACCACATCTACTTGCTGTGTAGGTGTTGTATTCAGTCTGGACAATACCTATTTTTTCCCCAGTGCTATCCCTGTCTGAAACAAGATGACTGTGTTTAGCATGCAGTCCCTGACTCAGAAGCACAGCAGTCTGAGTAGACTTGGCAGGTGAAAAATGAGACAGGAAACAGAAGTTCGAAGGGACTTGCCCAGCAGACATGCCACAGCTCATATCCAGACTCCTTGACAGGTACAGAGACCAGATCTTTGTATTGCTGCTCTTCTGCTACAGGGTGGGGCAATCGTCTCAAAACACTTTCAGACAGGAAAAAGCCTCCCTAGACAATGCTGTATACCACTGAAAGAGGGAGCTGCCAAGAGTGGCACCTCGATGGAGCCGGCCCAAGAAGACGGAGTTGCATTGAATGAGCATGCCTCTGTTTTTTGTGATCTCTGCTGCTTATGCAGGTGAGGAGGGACAGGAACAGGGATGGCAGAGAGCAGCACTGCTTCAAGAGGACAGGGTGGGTGGCTTGGCACTCTGTGTTTCTACCCGCAGGGGAATGAAATCCCGTGGTTTGCTTCCTCCTCTTCCACACCATCTATATGTCTATATGGCAAAGATGATGGTAGGCCACAAGACAGAGAAGAGGCCATGTACAAAAAGGAACTGAGAGTGAAGAGCCTGTACTGCAGATTCAAGGAGAAGAGAAAATCCAAGTAAGAGAGCTCTCCCACAACCCACATCCCCAAGTGCCTTTCTGGACAACAGCTGTTTCCTCAGTGTCCTCACTTCAATCCCGCTCCCTGGGCCACTCAGAGAAAACTGAGTGCCTTCACGCAGCTGGCAAAGCACCCAGTCATCCATTCCATGATTTGCATTCGATAGACATGTGTAAATAAAAATGATAATGAATAGGACTTTATTATATCCAAGCTGATCCTTCAATTCTAAGCTACCTTTATTTGCTATGACATGTAGCCATGAGGTTTATATTTTCCCCATAGTCACTTGCCCCCGGAAGTTTTGTACTAGCTGTTTGCATATAGGAGCTGAATATTATCCTTTAAATGGTTTGTAAGTCCTTTAGTTTTACTTGGCCCTGTCTGTAATGAAGAAGTTTCTAGAATGCTTCCATGGAACTAGTTCAGTGAAGTATTGCATGTTGCCTCTACTAAGGCTGGAGCTGTTCAATCTTTTTATTGTGTCATTGTGTAGAGTAACACAATATGCTTACAGAAATTACCACTGCTGCCTTCCCATAGTCATTAAAAACACAGACTTGCAAAGACAGTTGGTTTCAGTGTCATTTCAGAAAATCCACTATAGTTCTGTATGTGACATTTCTGAAGCACATGCAGCCTTAGTTTTCTGCACCAGTAAGAAATTAAATCTCCTGTTGCACCTGGAAGTGATCTCCCTGGTCCAACATTTGTAGTATGTCCAGCTAAGCTGGTAATTAGGATTGTTAGTGTTGTCATGCTTTCTTGAGATCCTATTTTAATAGAAGGCAATCAAAAAGCAATATTAAACATGCCACTTTTAATTAGGCTTGCTCTTTAGCCAATTGTGCTGTCACTGAGCTGATGTGCTAGGAAAAATTTGAGGACCTTTGACATGCACCGAGTGTCATGTACTCAGACATATGTGGGCACTCAGTCCTGAAAAATAATGCCAGATGTATGTTTGCACAATAGTATGATTCATGATTACTCAAATCAATGTGATGGGAAAAAAATTAATGCTTTTTTAGCCATTTTGATACTATGTTCCATAGTAACACTGCCCTTTTTTTCATGGGTTTGACACAGGACCTTCCTATCTCCTCAGTTCTTTTCTTTCAGATAGAGAGTGTCATGTCATGGATGCCATCAATCCACCTGGAAGATATTCTCCAGGCATAATGGGATTCCTTTAGATGTCATCTGCCAGCCTGTACACTTCAAAAGTCAATAATTTCAGTGACTTTAGTCACTAAATGCATTTAGTCAGCTCACACATTCTTACAGTCAAATGTCACAAGCTATTCACTCACATGACCAGGGACCCGTGCTGTGTGTGCCCTCACACAAACTTTCCTCTCAGAGGCAATGCTTCCATAAAGTTATTTGTAACATTATATTGTGCTTTCTGCAGAAATGTGAAATCATGTACTTTTATGTTTTCTATTAAAGTAGAACATAAGAAGACTTCCCCCCACCCCCTTTTTTCCCCCCTTTCTTTCCCCTAAGAACCTGCCCTTCACAGGGAATTAGAATCATAGAATTGTTAAGGTTGGAAGGGAACTCAAGGATCATCTAGTCCACCTACCCTGCCATGGCCCGGGATACCTCACACTACATTAGGTTGCTCACAGCCACATCCATCCTGACCTTAAAAACCTCCAGGAATGGGGCTTCTACCACCTGCCTGGGCAACCTCTTCCACTGTCTTACCACCATCATGGGGAAGAAATTCTTCCTAACATCCAGTCTGAATCTACCCATTTCTAGTTTTGTTCCATTCCCTCTAGTCCTATCATTACCTGACAGCCAAAAAAGTCCCTCCCCAGCTTTCTTGTAGGTCCCCTTCAGATACTGGAAGGTCACAATAAGATCTCCTTGGAGCCTTCTCTTCTCCAGACTCAACTCCAGGTGGGGTCTCACCAGAGCAGAGTACAGGGGGAGAATCACCTCTCTTGACCTGCTGGCTATGCATCTCTTGAGGCAGCCCGGGATGTGACTGGCTTTCTGGGCTGCAAGTGCACACTGCTGGCTCATGTTGAGCTTCTCATCCACTTTTACTTCTAAAAGAGTTTTATGCTCAGAGTCAAAAAACCCCCATCAAACACTGAAACACATGATTATTCTTGTTTGAAGAGCCTGCTCAGGGTACAGTGGGATTTCTGGGCATTGCACAGATGCACATTTCCAGAGCTAGGCTGCTACACAGCCAAATCCTCATGCAGGGAACAACGGCCAACATCACAGTCCCGTGCCACTGCACAGGCCCTGCAGACTTTGTCAAGAGAACCCTATTTTCTTCAGAGTTGCATTTTTTCCCTCTGCCTGTGACCATGCTCTGTGTCTATGCTGTTAGGGTAAGGTAAGTGGAAGGGAGTGTCTTCTATGAGAGGATGGGTGCACATACAAGCTCTCTCGATAGCAACAAGCCATCCATATGAGAAACATTGATGACCATATTTCTGCTTTCACCATGATCTGCATTGCCAGGATTTGTGTCAAGGTGCTTACACTCAAATGCCATACCTCCTTCCTCAAGGATCTTAGAGATGAAGGACATCTCTCTGGTAGATCTTCAGTACAGTAATGGATGCAGCTCTCAGGCCCTTGTTTTCCTTTGCTATACAGATGACACCAGATTATGTAATATTTTTGCTCACAGTTGTTTTCCCTCTTTTGTTAGTTTACCTTATTTCCTGCTAGGTGTATTGCTTTCCACAGGTTTAGGCTTGTTTTGTTTTATGGCTGAGCCTATTTAAATTAGCATCTCTGCTGAGATATTAAAAATCTGAGTGGCCACACACCTGGGGCACCTAGCTGCTCCATATGATTCTGTTGGAGCTGGGAGTAGGTTAGATGATCTAGAAGGTTTCTTCTAGCCTCAGTAGACTCTGTAGTTATGTGAAACAGAAGCCAATACAAATTTTCCAACCTTATGGAAATGAGATTTATATTTCCCACACATATAAGAGTGTATTATAGGAGAATTCTTATAACTGACTTAGAGGAAAATAGAAAACAGCATTTACCACTTGCCTGAAGATTTGCAATCCCCCACAAGCACTTAATGACAAAGATAGTCATGACATATTTCAAATCATATATATCTGAAGAATATTGGAGGGTTTTATTTTTGGCACAGAATTCTTCTTCTTCATTTTCACTCTTGCTTCTGCTCCATGACTATGTAAAACAGAAACTGTCTTAACAATGAGCTTAACACCACAGAACAGTGTAAGCAATGTTTCTTGTAGTTGTTAGTATCTTCATTTTTTTTTCAGCTTGCCATAAAAATAAGTGACCTGACTGAGAATCAGCACAGTTCTTAGATAAACCAACCTTCTCTGAGGGAATGAGATCCAATACCTGCTAAATATTGACTCTGAAAGGCCAGCCTAACTATGTTACCAAGGAGAATGGTACCTTTGAGTGACATTTAGTGCACACACCTACTGAAGTAGGCATCATACTTGCCCATTGAACGAGCAGGTCTCCATTAAGAGTCTTGAAAAGATAAAGGATAGGTTGTACCCACTTGAATGCTGCTTAAACTCTCCTGTCCCAAGCTACCACCAGGTCAGAAAGGAAATCTAAGTATTCTGCATGAGCCACTATTACAAATAGCAAGCTGGCTCAGCAGATTTTAGCACAGTTACTCTTTTCCAGGGAGGCATATATTTTCCTGCTCAGTGTGAGGTTTATTGTGCTCAGTAGCCTACCCAGTCACTTGCTGTTTCTCACCTCTGCACTGTTAGTATGGGGATATGGTTTAGGGATGAACTTTGTAGAGTAGGGTTATTGGTTGGACTTGGTGATCCTGAGGGTCTTTTCCAACCTGAATGTTTCTGTGATTCTGTATAAACACCTGAGTATTAATAGTTGGTTCAGCTTCTAGAACAGGGGAGACTGGGGTTGAGTATCTTCCTGCCTGGCATTCAAATTATGTGTAATGCACCCTTTGGAATGTTTGGCTTAAATGCATGCAAGTATCAGGAGACTTCACAGGATCACAGGATGTTAGGGGTTGGAAGGGACCTCTGGCAATTTTCAAGTCCCCCTGCCAGAGCAGGACCATAGAATCTAGCGTAGGTCACAAGCAATGCATCCAGATGGGTCTGGAAAGTCTCCAGAGAAGGAGACTCCACAATCTCTCTGGGGAGCCTGTTCCAGTGCTCTGTGAACCTCACAGTGAAAAAGTTCCTCCCCGCATTGAGGAGGAATGTCCCTGTGCTGTAGTTTACGCCCATTGCCCCTTGTCCTATCAGAGGGTGCAAGTGAGCAGAGGCTGTCCCTTCCTTCCTGACACCCAGCCCTCAGATATTTGTATACATTTATTAGATCCCATCTCAGTCTTCTCCTCTCCAGACTCAAAAGCCTCAGGTCTCTCAGGGTTTAAGGCAAGTGCCCCAGTCTCTAAATCATCCCTGTGGTAGAATGACATCAGCCAGCTCTCCTAACACTTCTAGGTTCATCTCATCAGGGCCCATGGACTTCTGTATGTTCAATTTGTGTAACTTGAAGCCTAAGACCCTACTGTCCAAACATAAATAGTGCAAAGTTAAACACCTCTTTGTTTAGCTATTAGTTTCTTCTCAGCTGCTGCAAGAACATCTGTTACAGGCTGCAAACCACTCCAGCACACAGAAATAGTTTTCTGCCTCCCCATCTTCCCAATGCTCTTCATTTTACTTACTAAGAAGTATTAATTCTTTACATTACAGGAGTGGAAATAAAAAATAGGTACTTTCAAACCACAGGAAAAGACAGTGCCACAGAAAATACATTCTCCTGAACTGGTGGTAAGAGTAAGCACACTCCTTCTTAGTTAGAATATTATTTGCTGTTAAAGAGATGTCACTGTTCTCCTTTCTTGCTATGGAACAAGCTTTAAGCTTCTTTTGATTGTTTGGAGAAGAAACTGGAAGCTGGTTTTGCAGAACTTTATGAAGTACTAGTGTCCCCAAAAGAGCAGAAGTCAGAATAAGAAATCAGAAAGCCAAACCAAAGAGCTTGGCAACTTCATTTAAGCCATTAGCTAGCTGGATTTTTATTTAGGAAAGTAAAATAAAAATGAAAATAAACTGTTTTAGAGCAGAATTTTGAATAGCAGTGCCTAACTATGCTAGGCAATTCGACATCAGAAACTTGAATGGCATTGTGGAAGACAGCTTGTGCCACAAAATTTAACAGCTAAACTAATAAGCAGCCAAGAAGAATAGTTGCAGTGTGAGTAGCACAAGCCCTATGAGGAGAGGCTGAGGGAGCTGGGGTTGGTTAGCCTGGAGAAGAGGAGGCTCAAGGGAGACCTTCTTGCTGTCTACAACTACTTGAAGAGGTTGTAGACAGGTGGGGGCTGGTCTCTTCTTCCAGGCAACCAGCACCTGAACAAGAGGACATAGTCTCAAGCTGTGCCAGGGGAGGTTTAGACTGGATGTTAGGAAAGAGAGATTGACCATTGGAATGGGCTGCCCGGGGAGGTGGTGGAGTTGCCATCACTGGAGGTACTTAGGAGGAGACTTGATGGGGTGCTTGGTGCTGTGGTTTAGTTGATTAGATGGTGTTGGATGATGGTGTTGGATGATGGGTTGGACGCGATGATCTCAGAGTTGTCTTCTAGCCTGGTCTGGTCTATTCTATCCTATTCTAGTCTAGTCTATATTCTATAGAGCTTGGTCAGTAAAACATAGCAGGTCTTACCAGACTGGGAACTGACACATCTGCTGTTTGTGGACCTGCTTACTAAATTTTTATATGGGCGATGGAGAATCCAAATCCCTGCTTCAGTGCAGCATTAAAATCAGGATGAACTCTCCTGACTTTTGACCTGATGCCTGTTTTGAATTTGCTTTGATTGATTTTTATACTGCAGTACATGTTCCTAAACTTTTGGATGAGTTTTTACCAGGAGTACAGAATGCTGTTCTCTTAAGTAAGAACTGGCAAACTCTCCCAGGGAAGAAGATTTCTAGCATACATTCAGGGAACAGAGTTAATGTTTTGTCATTCATTGTTAGCACTGTATTATGTTAAGCTTTTAAGGAAGTGCTAAGCTCTACTCACAATGTGCTTAATTAGGATGGTATTTAGTGAGTTCTGGTTTTAAGACACATTCAGATACAGGTTTCAAAGGAAGTTTAATGTATATACATATCTTCAAATATTCTCTGCAACCCTACATGATGCCTTTCATAAACTTCACTTCAAAGTAAAAAGTACTTGGAGTTTAAGTGCTTTCTCCCTTCTGCTTTTTTCATCAGTCAACACAAAATTCCCCCGAAATGAAGTGTTATCTGGGAAATCAGTGTTAGGCTTTTATCATGCCAATATTTGCTCCTGTCAACTTGAAGAGTTAATGCAATTTCTTGAAAATCATTTAAGGAATATGTGATAAAACATGGGAATGTCTGACAGCAGAAACGTGAGATTTGCTCCTACACAAATCAAAATGTATCAGAAAACAGCCACTGAAACATTTTTCCAATTGACTGTAAAAGGAGAATTCTGAAGACCTACAGCAGGAATATAGATGCATGCTCTGGGGACATTCCTGGCTTTCAGATTCTTGCTTTGCTGCTGCCAAAGACCAAAGCCAAGCATATTGCTAAGGCTTTAAGACACATTTTCATCATCAAAATATCTTATAAAATAGATCCCAAAAACGTTGAATGACTGCCAAAACATCAATTTATTTTCTTTATGTCCTCCTTGAACAATAAAATATTTATGTTAATACAGGCTTGCTATCATAAATAAGTATCATGGAAACCACCATTCACCATTTTTAATTAGCAGTAAGCAATGCAATTAAAAGCAAGAAGACTCCATGCTTTTCCTTCCTTAAGTCAGGCAACAATCCTCTGCACAACAAAAGCTTTGCAGAGATGCATTGCAGCAGGAATATAGGAAACTCATTTTATTTTCTTTTCTCCAAAGTCATTTATGAATTACCTTGTTGCATGATGGGATGGAGCACCTCTCCTATGAGGACAGACTGAAGGAGTTGGGGCTGTTCAGTCTGCAGAAGAGAAGGCTCCGAGGTGACCTAATTGTGGCCTTCCAGTATCTGAAGGGGGCCTACAGGAAGGCTGGGGAAGGACTTCTCAGGATCTCAGGTAGTGATAGGACTAGGGGGAATGGAATGAAGCTGAAGGTGGGGAGATTCAGGCTAGATGTGAGGAGGAGGTTCTTCACCATGAGAGTGGTGAAGCCCTGGAATGGGTTGTCCAGGGAGGTGGTTGAGGCCCCGTCCCTGGAGGTGTTTAAGAGCAGGCTGGATGAGGCTCTGTCCAGCCTGATCTAGTGTAGGGTGTCCCTGCCCATGGCAGGAGGGTTGGAACTAGATGATCCTTGTGGTCCCTTCCAACCCTGAATGATACTATGATACTATGATCAGAGTCTGATCTGGTGCTCTGGCACTATAATTGCGGCTAATCCTGGTTTAGGAAAGATGCTGGCCCTGTGCAGAATTCTTCACTTCTGTACTTTGGAAGCCTATACTACTGCACAACCTTGAGCAGTTCTTTCACACTCAAAAGCATCGGTTAGGCCACACCTTGAGTACTGTGTCCAGTTCTGGGCCCCTCAGTTTAAGAAGGACATTGAGACACTTGAGTGTGTCCAGAGAAGGGCAATGAGACTGGGGAGAGGCCTCGAGCATAAGCCCTATGAGGAGAGGCTGAGGGAGCTGGGGTTGTTTAGCTTGGAGAAGAGGAGGCTCAGGGGAGACCTTATTGCTATCTACAACTACCTGAAGGGTGGTTGTAGCCAGGAAGGGTTTGGTCTCTTCTCGCAGGCAACCAGCACCAGAACAAGAGGACACAGTCTCAAGGTGTGCCAGAGGAAGTTTAGGCTCGAGGTGAGGAGAAAGTTCTTCATTGAGAGAGTCATTAGCCATTGGAGTGTGCTGCCCAGGGAGGTGGTGGAGTCACCATCCCTGGAGGTGTTCAAGAGGAGATTGGATGTGGCACTTGGTGCCATGGTTTAGTCATGAGGTCTTTGGTGATGGGTTGGACTTGATGATCTTTGAGGTCTCTTCCAACCTTGGTGATTCTGTTACTTCATTGAAGTGGTCTAAATACTAGTGTTGTTAAATGTTATCACTCTAACGTTAACAAGTCTCCTCTCCAGCATCAGCAGGTTAAACAGCAAAACATTTAACACATGGAGACGCTTTTATGCTGTAGCACAGAGACCTAAATGATATTGCATTACCACTCCTGACCTGGCAATTGGAGTTGAGGCAAGGCCTGGCACCGAAGCTGCCTTTGAGAACAAGCAGTGTTCCAGATTACTATTTCCTATTTTGAATTTAAATTTGATTCCCCTTGCAGCTGAGGTTGAATGTGGCAGATAATATCCTGGATATCAATATTGTATTTGATTCTTTAAGGTGAGATTTTTCCAAATGGGCTCACTGATGGAGTAAGCCCTCTCCCACTGAAGTCACTGCCAAAGCTAGGAGAGGTTGAAAAAAAATCTCATCCTTACTAGCCATGGAAAGATCTGCAGAAGAAAGAGGGAACCAAATATAATGTTTATGCTGCTACCTGGAAATTGCACTGGCTTTAAAAATTTTCTTTATGAGTTTGGACACCTCACCTCACTCCCTGTTGACACCAACACATAATAGCAAGTGCAAAATATACATTTTCAACTGAAGTCTCCTGGGATAGTTACTATTTCCCTTCTCCTTCTCTAGATACTGAGTATCTGAAACTGTCAGGCATCTTATAAACAAAGACAGCTTTTACTGCAAAAAGAAATAGAGTTTGAATGAATGAATGTCTGAATTTGACAGGCAAGTAGAAGGGATGGTGA
Source organism: Melanerpes formicivorus (assembly GCF_026170545.1). Taxonomy (NCBI): domain Eukaryota; kingdom Metazoa; phylum Chordata; class Aves; order Piciformes; family Picidae; genus Melanerpes; species Melanerpes formicivorus. The sequence goes on from NW_027142378.1 coordinate 7,125,188, forward strand.
CAGAAGAAAGAAGAAAGGAATTGAGCAAAGAGGAACATGATGCAGTAATTTGCCTAAGCACACCTCTGAACTGATGCATGTATTTCATTTTAGGTTGTTTCATTTAAGCCTAGCCTCCTTTTTGTCCATTTTTCTCCCTTGCAAAATCAGAATCAATGCTTTTTGGGATCTCTAAATGCTGTGGTTTCAGTAAAGCTATTCTATAAAATAAGGGCCTCCTTGGAAAAGGACAGAGAAATGTGTGCTATAAAAACACAAATAACCAGATGTCACTTGTTAAGCATATGGGTTGAGACGAGCAAAATGAAGATCTGAATGCTTAGGGAAGTATCACAAAATTCACTCCTCCAGCATGACACACTCAGTCTTGTAAATAATTACTAAGTATCCTCACAGTCACACAGCTCATGAATTCCACAAGGGTGAGAGCATAAGGCAGCCTTGCAGACACACTTTTGAGGTAACTCTGATTTGAACTAGGAAGCTATCCAGTTTTGATGTCAGGAATTTTTAGTAATACCCACAGCACTGGAAAAGTGTTTTCCCATGGTGAGTTGGCCTCACTAAGAAAAATAAGTGCCTTATATTGAGTCAAATAAGGCCAACACAGAACATCAGTATTAGAACTTACACTTCTTTCTTTGCCAAGCTGAAGACTTTGATGCTATCAGGTCTATGGAGCACTTGACCTCTCCTGCCACTTTCCATCAGTGAGATCTAGCTCTTATCAGGATTGGGCATTGAGCACTTCTTTTTAGGAACAGACCTTAAAGGGGTTATTTCTTACAATATCAGAGTACATTCAACAGTGGGACTGTGTGTACTAGGTACTATGCCTCTTCCTTGTCCAGCTGTGCCACCACACAAGTGTTACTGCAGAAGAGCTCTGCTTGCTGGTGCCAGCTCTGGCCCTGGTCCTTTCCCTACTGAGCAGAGGGCTCAGGTAGCAGCTGTGATGCATCTGCCAGTTCTCTGGAAACACAGAGCTTTCCTGGCAGGGCAGAGGGCCTATGAGCCATTTCTGGGAGGATCACATTTGCATTGTGCTGTGTGAGTGATGCAAGTTAAGCCTGGCCAGTTAGAGGATCCGTTCCAGTGCATTTTAGCAGCAGCACATCAAAAGTCACACTGTTACAATAAAAACACACCAGTAAGCTCCTCAGTGGGTAGAGTTGCTGTGATTTACACCAAGTTGAGAGTCAGGTCTGTTGTGTCAATATATTTAACTGGCACAGCTGTGGGAACAGCAGTGTTGTGGGTGGACTCATATGCCTATAAACTCTTGTCCCCTGGACCCCTATTTGCAAAATTCAGGCCTGATTGTGAACTAAGTGGTGCTTCCTGCACTGATTATGCATCAGATAATCAAACATGATAATGATGGAAACGGGTGTGAAAATACATAGATATAACTGGAACTTGATCAGGGGGCTCCTTCTCACAGTGCCATGCCAGAAAAGATTTTAAAAAAGAAAAGAAAAGGAAAGGAAAGAAGACAAAAGGAAAGAAAGGAAAAGAGAAGAAAAGGAAAGAGAAGAGAAGAGAAGAGAAGAGAAGAGAAGAGAAGAGAAGAGAAGAGAAGAGAAGAGAAGAGAAGAGAAGAGAAGAGAAGAGAAGAGAAGAGAAGAGAAGAGAAGAGAAGAGAGAAGAGAAGAGAGGAGGGGAGGGGAGGGGAGGGGGGAGGGGAGGGGAGGGGGAGGGGAGGGGAGAGGGGAAGGGAAGGGAAGGGAAGGGAAGGGAAGGGAAGGGAAGGGAAGGGAAGGGAAGGGAAGGGAAGGGAAGGGAAGGGAAGGGAAGGGAAGGGAAGGGAAGGGAAGGGAAGGGAAGGGAAGGGAAGGGAAGGGAAGGGAAGGGAAGGGAAGGGAAGGGAAGGGAAGGAGGGGAGGGGAGGGGAGGGGAAGGGAAGGGAAGAGAAGGAGAGAAGAGAAGAGAAGAGAAGAGAAGAGAAGAGAAGAGAAGAGAAGAGAAGAGAAGAGAAGAGAAGAGAAGAGAGAAGAGAAGAGAAGAGAAGAGAAGAGAAGAGAAGAGAAGAGAAGAGAAGAGAAGAGAGATAGAAGAGAAAAAAGAATAGAGAAAAGAAAAGAAAAGAAAAGAAAAGAAAAGAAAAGAAAAGAAAAGAAAAGAAAAGAAAAGAAAAGAAAAGAAAAGAAAAGAAAAGAAAAGAAAAGAAAAGAAAAGAAAAGAGAAAAGAAAAGGAAAGAAAAGAAAAGGAAAGAAAAGAAAAATAATCAAAAGAAACAAAAAAAAATCCTTGTCATTTAGAAGAAACCACAAGTTGTTCTAAATATATTGTTAATATTTTCATTCTCTATGCAGGCTTTAGAAATGAACAAATGCTTTAGGAACACAAAGCTCTAACTGTCTGCTGAAATGGCACAGTCAGTCGCAGCCAAAGTAAAATTTCAAGATTTCCACTTTGAAGTGGAACTTGAAGTTAATGGGCTGGGCATGCCTCAATACATAACACACAGCAACATACCTTGGTTGAATCATAGGAGCTAGAGATGGAAAAGACCTATTAGGTCATCTTTTCCATCTCCCTGCCAATGTAGGATTACTCTCTGCCAATTCAGGATTATTCTCGAATGTTTTCTAGTCTAGCTTTAAATGACTCAGGCTGTGGGGCTTCCACCACTTCCCCTGGGAGGCTATTCCACAGGCTAATAGACTTTTCTGCTAGGAAAATTTTCCTGATATGCAGCTTGAATTTAACTTTGTTCCATTGCATCCTAGTTCTCCTTGTCATAAGTGTATTCCACTACCCTAAGTAATTTGTCTTCCCGTGTGGTGTTTATGACCTCCAAATACTTTGAGATGGTTTCAAAATCCACCTTAGGACGGATCCTAAGTAGCATTATACACTGCTCCTGTCATACAAAATATATGTGTAACATCAATTATACGATCATACCTTAAACATATTCATATTTTTACCATCTTGCTGTGAGATCCTCCAACGAGGAGCACATATTGCACAGCTTAGTCAATCCAAACTTGCCTCCTGCTGTTTGACAGCAGTTGTTGCCTAAATGATTGAAAAGCACCTACAGCTTGAAAAGTGCCTGAAGCTACTCGATCTCACAATGCTGAATTCCACCTGCAAAACCACAATACGTGATGGGTGAAATTAACACAAGTACTTGCAGCCTTGCCTTTTCCATACATTTTCCACATTGCACATTTCAGAGGGAGCAGCTGAGGAAGAGGCGGGGGAGCTCAGGCGAGGAAGGGAAACAAGGAGGCAAAGGCAAATCACTCTGCATGTGTGGTCCTTGAAAGAGTGGAAGCACCCTGGTTTAGATGCATTTGGATTTAAAAAGCATCATGTATGATTAAACCTTTCAGGGCACATTCTGGGCCAGTGGCTCCCTGAGGCCAGGGTGCTATAACTGGGGGTGCTTTCCATGGGACAGGGTCCTTCAACCACGGCTATCCTACCACCTCCAGCTGGGAAACAGGGAAGGGTGGTGGTGGAATGGTAAGGTTTATTTACCAGTGCCTGCTGGGAAATGTGTCAAGACACTACTTTTTCATTATACAGCTGAGTATATTCTAAAGACCTCCCTGGATGTGTTGATAGCTACAGAGGAATGTGAATAACCTTCTGATCCCTAAAAATCAGTGCTCTTAGCACCTGGCACAGTGTACTTTAGCCCTGGAGGTGCTCTTGGCACTTCTCTGGTGTGACTGCCAAAGGGTGGCTGTGTCACCTAATGCTGACCTCTTCCAAAGTTTTTCGGTTTTTTGTTTGTGTTTTGGTTTTCTGTTGTATTTTTTTTCCTTACTTTTGGGGGTTTCTGTGGGTTTTGCTTTTGTGGCTTTTTTTTGTTGTGTTTTTGTTTTTCTATCATGATGTAACCATGAAGGGAATTGTGAGAAAATCCTGGCCTTCACTGAAGCAGATACAGAGATTTCTTATCCCAAGTACAATTTCCAAAGTTGTGTTGTGTTTTTTTTTTTTTGAGAAAATCTTGTATTTTAATCTTTGTTGCTACAAGGATTACCAGCATTCCTAGGGCCAAGATGCTGAGGCTCCAGACAACTTCCATCTGTACTTTAAACGTCCACCTATTTTAAATTGCTGCTTGATTCAGAGTCAGATGTTCTGAGCACAAGAACTTTTTTTTATGCACAAATTCATGCCAACATTTTAAAATATGTAAAAGTCAACAGAAACAGGAGAGTCATTTAATGGGAGGCCTTCATAAGATTTACTGTTCTATAACAGTCTTTCAGCTTTGCTACGCACACTCACATCATGAGCATGAAGTGCTTTGGAAATTAAAAGCTTTTGAGCTCAAGATTTCTAACAAGAAGTAGAAAAGCAAAGCAAAGCAATCTCTTTATATATCAAGCAAAAAAAGTTTCCAAGATATTGTTGCAGGAGCAATAAGAAAACTCCACAAAACAAGTGAGAGAATTTGATGTGTCAGAGTTCAGCCTACAAACACACACAGATGGAACATCTGCTTTTGCTGTGTGATTGCTCCTAGCTGCTCCACAGAGGTCAATAACTCACTGACACCATCTCTTCACATTTAGTTGTATGTATGCTCAGGGTCCATAAAACACATATACCGACCTTTTACATGCTTCCAGCGCTTTTGGACCATCTATCCCAAGACCGTCTGTCTTATCAAGAACATTTGATGTATGACATAGTCACATTGCAAACCACACCGCCTTACCCATAGGTCTATATTGCAGCTTGCCAAGGACGAGGTGAGCAACAGAACAGTTTTCCTTAAAATCACAATGGGCTTGTGTAAAATAATATTCTGATGGGTTTGGGTCATGCTCCAGCTTTTTCTCCTTTTGCTGCATTGAACTGAAGGGCAGGTAAGGAGAGGAGCCAGATCCATCTCACACTCTCACCCCTGAGCTGCAATTGATAGCAATTGAACAGCTACAATAAGCCTTGACAGTGCAGGCACCAGGGTGAGGGTATCCTCACCAGCTTCCAGATGGAGGAAAAATTGAAAACTTCTACTGAAAAAAAACCCCAATAAAACAAACAAACAAAAAATTCATTTTCCACTTACAAAACCCCATCATTGCTGTTTCTGCTCATAACCAATTTTGTTGAATTGTGCCTGAGCATGCACATCAGACTGGAAAATTAGCAATTGACTTGTTTGGCAGATGCACTGTCTAAAAACCCACGGATGTGTCAGTCATGACTTGCAAGAGTACTGATCAGCTGCTTTCTCTGTAGCCCATCTTCATTTCACTTCATAATTTCTAGCCTCTTCAGGGGGCTCTAGAGTTGACACAATATTATTCCTGCTATTTTTTAATGGCAATAGTAAGACATATCTAAAACTCTCATACACCTAAAGTCAATGCCTTCTTGGAGGATGGTATAATCTGAACAGACAGTGTGTCTGGGAAACATAACTATTTTAACACTGAAGGATTGACCTAGACAGTGATTACCCTCACTTTGCAAATGCTTTTAGACATATACTTTAAAGCATATTACTAAGGAGTGAATTAATTGGCTAGACACTGATGGTTTGTAGGAATGCAAAAGAATCACATCTGGTTCGTGACAGCCAGATTAAGAATGAGAAGCATTCTTTCCTGGCCTTTTATTAGTATATAAGTTCATTTAATTTTATTGCTTAAGCCAAACAAAATGTACAGCATTGTTTTGAAATCCAAAATGAAGAAAGTAGCACATGTTATTTGAAGATATTGTATGTGTGTAACATGGATAACAGCTAATTTAAAGTTGTTTTGTGGACTCAAACCCTTCTGGTTCTTTCCTCAACTCTTTGACAAAACTAGACTAAGTACAGCTACAAAGACTTTGGAGGATTCTATGTTGAATTCAGGCTAAATGCTTTAAGTATACCCGCCGTATATTCTTCATGTTTAATGCACATATGGCATTTCAGCCAGACTACACAAAGCTGTGGTCTTACGAGAGGAAACACCTGGCCCTTCCATTCCCTGTGCCATCTCCCTCCATACAGGGGTGACATAGCTTCTGCAGAGATACATCTTCACCTCCATGTGGCAGGCAGGTGAAAGGGACCGGGAAGATGTAGCATGAAGTTTCTCTGTGGCACCAGCAGTCACTGGGGACAATGACATGCTGCCGTGTGGCTCAGCAAACTTCTTTCCTAGTAGATTTAGTGGACCACAACTGATTCTAGGATGCTTCTGTCTTTAAGGATGCTCCTAGGGTAGTAGAGATCTTCATTTTCCCTAGCACTGCAAGAGCCACAACTGAGCCAAACACTGCGGGTATAGAAAGAGAGCAGCCCAAGTCATAAATGACGTAGCGGCCCAAGCAGCATAGCGCCAGATACTAATACCCTTACTCATAGTCAGTAGCGTTCAGCTTCATAAGTTGTCCCTCGTGGCACTTCTAATTTAGTTCTCAGAGGAAGATTTTATTAAGCCAGAGTATCAGAGAATGATCTTAGTGTTGAATGCTTAAATTAGGCAATCACTGAAAATTCAAGGACCATTAAGGGGGAGAAGGCCAGGTCTTGTGTTTCAATGAAATGTGGTTTAAGGCCTTCAGGGATGGTTCATGCACTTTTAACTGATTGCTGTGCGAAGCCAGCTGAACTGAATCTCTTCCACCAGTGAAGCAGCTGAGCTGAAGATGGTGAGGAAGTAGAGATGGAAAGACTTTGTGATTGCTTGTTTATTGAAAATAACAGATATTAAAAGTCACAATGAAAAGTAGAATACCTAATGTCAAACCAATTGAACTCATAGGCATCCTTAATGACTGTGTTAAAGGAGTTACTATTCAGTGCAAAACCAAATGGTGCTAGATTAAGTGCTGGGCACTGACATGTCAAATGATGATGGCAATCTGGATTTCTCATTAGAGAATTTAGGACAGAATAAGACTCTTGCCAAGGATGGTTTAACTATTCAGTGTCAAACTGACCTTGTGGCTCATAGAAAGAACTTACTAATTGCAATTTCATTGTGTTTCATGACAAATTAAAACTCAGGCAGTGTTTCAAACTATAAGCTCAAACTACAACAAGAATCTCCTCTATTGGCAGCTGCATTTAAAAGTACTACATAGCCTCAGAATATGCCATGGTGTAGATATTATTTTTGTTGTTAATTTTTTTCTTACTCTTGTTGCATAGGACCTTAATTTATAGCTGTTTCCATCAGTATGTCTACAAGCACAATGATGTTTAGAACACTATCTTTATCCCTTGTTGGTGCCAAATTCTGCACCTGCAGAATTTCTATTTTTTTCTCTTCTAGACACACCAAAGAGAAAGAAACAGATGTAACAACACAGAAGGATCTGCAGTGAGCAAATTGTATTCTACTACAAGCATAAGGAATTTTACTGCAGTCCCCACTGGCGGCCCAGCAAGACACAGGACTCAGAAAAACTGAACTAACTGATAAAAAAAGGTCCCCTTCCTTTTCTACTCCTCAGATGCACTTTCTGCAGTTCCTGACCCTCTTGGAATGCTCCTTCCTCTTCTCTTTATTAGAATAAACCTTTATTAGAATAAACCAAACCAGGTTGGAAGAGACCATCAAGATCATCGTGTCCAACCCATCAACCAATCCAACCCACCCAAACAGCTAACCCATGGCACCAAGCACCCCATCAAGTCTCCTCCTGAACACCTTCAATGATGGCGACTCCACCACCTCCCCGGGCAGCCCATTCCATAGCACAATCACTCTTTCTGTACAGAACTTCTTCCTAACATCCAACCTGAACCTCCCCTGGTGCAGCCTGAGACTGTGTCCTCTTGTTCTGGTACTGGGTGCCTGGGAGAAGAGACCATCATCCGCCTGTCTCCAACCTCCCTTCAGGTAGTTGTAGAGAGTGATAAGGTCACCCCTGAGTCTCCTCTTCTCCAGGCTGAGCGACCCCAGCTCCCTCAGTGTTTCCTCATAGGGCTTGTGTTCCAAACCCCTCACCAACTTTGTTGCTCTTCTCTGGACTCGTTCCAGCAAGTCAACATCCTTCCTAAACTTTGCTCAAAGTCAGATTCTGCTGTATTCACTTGTGTGAAGGGGTTTCTGATGGGTCTTTGGGCTCACCTCCGCATTTACTGACTTGTACCTCTGGCACCATTGTTTCTTTGACAACACATTCTTGAAACCAGAAGTGTCAGGGATCAGGCAGTGATTTATAGTAGTGTGTGTACAGGTGATAAACAAGGCAAATACAGGGACAATAGAAGTGTTGCTTCTCACTTTATTAGCTCATTTGAGGTTAGAGTCTGATCTTTCTTGAATCATCCATTCAAGAAGGTCTCCACAGAGCACTGCTATCTATTAGTTTTATTCTCTCTTGCCTGATTCATTTTAATTGTGGCGAGTAGAGAGGAGACTAATTTACAAAAGTGTTACTTTAAGGAAATAAACTGGGAAGGAGAGAGAGATGGTTAATTGATGCAAGGAGCTTCCAGAGCCAGTAATCTTCAATCAAACCTACCAAAAGCTGCAAATTGCCAGATTTGTTTCATTTATATTCTCCACTTTTCAGTGACAGTATGAAATATGTTCTCTGTTGCAATCCTTTCAAGAAAGATAGAGATGTATCGTAGTAAGTCAAAGAGAGGCCCATCAAGATGACAAGGGGTCTGTTACACATGATACATGAGAAGAGGGTGAAAACTGTATTAATTCAGTCATATTAGGGAAAAGATAATTAAATAGCTTATTGTGCTCTTCAACTACTAAATGGGAGAGTATGAACAAGGTGGAGGTCAGCTGTTCTCAGAGGAGTGCAGCAACAGCATGAGAATCAATGGTCACAAGCTTCAAAAAGAGGAATTCTGACTAGATAGCTACAGTGGTCATTGATTGTTATAATAATGCTTCTTGCAATTAAAAAATGAATACATATGACTAGATATTAAAATGATTTCGTATTCTGATCGTTAAACGTTGCTGAAAGCCAGCTTGGTCACAAAGAATCTAAAGCTGCATTTAAACACTGATTTTTATATTTGTTTTCTTGACACCACTGTAGATGTGGTCTAGGAATCCAGTGGAGAGTAAGAAAAATAACAACTGTTTTTTATTAAGAGCAAAAGATTAAATCAATTCATTGGACCTGAAACTGCCTGAGTAGGTGAGGCAACATTCCAGTTCATCTCAGTTCCAAAATACGCCTTCTCACACTGAAGCTCCACAGCAGGATATGAAATCACAAACATCACATCATCAGAACAAATGCTCATTTCGAGATCACGATGGCAGGACATTGTAAATCAACAGCTCCTGAGAGCTGCTGGGTTTGGATTTTTCTAAAGAGAAATGAATTATTTATTTTTTTTATGTCCTGTCATTGCAAAATGACCCCAAAATAAAGAAAGCAAAGCTATGTCCTTGCAGATACTGTAATTTAATAAGTACAGTTGGCTAAAAAGCAAGAGGTTTGCCCCAAACTACTCCTACAAATGGGCCTTGGTTCAATAAAGTAGTGAATCATAAGCTTAGTTTTAAGGGTAATTCCACCCCAGTTCTACAAAGAATTTAAGCACTTGACTAAACTGAAATAACCATGTATATGGTTTTCTGTGCTGGACATAAAAAATGTGCATTTTCAATTAATCTACTTCAGTCTCAGTCACATCTCTTTGTGTGCTTACTTGCAATACACATGCAACCAATGAATCTCTAGCCACATACGTTGACTTTTAAAAAGGCTCCTGAAGTTATACAAGTGGATATTTGCATCAGCTAGTTTTTTTTTTAATGTTAATACCAGTGGATATGTTTATGCAGCACACTTTGGGAACTGAAAAGTGCAATGTCTCTCGGTAGCCTAATAGCAACAGAGCTCTAATTTCAAGTAAAACTGATTAATACAGAAAAACAACAAAAATGCATTCCAACAGAAAAAGTCTTTGAGAAACCTGTGATGTGCTGTTGGATCTCCCACTGGAACACACACAAAAATGAGCCAACTGTAAGCAGAAGGTGTTCTGCTATGAAATGGTTCACTGAGCTCTTGCCATCAATTATTTTAGCCAAGATGACTGGTTGCTTGGCATCGTTACATACTGTATAGATTCTCAGTGGAAGGTGCCAAACTCTTCTTATTTTAGCATTATTGGTTGTTATTACTGTTCTTCTTTTGTTGTGCAGGGCTTTGTTGTTGGTTTCAAAACACTTGATGCTGGGTGTGGTAGGCAGAAGCCCTCACCCTGGGAAAGAGAGTTCTCTGCGTCCCTACAGTTTCCAAAAGTGGTTGTCATATTTTTTTTTCCCCCTGGTTGCATGAGGACTGTTCTGCTGCCTGAGTGCTCAAGATCACTCTGCACAGCATAAGGAGAGTATCTTGGACTATCCAATTCCTGTCTGGCTTGGCTTCTTCAGTTGTTGTTGTTTGTGTTGCTTAGGGTACCAAGTTGTTTCTGCTGTGGCTTCTCCTTTCTTCTGCTTCTCCAAATTCTGCTACTACCCCCTGCTGTAATCTGGTACATATAAACTAACTGAATTACTGTGAGAAGAGCCAAATGAGACTGCTGGCAAGCACACAGGGCACTATTTCCCTAGAAACCCTCTGTAAACTGAAACTACCTAACCAGGACCCACAAAATCTTTGCACCTATTCTTACACGTAGACTCAAGTAAAGAAGAAATTATCCTTGGGATAATGGATTTTGAATGAAACAGATCAGTCTTCCGGGTGTCAGTTTTTCTCGGCTGCTAACCAGTCCTCAAATCCCAAAGAGTTTATTTGAAAATGTACAGATGGAAAGGCAAACAGATGAGCACATATGCAAGTTTGCATAGTTGTTTATTTCTAATTCACACAAACATTTTCATCCGGGTGGGTGCCTCTGAAACTTAACACTGAATTTCAAATGCCCTGTTTAAACTTGAACGTTCTGCATCAGAAAAATAAATCATAAGCAAGAAATTGGCACTGATTTCAATAGAATGTGTCAATTTATACCAGGTGAAGGTCAGGTTTTAAGTTTCTTAGCCTCCACTGTTTCTCATAACCACAGCTCTGAGTAGATGATAGAGTAGCACAGATCCCCAGGAACCCAGGGATGATGGATGGTATTTCTGTGGGATATACTCCCTCTCTGAACTATAAAACATGGAAACGGAGTGCTGCATCACTTTAGGAATCTGGAGGGATTCTCTTCTTCCTGGTGTTGTGCATATGGAGAAGGCACCAAATCAAAAGTCTGTCATACCTAATGAAAAAATTCTCACTTACATCAGTATTCAGTAGGACGCCTTTAAGTCGCTGGTGTAGTTTCACGAGACCACTCCAAAAACCAAGGATGAATTGGTCCTCAGTTTTCTCATTTGAAAAGTGACAATAAAGCATCTTTCTGCAGTAAGTTCATGTTAATCTAGAGTTACATAAATAAACAGCAGCATTACAAAACAGTTTGTAGAAATGGCATTCTGAATTGTTGGGGTTCAGGCTATTTTAATTCAAAGGATACCTTCAGCAGCACTCTGAGGGAAGTCCTAAGAAACACATTTTTCTTAACCAGAGAGAAGAGCTATTGGCTAAAGTGAGTACATTTCAATTTATTCTTTTCCTTGTAATGTGTTTCACTATTTCTTATTTTAGCTTTTGCAAGTTTGATCTCTGTTGCTGAGAAGAAAAGACCACTAGAAAATCATTAGCTTCATGTGCTGGTAGATAATGTCCCTCACTCCAGTTTTACAAGATATTCATGACTGAAAACAGATTGTGACTTCTGAATGCTCCTCTGTTTGCAAGCTCAAAAAAATCCTGCAGTTTTGTTTGCACATTCCTTCTTCTGGGTCCATTTTCTCTCCATCAGAGTATTGTATTTTATCCTAAAGCTGTGCTTTAGGACTTCTCAGGTTGATGTTTCAGATAAGGATTAAGTGACCTTTCAAGCATTTAAAGAAAATGGGTTCAAAACTAGCAAATGATTTCATCTTTTTTTTTTGCATAAGTCTATATAAAATATTTGCATAACTTCTATGTGAATCTATGAGAGAAACATGAATGCAGAACAACTTGGTTTAGGGCAGCAATATTAATTTACACCAAAATATGAGCACAACACACCAAAACTAAAATAAGTTCTTTTCTTCTATGAGTTTCAAGGGGCTTTTTTGGTTGTGTTTTTTTGTTTGGTTGGTTGGTTTGGTGTTGCTTTGGTTTTTTTTTTAAGATAAATGACTACATAGGGAGAAAATATAATCAGAACCAAAGTACTATAAAAAATTTCCTTTCTAAGAAGATTTTTCACATTAGTATAACTGTCCTGGAGTTGTGCTCTCAGTAAACAAGAATAGTGTGTTTTGAGTTTGCCTAGTGTAATGTTCTTGAGAAGAGCTACCAAATAGCATGTATGAAAATAAACCTACTGTTCCCTAAAGCCAATATAATCTTAACAAGTGGAAGGGACAGGGACTAAACCAATACAGAGCAATTAGGACAGGAAGGAAAAGAGAGACACTTAAAGGAGATTGGGGGAGTGGGATTGGCTTTGGGGTTTTTTGGGTGGCCATGTGATAACATGTACTGGACACACAACATGGCACAATTGCAGAATGCCTTTTAGCTGCATGTTGATGTACATATATATATATATCAGTATATATACATACATACACACACACACATCTGTATCAATATATATACATCTATATCTATATAGAATAGAATAGAATAGAATAGAATAGAATAGAATAGAATAGAATAGAATAGAATAGAATAGAATAGAATAGAATAGAATAGACCAGGTTGGAAGAGACCTTCAAGATCATCACGTCCAACCTATCATCCAACACCACCTAATCAACTAACCCATGTAACCAAGCACCCTGTCAAGTGTACTCCTGAACACCTCCAGTGATGGTGATTCCACCACCTCCCCGGGCAGTCCATTCCAATGGGCAATCACTCTCTCTGTGTAAAACTTCCTCCTGACCTCCAGCCTGAACTTCCCCTGGCGCAGCCTGAGACTGTGTCCTCTTGTTCTGGTGCTGGCTGCCTGGGAGAAGAGACCAACCTCTGCCTGTTTACAACCCCCCTTCAGATAGTTGTAGAGAGCAATAAGGTCACCCCTGAGTCTCCTCCTCTCCAGGCTAAGCAGCCCCAGCTCCCTCAGTCTCTCCTCATAGGGCTTTGTTGCCCTTCTCTGGACTCGTTCCAGCAAGTCAACATCCTTCCTAAACTGAGGGGCCCAGAACTGGACACAGTACTCGAGGTGTGGCCTAACCAGTGCAGTGATATGTGTATATCTATATCTGCATATCTATATCTATATCTCTCTGACTTACATCATGCCATACTATTGCACAGTCAGTCAGCTAGAGGAGCTGGAGGAAGAACACTGCAAGCTTCCAGCTGGCAAGTTAACAGTCCTTGTAAGAAACCCAAAACAACTCCACCCCATTGTGCCTAAACGTAGTGCATTCCCAGGCAACATTATTTTGGTGAAATTAATTTCTTCCTGTGTCACTCAACATTCAAAGAGCTTCATATGACATTGGGTTTACAGAAATGAGTTTGTCAAAGAATAGGAGAAATGGTTCTGAAATATAAAAGGCTCTGTAACACTGCCATAAGAGCATAGGATAATTCAGGTTGGAGGGGGGGACATCAGAAGATCATGTAGTTCAACTACGTGTGCTCAGCAGGGTCCATTGACAAAGTCAAATGGGGTTAGTCAGGGTTTTCTTTATCCAGTAGGATCCTCAAAACAGAAATGCAGACTGCACAGCCTTCCTAGGCAGCTTGTTTCACTGTGTGACTGTTCTGATAGTGAAAAATTTCCTTTACAACCAGGCTGAACACTTCTGTTTCAACACTTGTTTTCTCATCTTCCCATCGTGGACCACTGTCAAAAGCCTCACCCTTTCTTCTTGACAACTTCTCCATAGGTAATGGGTGACTGTTATCAAGTCCTTCAAAACTGTCTCTCCACCAGCCTAAACAGCCGCAGCTCCCCAGGGCCTGTTCTCCAGCACCCTGAGATTGTTTCTGTCCCTCCATTGAACTAACTTCTGTTTATTGGTGTCTTAGTTGTACCAGTGCCACTTGTGCCAGCCATTGGAGAATAGCAAGAGAGCTTGATGCTTGTGATCCCTCAGCTTTATGCTAAATATGAAGTATATGGAATGGAATACTTAGCTGGTCAGTCTAGGGTCACTCGGCCTACCAGTCCTCCCTGAAGGTGCAGACTTTTATTCTGCATCCCCATGTAGTACACAAGATTTAACAGTGGTCTTGGTCTGCATACCAACCCTTGATACTACCTAGAAGCATGGAACAGTTACTTGAAACAGACACTGTGTACAAATCATGTTGTTCATTTCAGAAGGGGCAGATACTTAGAAGAGATCGAGCTTGAAAGTAAAAATCATTGAACAGGATTGGTTCTGTTTTAACTCAGACCAGGAGACAGGGACTTTGAAACAGTGGTGGGATGAACTAAACTTATAGCAATGTGTATTCTTAGTATTTCTAGAGAGGGTGGATGGATGACTTATAAACTTTATAAACTGAGATGCTGGTCTCCAATGAGTCAATAATAAAATCTGGTTCTTACAGAGAACTTGGATTGTCTTGTGTACTTGAGTCAGTGAAAAGCTGTTCTGTTCTCTAGATTTTGCTCCATTCTAGGAGCTGTTTACTTCTGAAGATTCACAACTGGGAAGAAGCTCTTAGAAAGGCTAGCACACTTTTAATGGAAAATCCTTTAAATATTTATAACTCATAAAAATAATCAGAGATATGAGAGAAAATGATCAGGGAGCACATTCAGTGCTCAGAACAAGTGATGTAATTTGAACGGGATATGCTCCTTGAGAAGATTTAGTTCCTACTATGACTGCAAATCTCATTCAGCATTAAATGTGCAAGCTTTATTCATTGCCATAATAAAGGTCAGCCTTGAGCTGCTCTCACTCCTTGAAGAATTGAGAATTGGTGCAGTTACTTTGTCTTGTAATTTATTTAGTGTGATCTCATTGAAATGTTTAAACAATATCATTACTACAAAAGACAAGACCATTCCTGCTGTAACTATGTTGATTTCTGTAGAGTCTTTTTTGTCCTTACTAGTGGAAGATTCAGAGAGTGTAGATTTTTTTTTCTCTGTGTGTGGTGACGTTATCCCACTTAATTTCATCAAACTACTTAAAAACTCCATTTTAGCTCGAAAAGAAACACAACTGTATGTGTAGGCATTCATATATCACTTCCCTCATTCAATCCGGATTTTACTTTCAGAGACACATTAGTCTTGCTGTACAATACAACATATAGAAAGATACAGTTGCATTTACTTTGGTTATCATCTATCTCTTTAAATGTCACAAAGTTGTTTAACAGAAGGCAAAAGGCTTAAATGTAGATGCAAGAGATGAACCACCAGTGGAAATCAGATGGGAAAATGAGCCTGAAGAGCAGCAGGAGATGATAGATGGCAGGGCTATATAACAAAGTGAATGAGAAAGTAAAAGCTTGAAAGTCACAGGGAACAGTAGTTGAAGGTATGCACTGGATTGCTGTGGTACAAAATGCTGTTACAGATGCAGTTCTGTGCAAAATATAGCCTATTTTACTGTGTTTTGTCCATTTATATAGTTCCATACCTCACATTTTTTCCTTCTTCCCCCCCTCCCCCCCCCCAAGAAAAGGCAAAGCCAAGGCATGGTCAATGGTCATAAGTAAAGGTAACTTCAGCGAGTGAGACTGGACTGTAATGATAAACCAAATGGGACTTAGTTATCCCTACCCATTTACTCTGCTTATAGCCCTCACCTCCTCCCTCTCCTATTGCAAGCCCAGATTCACTCTATTCACATCTATTCTAACTCAGGGTCTGCAGAGATGAGTGGGCTCTGCAGTACACCTTGCAGAGAGGACCTTCAGGCTACTCTGAAAGGACCAAAGAGTCACAGATCATCAACAGTTACTTTACAGTTAGCCATGAGGATAGCACCTCAAGAGAAAATGCCCTCAAATTATGCCAGGGGAGGTTTAGACTGGACATTAGGAAAAACTTCTTTACTGAAATAGAGGTCAGGCATTGGAACAGGCTGCTCAGGGAGGTGGTGGAATCACCGTCCCTGGAGGTGTTCAAGAAACGTGTGGACATGGTGCTTCAGGACATGGTTTAATGACCATGGTGGTATTAGATCAACAGTTGGACTCAATGATCTTAGAGTCCTTTATTAATTGAAACTATTCTATGATTCTGTGATTCTGCTGTTCATCACTCAGGACCAAAATCACATGCACCTTGCTTCAGGAGGAGACCTCAGCAACAACATTTCATGAAGGAGACTAAAATGGCTCACTGTTTTCCCAGTCTGTGTCAATCATCCTTTTCCAGGAAAAAGGAGACAGATGCAAATACTTCTTTTCCACATAGATTTACCATAGAAGGAGGTGCAGACATAGGTATGCATAGGTAAAGATAGGTAGAAAGATGTGGATTTGATATAAATAAATGGATTTGCATCAGCTACAGCTTTTTCAGCCCCTAGACAGAACTAGCTGTGAAATGAGATAGTGTTTGGGAGGGATAAGAGCATGATTCAACCCCAAATTTTCATTAGAGCATTATTATTGCTGTAAATGTTAATAGATAATCTAAAGAGATTTATTGAGTCAGCTAGATCTAGAGAAAAGATATTTTGTTCAGAATCTGTCTAGATAACTGAAATGCAGCTTCACATCTTGCTGAACTAACTGTGCTCCTACTCTACTCGTTACAGAGTACATCTGGTTTGCTCATTACTGTGTAAAGACCAACGGTGTTGTTGCACCAGACAGTAACCTGAGGCTATCTGCAATCATCATTTCCATTTTTCTCTTGCTTTAATGAATGTTTCTCAGTTATTGCTTCTACTACCACAAGAGCAGTAGCTTTCCTCACCGCTGAGCTGTATCAGTTGAGATGCATGAGGAATGTGGCTTAGGATTTTCTGGGAGCTGAGTGAAAATTTTTCATTAGAAATGATTTCTGATGGGAGATGCAAGTTGCATCTAGGGTGGGTTTTTTGATTGGAGTTTTTTTGAAGGGAGCATGCAACACTAGCAATGTTTGTTGATGAGAAATCTGAGAATGTACCATATTGAATATCACATTTAAATATTTCATTTAGAGGAGGAACAGTATTTTGATTTTTGTTCTGACTTTCCAATGCAGTTGGACTGTAATTTTAATATTAAGGCTACAAAATGTCTTCAGTGAATTATGCACTATTGCAATAGCTGAGTTATTAAAATGTAATATAGTATAGTGTTTCAGCATGGTCAGTTTAAAAGTGTATTAACAAGGGAATTAATGTCACATGAAATTGATGCTATCAAAATGAAACACTTCAGTGATTTTGAAGCAATCTTTTGTTCACAGTGAAACGTGGCATTTTAGTTTTTACTTCTGATTCAAATGAAAATCAGGTTTGAAATGCTGAAATTTCCACTGGGGATAACCATTCTGTTTTCCTGACCAGTTCTTCCTGTCAAATAGATTGGGAATCATTGTTACAGATGTTCACACCTATTTCCATCTACAGATACTGAAAAGAGATGTTATGATTCAATGCATTACTAATAGGTATAGAAATCCTGGAAACCACAATTGTAATTCTGCTTTTCTATTGTTTTACCATGCAGCTGTCTATAAACTTATTAATAGTTCTGTTTCATTTCCCCCAAATATAGTTGGGATAGTATACTTTTGCTTACTGGCTGTGATAGTGTAATACTGACTTTAAGCTAGAGTTTATATCTTACCTCATGTCTGCTAGAGGAAGTGACCACATACAGTGTCGCAGGGTTGGAAGGGTAAGGCCAAAAAGCCTCCTCCCTCCCCCCTGTAAAGTAAAGGGAAGGAAAAATTGAAGGGAAAGGGAAAAAAAACCTCACAGCTGAATTAGCAAAGCAGTGGAGCTGTATATTTACAAAGCAATGTAGGATATGCAGGGAAATATATACAAATTTACAATATTTACAATATATACAAAGATATACAATAAAGTAGCACAGAAATGAGAGTTCCCCCCCCCCCCCACCCGCTGAGGGGATTCCCCACCTCCGCTCTCCCCCTCTCTCCCCCTTTTCCCCAGAGTGGGTTAGAAAGAGGAAAAAAAAAGTTAGAAGCAGTTTGTGTTAATTGGAAAGGAGTTAATACAGGCCTCGGTAGCTTATCGGTTTCAAGGCCAAAGCCTTGGCAGAAAACCCAGCACAGAAAGCTGCTGCCCTGTGGAGGAGCGGAAGCAAGACTGACGATAAAGTTCTGGAATGCCCAGGATACCCTCCTGCACTCCCAGTTCAGAAGGTGCTTCCTCCCACTTTACCAATGAAATTAGTTTAGATTGTTCTTTTAATTTACCAACTTCCGTCCACCATATTCCCTTTCTTAAGGGGACAGCGTCAATCGGTCACATACAGTTTCCATATCTTGGTCCTCTAGCAACTGATTTAGAGGAATGCTATGGAAAGCAGTAGAAAGTTTCTTTTAGTTCAATATCATCTCTTCTCCAATACCAGACATGTAGCATTAATATGCAACAAAAAAGCTACTATGAAAAGGGATTTAACAACACAATTTTTTCCCTCATGCCATTTACTTGGGATCTGGCTTATACCATGAGGCAGATGAGTTTATATCCCTTGCAAATATTTTAATACAACTGTATCCAAAGTGACAGCAAATATTTTTATTATCCATATGAATGATCCATCACTTCTTAAATCCTGTTAAGATTTTGGCCTCAGTGATATCCTGTGGTCATGTGCTACAGAAGTTATGTGAAAAAAAATGTTTACTTTTATTCATTTTAATTACTCAGTCTTTCAACTCCATCAAATACCTCTTGTGGGGTTTTTAGTACAAAAAAGGGGATATGATTTGATTCACCTCTCCATGTCAGTAGCACTTTCACTTCCTCTCCTGTGCTCTCTCTTCTGTAGAACAGGTTTGGGGAAAAAATAATAAATCTGAAAGCTTCTGAACCCTAAATGTTTCTAGAATGAAACTCAAGCAGCAGATTCCAAAGTTTGGAGATGGCTCATAAATTTCTACACCCCACCCCCCCCCATCCCCCGCTTCTGGTTTCCATTTAGAAGAATTGTTGAAATACTGTGAGGACGGCTGTTCTCACTGCCATGACAGGAAGCAGGAGTGTTGGAAATGTCACAAGGAAGCCTGTTCTTACAAGATTTCCAGCCCAACAGAGCAATCTCAAGAAGTTACTTTGCATAGTTCAGATGTGGCTCAGATAAACATCTAAACTTTTGAGGATTTGCACAAGCCGAATCTGAACTCTGAAACGTCTCAGGTTTATCTGAGACAGACACCGACACAGTGTGAAATCTAAACAAAACACACCAACACGCCAACTGGCACAGAAACTCTGCTCCTCCTGCCATCTACTCCTGCATTTATTCTTTCTTTTTATCATTCTTTATCAGGAGTAAGTCTGGGGAGACCACAGGTGTGGTTCTGATATACAGAATGTTGTCTAGTGAGACTCAGGTTCTCAAGCTCATGTTATCACTTCCCTGAGGTCTCACATGGGAAACCAGATTTCCTCAGGAAGCTCCATTTCTGTACCCCTGTCTGCTCTCTCCTTCTTGAGTTCACCAAATTGTTGTTCCTAGGGAGGCAGGCAGGAACTCTTTGCCTGAATTCCTCTGCTCCTGTCAAATATGAGAAGGGAAAGAGAGGAAAGAAGAGGATGGAGAGTACCCTTGCTGGCCACAGTAGTTGGCAAAAGGGCAGAAGTGCAATGACTTAGTCTTTCTCAGCAAGAAAACACAGGAGCAGATAGTGCTAAACTTTTTCACTCTTTGACCTAGTCTTACAGGTGTTCATCCACATATTGTCTCTTGCTGGGGACCCAAGAGGAGGTGATGTGGTAGCTGTATACAATTTCCAGAGCATCATGTGCACTCTCATCACTCCTTTTCCTAGTGCGTGTCCAGAGAAGGGCAACAAAATTGGTGAGGGGTTTGGAGCATAAACCCTATGGGGAGAGGCTGAGGGAGCTGGGGTTGCTTAGCCTGGAGAAGAGGAGGCTCAGAGGAAACCTTCTTGCTGTCTACAACTACCCGAAGGGAGGTTGTAGCCAGGTGGGGGTTGATCTCTTCTGCCAGCCAGCCAGCACCAGAACAAGAGGACACAGTCTCAAGCTGTGCCAGGGGTAGTTTAGGCTGGATGTTAGGAAGAAGTTCTTCATAGAAAGAGTGATTGGCCATTGGAATGTGCTGCCCAAGGAGGTGGTGGAGTCACCATCACTGGAGGTGTTTAAGAAGAGACTGGATGGAGCTCTTTGTGCCATGGTTTAGTTGATTAGATAGTGTTGGATGATAGGTTGGACACAATTATCTCAAAGGTCTTTTCCAACCTGGTTAATTCTATTCTATTCTACTCTAGATCAGCACCAGGAGAAAATGTCCACTCAGTATGAACCCAACAGAAAGTGATATGCTAGCTTCTAATAAACACTCTGATTTCTCTGAATATCCAAGTGGACATTTTCTCCCTGTGATGATAGTCCACTGCTAACGCAGAAGCTCCAGGAGAGGGAATAATGAGAGAGAGCATAAAGATATTCTGGAAATTACACACAGCCATCAAGTAAAGAACTAAACAATGAGAATCTTTGCAGACAGGGCTATTACCAATTGAAAATGTAGTGTTAAAACTCCAGGACAGCTGCTGTGCAGGCAAGGAAAGGCACACTGTCCTTGTTCTCTGTGTGCAAGAGGGTGCCTGGAGTAAAATGCCCTCCTTTTTCTCCACTCTCCACAATGCCTTAGGGCCAGGTGAGGACACTGGGGCAAAGCGTCATCATCATCATCATGGGTCGGATCCTCAATGCACTGGCAGTTTTTCAGTGGCTTCACTAGGTCCTTGATATAAATAGTATATCTGCTTAGAGGAATCTGTGCTTGAAGGGCACTGTGGTTTCTCCAGATGTGTCTTGACATCTCTATTTCCCATAGATCTTTGGCCAGACATCTGACTTTAAGCATATATATCCTTGGTATTCAGACTCTAATAGTGATGGACAAGTAGTTATATATAAGAAGAGTCAGCACAGGTCCTAGCATAAAACTTGAACTGAACTGTGTTGGGGGTTAAAAAAAAAAGTACTCAAGTTATATTCTCTTTTGAGTTGTTTATATGTATGTATCCTCTGCTGTTCTTCATCCTAGCTTAGAGAAAATATGGATGTAGTGATTTACCATGAGAAAGACTGTTCTCATGCCATTGCTAGCACAGATGGAATTAGGAAGTACTAGAGAACTCAGGATGGAAGAACTTCTCAAGAGCTCCTAAAATACTTATTTACTTAAGTGTTCAGGTTTTCCTGAACTCCTCTGAAGTCAGGGAACTGCAGCAGAAAGCAGAATCAATCTGTAAACCTTTCCTGTTGGTCAGGGCTGCCAAGCGTTTATCACTCATTATACATTTCTGACCTCAGGAAGAAAGGTTCTAATTCACTTTGATGAGACTATGCACAGTGAGTTAGACCTGCACAGAGCTAAAGGCTTAAATGCGTGTATGTTTGTGTGCATTCATGCAACAATGCCCTACAGCTCAACAAGACAATCCCACAGGCTATAACTGACAGACAGTCATGGAGGGCTAATAATATAGCTGAATAAAAGGTAGGCTAAGTGTATCTTTATTGATTTTCTTCTGTCTTTTCTGTCCATCTGATAATAAGAAAAGAAAGTGATAAACCTGAGTTTTCAAGCCAGGGTACTTTGTTGGTTTCCTGCAAAAAGTCTCACATTGGCAGAGCATGTACATTTCTGTTCTTGTGAAAGGCTAGCAGCTAAAATGGCTTTGTTTCTTGAGAGTTAAAAATAGTCTGAACTGTAATAACACACCCTATTCAGACTGATTCCTTCTTTTTTGTTTTGTTTTGTTTTGTTTAATTGCATTACAAGAACCAAGATGATGCAGTCCACATGGAATGCAAACCATGCCACTGAATGGCAAATTATATGGAAATATGCCTTTCATCTTAATTATAGGCTGGACAGGGGAATGTACTGTATTCTCTCATACATATGAGCTGAGGGAAACTTTCCCAGGGTATTTTTCTTTTACATTTCTGACTCTTATTTGGTTGAAAACACATCAACCCATGTGATCCCAAGCTGTCTGACTTTCCATGATAAGGCTGAAAGTATGTAGGAAATGTTTTCTCAGCACTGCCAGAAAAGGTCTGACATGGACTGGGATATTAAAGTCACAGATTGCTATTTCTTCAAAATCCTTTAGAACACTGTCACTTGACTGAAATGGTGGCTTTATTTTCAGATAGCCAGGTAATTATAGAACAGAACTTCCCCTTCTAACTGAATGTTTTGTATCTTCAGTCTTCATGTTTTGACATCCTTATACTTTAGATGTTTTGATAGTCACTCTGGTTTGGGGGGGGGGAGGTGTGGGGGGTGTGTGTTTAAATTTTGTTTTGAAGTAAAAACAAATCAGGGGCTTTTAGCTTTTGAACAGCATCCAAATCCAACTCAAAATGAATATACATGTAGCCCAGAAATCAGCTGCCTCCCTTCAAGGTGCCCTAGGGAACAGGGTTCACCACTCTTTTATCTGAGAGGACTTCTGGTTTGACCTGTTGTAATTCTCTTCACAGACAACCTGATAAGATCTGATTTCACTGTAAATTGTTACAAGAAGACACCAAAAACATTCCACTGGATGCTATAGCTGTCAGAGGAACTGAGGTAATTCCAAACCACATTTGCACATTAGAAGTGAAGTGTTCACCAATTGTCAATATGCACCAAAACTTCCAGAATCATTTAGTTCTAATGACCTGGACAAAGTGGACTCCCCCTGAGGCCACTAATCATCATGCTCTCAGCAGTTCTGCACAGTTCATCTCTCTTAAACTCTCCTCAGTTTCAGCCCTTTTGAAAATTGTGCTCTCATTTTTAATTTTTCAAAGAACCTGTGTAAGGCCTACTCCATGTTCACACTTTCACCTTGTCACGGTTATGTACCATTCACCGCTAACAGAGTTTGCCCCTTGGGTCAAAAACTGTTGGAAATGAGGAAATGTTAAGGGAACTAACAAGTTTGGCAGAGGTGTCCTAAAAATAAACCTTTGGAGTGGAATATAATACTAGCATTAGAAGTGGATGAATACAAGGAACAGTTAAGAGTCTTTGCATCATTTGAGATGATCTGATCCAGCAGGTGGTAAATGTAGTTCAGTATTAGCACACATCAAGTAATTTGTCTGCAAGCAAGAAGCTGATGCAAGAACTATTGTATGTGCTGAATTAAATAGTCATCCAGCACCATACTCTGGAAAAAGACCTGGGAGTTATTGTGGAAAAATAATTGAAGCCAGTAGTCAGCCACACAGCTGTGCTAAAAGGAAAAGAAATAAAAAAGAAAGGGAAAAAAAAGTGTAAAATGCCAGTTTGTAGTAGCCAAAGGACAGGAAGACAAAGACAAGCAATTTGTTTTCTGTGTTAGCCATTTGCAAGAAGCTGTAGAGCGCTGTGTGGGAAAGATACTATTGCCAAGGAATGAGGGATGCCAAGAGCAGCTCAGGAGAGTGCAAAGAAGGGTTAGGGTAGGGAGCCTGAGGGAGAGGAGCTATCAAGTGGCTCAATGAAAGTGACTTGTCATGAAATGAAAGAGAGCAACATAAAACACCTTGCTGGAAAGAGCTCAAAACCTACACATGTAAACTTAAAATTACAACTCAAGAGTTAAATTATGAAATCAAGCATAGCCATAAACAGAATGAGATTTCCCATTTCAAAGATAGGTCCTCAGCTCAAATGAGGTGAGCCAGAATGACACCAATTGAAGATAGGGTTTATTCAATCACTCGCAGAGGAAGAGCATAAATCAGTGATGAAAGAAGCTTATGTTTCATATTAATCACCCACAAAAGCTCTGAGGAGGAAAACAACTGACTCACCTTCATTAACGGGGTGGGTGGAAAGTTGCTGTCTGTCTGTCTGCCTGCCTGCCTGTTTGCTCTCAGATAAAGTCTCTGCTGGCTGTTCCTGCTGTGCTTAAGAGGGGGAATCCTTCTGAGACTTTTGAGTTGCTTGTACACCAGCATTATTCCCATGGAAAATAATTTCCTTGAGATATTATTGTTCCTATATGTCTTGCCATTATCCTGTTTGACCTCCCCCTTTAAACTGTGCATTCCTTTTGAGGAGTACTGGCTACATTGCAGAGAGCCAGTACTAATTTGAGATGCTTCTGAGAGTTACCTGTATGTTGCATGAAACCATCAGCTGAGTCAATATTTGACACTTCCTTCTGAGGCACAAGCTCACTGTGGTGCTTTCAACTGCAGTTTGAAATTATTTGGAGACTAGTTGCCCTGGAAGGGAGAACAAGCTATGCTGGGAACCCATGTAGAAACATAACACAAACAAGAGATATTTTCAAGCTTTGCTAGATCATCCCATTTTCATATTGTCTCAAATAATCAGCTGAGCTGAATATGCAGGTCCCTCATGCTCAGAGCTTGAGGAAATGGAGCAGACCTATTACAGAGAATGAATGAGTCTGAACCCAAGCAATAATAATAAAAATCCATGTTATTAAAAGAAAAGCCATAGGAAACGGGAAGGAAGCAATTAGAAAGTGTTTCAATATTTTACCTAACTATTAGGATTATATTAACAGGGTTGGAACTTTCTATTTGAAAGCAAACCCTGCTAGGAGAATAAAAACTCTCAGCTGCGTGATTGCAAATCATCTGAGAAGACGTTCCTCAGCTCAGCAATGAATAGTGGTTAGCGATGCAATCGGCGAGCGTGGCTGGAATTTCTAGGTGTAATAATGCATGGTGAGCCCACAGGGTCAACCCATCTGTGGAAAGGAAGGAAAACACATTGTTGATTCAGGGATGTGGTTAGCACTTAAGGTAAAGACTGACCGACAATGATTTATAGCTTCAAATTCCTCTTCACACTTGTGTGAGAACTTGAACCAAACAAAATACAGAGGTTTAATACTGTACAGGATATAGAGTTTTTCTGGGAGTGCTTGCATATTAGGTATCAGAGTTACATCCTAAGTGTATGACGCTGCAACACAAATATTTAACATAGAATAACATCTTCTGTAGGGGAGGTGGGATAGCGGCATGGGAACAAAACGTGGCTGCAAGTTAAAAGTTTAATTTTCAGATCCACAAACTTCCTCCATGCAACTGGGAAGTCACTTGTGCACGGAATCAGGAAGACATTTGCAGACAGGGGCAGTCTTAACTTTGTGAGTGTCCTTCATGAGTATCCTTTGTGAGTATCCCTTGTGAGTATCCCTAATGTCTTTGGTAGATCATTCTTAAAGTCATCTAATCAGATGTCATCTAAGGGTGAAACTCTCAAACAGAATTCATCAAAATTGGATGAAGGACCTGATTCTTGAGGTTTATTCTGACCTATTTAAATAACAAGTGCTAGGCAGGTAAGCCATGTATGTAAGGGCTGGTTAAGCTTTCTATCATTTGATTTCATTGACTTGCAAGAATGAAGGACTTCTTGAAAACATGTTGAAAACCTTACTCAAAGTTGCCAAAAGCATGTGGAGCACCAACAAAGGCAACCAACCAACCAACAATACTTGAAGCATGACTTTTCTAGAAAAAGTTCTTCAAGTTCTTCAAGGAGGTGGCCGAGGCCCCGTCCCTGGAGGTGTTTAAGAGCAGGCTGGATGAGGCTCTGTCCAGCCTGATCTAGTGTGGGGTGTCCCTGCCCATGGCAGGGGGGTTGGAACTAGATGATCCTTGTGGTCCCTTCCAACCCTGAATGATACTATGATAAGTTCATAATTAATTTTAATGATCTTTTAGCTATGGACTTAAAACTAAAGATTGCTGTCAATGAGTGCAAACACAAACTTTAGTGTTTCAGAATCAGCAGCTTACTTCACTTGCTTGAATTTAGGTGTTTTTTCAGTTATGTTTCAGTTATGTGGCATCCAAATATATCATTTTGTTGCTGATACTCATATATTGAGGCTTCAGGTATCTAAAAGACCTCCAAAACACACAGGTCATTGTCAATTATTTCTTCTGCTGTAGTCTCCAGATAAAATTCATTTGAGTATGTGCTTTGTATTGGATGCAAAATTGTGGGGGGCAGGGGGTTTGCTCTTTTAATCTCTGAAATGACCAGAAAACCATGAATATAATAACAAACAACAAACAAAAGCCAGAAACTTTTGTTCCTTGCCTCCTCCCTACAGTCCTCGAGTTAAACTTCTCCCAGAATTGTACCACTCTAAATATCCCTTCCCTCAAAGAGAAGATTAAAGTAGAAAATGATGACAGGACAAATGCTCATCACATTACAGATGCACTGCTGAAAGCTAGGCAGATACTTCAGTGGCAAATGAATGAAGACAAGAGCAGAATATTTTGTGTTTAGCACAGGCTTAGTTCCGTTCTGTGCCATTACACCGGATAAACAGCTTGGGTTTCTTTTACTTTTTCCTATCAGGTGTTTGGGACTTCTCTGAAGTACCTTAAGGGAATGGCAAGAATTTGGTCCTGCTTTTAGTTTCAGAGAACTTGTCCAACTTTGAACAGTGTCTAACATTTATTTCCCAAGACTAGACATAAAAGAGGATTCCCTTTTCAAGTATAATCCACTCTGTAAATCCCTCAAGAGCCATTTGACTCAGCCAACATTATCCTCTGGCCTTCCATGGCTCAGAGTGCTGGCAGAGGCTCTACAGCCAGGCTGTGGCTGTGTTTTCAAGAGTGATCAGTGTTGTCATTTATAAAACGTGTGACAGCTATGCCTTTGAGACTCAGGCATGGAGGAAAACCCCTCTGTACAGAAGTTACAAAATCAAAGAACCCTACTTGCCACAAAGGCCTTACAAACTAGCAGCTGCCTCCCCAGTAAAGCATCCTTGCTGGAGACAGCTTGGATTACTCTGTATATTCCCACACCTCTGTGTCTGGGTCAGTAGCACCATTCACTCTCCATGGAAAGTTTTGCTTTGCTCTGAGCCAAGAGTTAGTCCTGCCAAAAGAGGTATGATAAATGTCTCTTGCCTCCAAGCAAAACATGGAAAACAGCTTCTTTTCTTTGACTTCTTGTTTGTTTGTTTGTTTATTTTCTCATGGTGAAAGTCTCTCTCTATTCTGCTGGGAACGTTACAAGCTGATCTGATACTGCAGTTTAAGCTCTTTCTAAGTTGCTCTCTCAGTCTAGTTAGGAGTACCACTTGTGATAGCCAGAGAGATGTGGACTTGTCTGGCCTTTCAGAATGAAGCCCTGCAAGTCACCAGAGTCTCTCTATCAGCTTTATCCTGACTCCAGCTGAAATGAGGGTTCACATCACCAGAAGGAAGAAAAAGCAGCAAAATAGGATGGAGGGAGCCCTCTTGCCAGTAATCCTGTCTTCACTCCTGTTCTACATGTCCCAGCAGCTGCCACCAGCTCTTTGCATCCCTTCTGGGAGCATGGGGCAATGACATGGGTATTCCATATTCCTCTTCTACTTCCATAAAGTTTTCTGTCCCTGTATCTTGTCTTTTCTATTTATTGTACTCCACAGTCTGCTGTTTCTCTCCACATGTTTGTTTTTCCTCTGTCTCTTTCTCTTCCTGGGAGGGCCAAGAGGTCTTGCTAGGGTTGAACGAGTGCCTGGTCCTAAAAGTACTGCAAAAGGAGTAAGTGATTTTTCAGTTTCTGACTTTTCTGTTAGAGCTGCTCACTATCACTTTAGCAATTTATATCTGAAAAAGGGGAAATAATTTCCTCCTCAAGCCTTCCCTCACATTGTGTGAAAGCAGAAAGGGCTTATGCTTTAACATGAACAGTGAATGAATGACTGGCAAGATGAGAGGTGACATTTCCACAACTTTGCCCAGATTCTTATTTTCATCATGCTAAAGATTTCAGGAACCTTTTAAACCATTAAGTTCATAGCTTGA
This sequence comes from Melanerpes formicivorus, assembly GCF_026170545.1. Lineage (NCBI taxonomy): Eukaryota > Metazoa > Chordata > Aves > Piciformes > Picidae > Melanerpes > Melanerpes formicivorus. Next base: position 7,153,088 of record NW_027142378.1, read on the forward strand.
AATTCATCTGAGGAAGAGCCCTGGTAAGAGTACACCTGGAGTACTACATCCAGTCTTGGGCTTCCCAGTTCAAGAAAGACAGAGAGCTGATGGAGAGCATCCAGTGAGGAGTCACAAGGATGATTAGGGGACTTGAGCATCTCTCCTGTGAAGAGAGACTGAGATCCGTGGGGCTATTTAGTCTTCAGAAGAGAAGAGTGAGAGGGAATCTCATCAATGTGTATAAGTATCTGGGGGGTGGGTGTCAGGTGTAGGGGGCCAAGCTCTTTTCAGTGGTGCACAGTAACAAGACAAGGAACAATGAGTTCAGACTTGAACATAGACTTCACCTCAACATGAGGAGAAACTTCTTTACAGTGAGGGTGACACAGCACTGGAACAGGCTGCCCAGGGAGGCTGTGGAGTCTCCTTCTCTGGAGAACTTCAAAACCAACCTGGATGCATTCCTGTGTGGACAACCCTAAGTGATCCTGCTTTGGCAGGGGGGTTGGACCCGATGACCTCTTGAGGTCCCTTCCAACCTCTAATATACTGTGATAATTAATATCACCCTTCCCTCCAAAAAGAGGGAAGAATAACCTGAACAATGTTATTAAAGAATAACCTGAACAATGTTCTCAAGCAGAGTTTTCCTAGCACGTGGTGTTACAAAGTCTTTTGTCTTTTAGAGACTGAACCTACAATATTTTCATTCTCTGTGGTTTATGTTTATTTGCAGAATCACTAATGACCATTACAAAGAGATCTCAGCCAGGATTAGAGCACCACTGTGCTACACATTGGCTAATAACTGTTGTTTGTCAGAAATTACGACCAACTCCAAAGCACTGTTACATAGAAACTTTAAAACCTTATTATTTGCCTTAGCAGTATGGAAAAAGTAGCTTTAGGAGAGGTGACCTATGCTGAACATTGAGAAGAAAAGCTTGCCTATGGGCATGAAGGCAGTCTGGGGCAGAGAGAGGATTAAATCCAGTTTGCCTGATCTCTAATACCTGTCAAAACCTGGATTTCTGTGCACCAGTTAATGAGCTTTTGTCATGCAACTACCTAGAGTAAAACTGAATTGGAAGTGTTAGTATCTAAGTTAATTACTGAGAAATTAAATGTAGTTATGATAAGAAAATAAGACAATTCTCTGTGTTTGGAAAATAAAATCAGGCATGCTTAATTTTAACATTACTGGGCTAGAAGTGAGAGCTGTACTTTGAAAATGAAGGGGCTCAACACATTGCAGTCAGAGCTGCCCAGAACTAACTGCTGTCTCTTCAGAAAACTTACTTCAGTTTGTTACAGGTAGCTGAAAAGGCTGATGGCAGTAAGTAGACTTTCATGGAACAAGCAAACTGGCAAGGAGCATTTCTATGTGCATCAAGGTGTCAGCATCGCAAAATAAACCATCTGTTTGACAAACTTGTCAAAGTCAACCCTTTGTAAGAAGCTAATTCACCATTTAACAGTCATGCAAGACGTCCTCCTTTCAAATAGGATGACAGTGTGTACTTTTCCCTGATATATGCTAATTTCATTGATGGGCATCTGAAAAACCCGGCAGGGCTCTTCTCTGATGGACACCCTGGGAAAATACACCTCTTTTCTGCCATTCCACTGATGCCAGAGATTACAAAGAAATTGTACACTCTGCTTCCTTATACATGTCTAATGTGCTTTTTTTAGACTGATTACCAGAATCTCCTTAAATGCAGTTGAGCTCATTCAAGGGAAGCTTTCTTGAGTTCCTAGGCTTTGATGTCAGTGTGCAAGCACTGAGGACTTGCTGGCCCATGAGTCATTTTCATGCTGTACTCTCTCACAGCATACCCAGGCCTGCCACTGAGCTGTAGGAATGGTCTCCACTGTTATCAGACTTTTCCAAGTATGTGGATGCAGTAATTGTTTTACTCTTTAAGCCTCTTGTGGTTTCTGCGAATGGCATTCTTTCAAACTGCAGCCAGAACAAATTAACCCAGGGAGGCAGAGATCACATTTTAAATTCATTTAAAAAATAATAATAAAAAAAAAATCTGATTTTTTTTTTTTTCCTGGTAGCAGAAGATGCTGAAAACATTCAGATACTTTTTAGTGAGAAAATCATCAAGAGGTCTGTTTGCATAGCCTTGTAGTTCTGGGCTCCCTGGTTCAAGCAGGACAGGGACTTGATGGAGAGGGTATGGAAAAGGGCTACAAATATGATAAGGGGACATTAACATCTCTCTATGAGGAAAGACTGAGAGAATTTGGTCTTTTTCTTCTGGGAAAGAGAAGACTGAGAGGGGATCTCATAAATGATTATAAACACTTAATGGATGGGTGTCAGGAGGGTGAGACCAGTCCTTTTTCAGTGGCACTCAGTGACAGGACAAGGGGTAATGGCCACGAAGTTGAATTTAAGAAGTTCCATCTAAACATGAGGAGAAACTTCTTTAATTTAAGGGTAACAGAAAACTGGAACAAGCTGCCTAGAGAGGTGGTGGAGTCCTCATCTTTGGAGACATTCAAAAACTGCCTGGATGTGCTCCTACGTGGCCTTCTTTAGGCGAACCTGGCTTGGCAGAGACTCAATCATCTCCAGATGCCCTTTCCAAGCCCCTACCATTCTGTGATTTCATGAAAAGCTCAAGGTATGTTCCAGTGCTGTGTATGTTCAGACATGAAGGTATAGGTGCAGTTGCCTCTTGTCCTGGATGGTGGGCTAACTGGGGTGAAGGATCAAGACAAGGCAGTAAACTGCCTTCATTCCACAGCGCTGCAAGTAGGACACAGCTGCATTCCCCATCACCCATTATAAGTCACACACCGGGACTGGGCACAGCCTGATCCCCTTCAGAAAAAGCAAATGCTGAGCTCAGTGCTTCCATGGGCAGCTGAAGCAAAACCTATAGCTTTCTGGCTGTGAAAGGCAGAGTGTGAGCCTTTCACCCACAGATGTGTTTTCTCTGGCCCTCCTGTGCCACCGTCTTCAGCACGGCACTGCAAAGTTCTTATTCTTCAGTGAATTCCAACATCTCTTACATGTTTACATTGGGGAATGAAGGAAAAGTGAGCGTATGTTTTAAATGAAATGTAACTACTGTCAGAAGCTACTGGGAAAAATGGAGCTGCCACCCAGCTAGATCTGTGAGTAGGATTTTTGTTTTTTTTCTTTTAATAATTCAATAGAAAAATGAGACAGCAACTCACACATACTATATCCATCACACTTCAAAGAGGAGTGCACATAAGAACATACTTGTGGTGCTGTTCAGCATGCTGAACAAGCTTCGTGCAACAACCTGTATCTTCCATCTGTCTGTAATTTCCAGTGGCTTCACTAACAGCTTGCTGCACAGAAAAGCAGCAGCATTAATATAGGTTGATGTCAGCAGTACTTGTCAGAAAATGTTCCCCTTACCTTCCTGGGCCATGCACCATCTCATAAAAACACACCAGGCTTTTAATGGGAATGGTTTGGGGTTTCAGACAGAAATTTACCATGAAAAACAGACAATCCAGTAAAAAAAAAATAATAATTAACTGAAAACCTATTTTTCCTTCCATGGCAGATTATACAGCAACATGTGAGCTAGCTCACATGTTGGTCCACAGATATTCAGAGTGGCACCAAACCAGCAGATGGACTTAGATGTTCTGTCATTTCCAGATGGACTTAGAAAGTTTGCAGTCTCTGAGCTCTCAGGATAATCTAATTAAATAATGGGACAATGGCACTACTTTTATGAGCATGAAGAAAAGTAGGGCCACAAAGATGATCAGAGGACTGGAGCACCTCCCCTATGGAGACAGGCTGGGAGAGTTGGGGCTGTTCAGCCTGGAGAAAAGAAGGCTCTGAAGAGACCTTATAGCAGCCTTCAAATATCTGAAGGGGGCCCACAAGAAAGCCAGGAAGGGACTATTTACAAGGGCTTGTAGTGATAAGACAAGAGGGAACAGCTTTAAGCTTGGGGAGGGTAGATTTAAACTGGGTATGAGGAAGAAATTCTTTACAGTGACAGTGGTGAGACACTGGAACAAGTTACCCAGGGAGGTTTTTAATGCCCCCTTCATGGAAGTACTCAAGACCAGGCTGGATGAAGTCTTGATGGACATGGTCTAGTGGAAGGTGTCCCTATCCATGGCAGGGAGGTTGGAACTACACAATCTTTAAGGTCTCCTGTAACTTAAACCATTCTATGAATCCAAAAAGTTGTGTCTCACAGTACAGTGAACAAGTCAGAGATCACAGGATGTCCTAAGTATAGCTCAGCCACTGAAAATATCCCAGCTAGAGAAGCCTTTGACAAGAAAAAGTGAGTCTGCTTGTGTGCAGGGCCATCTGAAACAAATATGGAGTTTTATTTTTAATTTCTTCCTAGTTTTTGAGTGAAGCAATGAAAGACAACTGGTCAGCACTTCACTTCAGAACTGGCTACCCTACCATGCCTAAGCTTGAGAGTTTGAACTGACTCTTCTGAAACTGAAAAGTATTGAAACTTTGGTGAGTTGATGATAAAAATATTAGTTGGGTTAATTAGAATCAGGAGTTCACTGTTTTGTACCTCGTAGCTGTGCACAAGATGTGCCTCACATCTCAGGACGTGTTTCTATATTAAGAGCTGAATCCACAGCATGTTCAAATGATTCTGAATCTTTCCATTTACTCCAGAAGGTTTCAGCACACACCCCCCAAGACCAACACAAATTTCCTGTAGGATTTTGGAATGGCTCCCACCTGAATGCTTGCAGTTCCTTCCTTGTTTTTATCTCACATGCATCCACAACACAGAAATTAAAGCAACAAAGCTGTGGGACGTTTTTGTTGTTTCTTCCCCTCCACATGCACACAGTTTCTCCTTCTCTAGAGGGAAGAGTGAGGAGAAGTCCTGCACTGGTCTCCCTGGGGTTTAGTCTCTGCATGGTGGGAATATTTTATTTCCAGTAATGACATTTGTAGTCACATGTGCATCCAGGAAGGAGATGAGACCCCTGTTGCGCCTGGCGGGAGAGATGAAAGAAGGCTCTTGTAAATATATCTTGCACCTCATGCATGTCTAAGAAGGTTCCACATAAATAGCACCATAACTTTTGCACTTGATAGCACTTGAGCACATTATAAGCAGCAACAGGTGGGAGGCATGTTTGAACAATTGAGTGGGCTGTAATAACCATGGTTAGTAGGTCTATTATGTTTCTAATGCAAATTCCACATGCATATTTGGATATTTCAAGCAGGTTGGGCTTTCTGGCTGGATTAGGGGGCTGTTAGACAGGCTAGACAATGTGAGTCTACAGTTTTAGAAAGAAGCAGTAAAATGGATTTTGTTTAGGCAATTTCAAGGAGTAGAAATAAGGTGGAAGAAGTGCCAGTCACAAAGCCATTTTGTTTAGCTGAGTGATGCCGGGCAGCCAAAATGTTCACGCTTTGTATTTCACACAGGGTTAATGCTACCCTAAATAGCTATTCTGCCCCAGGAATGCATAGTACTGCAGAATGCAAAAGGAAAACTAAGTTTAGAATTAGGATATACAAGGGAAAAAATGCAGATGGGTTTTTGGCACTGGATTGTGTACGAAATCCGAGCCAAGAGCGCTTTGCATTTTCTAAAGATATTTGGAAGTGAATTGAAATTTCAGAAATGCCTACCTCTGGGAACTGGAGGACAGGGCATAGGAATCTGGGGGAATTGGAAAAAAAATGAAAGAGCAGAGCCAAGAAACTTCATGTGGCTCAGAACTTGATGGTGTAATGTTGCTCAGCGGGACAAGAATCACAGTCCCTGCATCACAGACCTCAGTCGGGGAGGAAGCTTACTGTCTGTAGTGACTTTTCAGGAAATTCAAAAAATGAAGGGAAACATTATTGCTTGTTGAGTTTCACAATGGCTCATTAATTGCAATTTTTGAGTTCTGAACTATAAATATCTATTAAAGAGCAATCTCGTAAACTAAGGTGCAATTTTCTCATGCCTTCACAGAATCACCAAGCTTGAAAAAGACCTCAAAGATCATCAAGTCCAACCTGTCACCACAGACCTCATGACTAGACCATGGCACCAAGTGTCACGTCCAATCCCCTCTTGAACACCTCCAGGAATGGTGACTCCACCACCTCCCTGGGCAGCCCATTCCAATGGCTAACAACTCTCTCTGTGAAGAACTTTCTCCTCACCTCCAGCCTAAACTTCCTCTGGCGCAGCTTGAGACTGTGTCCTCTTGTTCTGGTCCTGGTTGCCTGGGAGAAGAGACCAACCCCCTCCTCACCACAACCTTCCTTTAGGTAGTTGTAGACAGCAATAAGGTCTGCCCTGAGCCTCCTCTTCTGCAGGCTAAACAATCCCAGCTCCCTCAGCCTCTCCTTGTAGGGCTCGTGCTCGAGACCTCTCCCCAGCTTCATTGCCCTTCTCTGGATGCATTCAAGTGTCTCAATGTCCTTCTTAAACTGAGGGGCCCAGAACTGGACACAGTACTCAAGGTGTGGCCTAACCAGTGCTGAGTACAGGAGCACAATTCAGTCTCAGTCAACAGCACATCCTGCTGAAAATGAAATTATACATACTGGAATATATGCATGGAGGAAAATAAATGACATATTGTTAAAGTACTGATCTTAATTATCTCCAACACCTCACCGCCACAGATCTGTACAGACCTAGATTTTAAAGGGACACAGAGGAAGACACTGGCCCTTAAACTCTTTGCTCTTGAACAAAACCAAGGTTAGCATGTGCTTTAGTTTTGCTCTAAACATCACAATATGCTCCAACTGGAATTTGTGGTTAGTTTCCAAGCAGATAGAGCAGGTCAAAAAAACAACACTGAAAACATAGGAAAATCCCAAGGATGTTTTTATTTTTCAGGATTTAGAACAGGCTTATCTGATTGATTAAGTGTAACTTCAGGTGGTATTTGATGGCCTTTCCCTAAACCCAAAAAGATTGCTGTGTTTATTCTTCAGTTATCCAAAGCAAAGTTTTTGTAAATCAGCCATTTCTTTCTTTCTTTCTTTCTTTCTTTCTTTCTTTCTTTCTTTCTTTCTTCTTTTCTTTCTTTCTTTCTTTCTTTCTTTCTTTCTCTTTCTTTCTTTCTTTCTCTTTCTTTCTTTCTTTCTTTCTTTCTTTCTTTCTTTCTTTCTTTCTTTCTTTCTTTCTTTCTTTCTTTCTTTCTTTCTTTCTTTCTTTCTTTCTTTCTTTCTTTCTTTCTTTCTTTCTTTCTTTCTTTCTTTCTTTCTTTCTTTCTTTCTTTCTTTCTTCTTTCTTTCTTTTTCTTTCTCTCCTTCTTTCCTTCTTTCCTCCTTTCTTTCTTTCTTCCTTTCTCTCTTTCTCTGTTTCTTTCTCTCTTTCTTTCTCTTTCTTTCTTTCTTTCTCTCTTTCTCTCTTTCTCTCTTTCTCTCTCTCTTTCTCTCTCTCTTTCTCTTTCTCTCTCTCTTTCTTTCTCTTCTCTTTCTCTTTCTTCTCTTTCTCTCTCTTTCTCTCTTTCTCTCTTTCTCTCTTTCTCTCTTTCTCTCTTTCTCTCTTTCTTCTCTTCTTCTCTCTTTCTCTCTTTCTCTCTCTCTCTCTCTCTCTCTCTTCTCTCTCTCTCTCTCTCTTTCTCTCTCTCTTTCTCTCTCTTTCTCTCTCTCTCTCTTTCTCTCTCTTTCTTTCACTCTTTCTCTCTTTCTCTTTCTCTCTCTCTTTCTCTCTCTTTCTCTCTCTCTCTCTCTTTCTCTCTCTTTCTTTCACTCTTTCTCTCTTTCTCTCTTTCTTTCTCTCTCTCTCTCTTTCTCTCTTTCTTCCTTTCTTCCTTTCTTCCTTTCTTCCTTTTTTCCTTTCTTCCTTTCTTCCTTTCTTCCTTTCTCCCTTCCTTTCTCCCTTCCTTCCTTCTCCCTCCCTCCCTTCCTTCCTTCTTCCTTCCTTCCTTCCTTCCTTCCTTCCTTCCTTCCTTCCTTCCTTCCTTCCTTCCTTCCTTCCTTCCTTCCTTCCTTCCTTCCTTCCTTCCTTCCTTCCTTCCTTCCTTCCTTCCTTCCTTCCATATATAAAAATAAGATTTCATTATGCTCACAAAATAAGATGGAATTTTCTGGTTTATTTAAAATCCCAAATAAACCAGGCTATTCCTATTTCAGTAGCTATACCAATTTAGAAAACACTTTCCAGAGAAAGGAAAAAGAAACCTTCCAAAAAAACTATAGAGAATCAATCAATTCTGTGATGGATTTCAATAGAGGTAATTCTTTAAAAATAAATGTTTATACTTGAATACTTTCTGCCTGGCTTTTCTCTTGGGTAAGTAGCAGTTCATTTTGTAGGCATTGAATATTCAGGCTTCATAACTGCACAGTAGAAGCCAGTGAGAGTCTTGGTACTGACACAGTGGGAGAAGGATTAAGGTCTCAGACATTATATTGATGACTGTCATGGATATAAACTGTCAGTGTAAACTCAGCAGATGCAAGGCAGTGGTTTGATCTCATATGCATAAGTATGTGAACCACATCTCTGCTTTGGTCATTCTCAGTTATGTTCCTGTAGAGTTTCTTTCACCAAGACCCTATTCAAGGGACACTTTTCTTAAGAGGACTAAACTCTTGTTCAGGAAACAGAACCTGTGGGCTCATTTAGGTGTTTTTAATACCCATGAAAATATTAGATGTATCCAAGAGAATATTCCTGTATTAATTTAAATTAATTATTAATTTTAAGAAACATTGTTATAAGATTTGAGTGACAGTTTCTGGAAATGAAGTATATTCTTAACATGCACCACACCTATGAGGGTAACATGAATTTCCACAACTTGCCTTATATACTTTCCTTCCCACCTCCTTGTATAGACACCACTACTAATGATGATGGCTAAATCCAAGTTTCTTTTCCATTTAAATCTTGGTTTATAAGAAGTCTTGAGTCAGGAAATTCTGAATGTTTCTTGCCTGTCTCAATCACTTTGACCTGAGCAGAATAATGCCTAAATACATTTAAGAATCTGGAACACTGTCAAGAAATGTGTAAGCACCAACTGTGATGGTGGGCTTTGATGTGAAGACCAATCCACTGAAAACTGGACTGAGATCACTAGGCAATGTCAGAAAGGTATACGATACAAAAGGGACTGGTGTCATACAACCAATTCTTTCTCTCAAACCACTTCTATAGCTGTGTCATTTAATAAGTATCAGATCCAGCTAAATCCAAAGTGGAAAAGTTTACATAACATCATTGGTCATCTGTACCTGCAGCTTGATCTCCACAACAATTTACAGGAAAACTGCTTTGAACTATTGATATAAATTCAATGGGATCAATGAAGCTATGGTCCAATCTTGCTTTTACTAAGGATATGAGACAACGCACTCAAGTTACCAGAGAAGAAATTTTGGCTCAATATAAGAAAAGTCTTAAGTGGTAGTCAAGCACTGGAACAGATTGCCCAGAGAGGTGCTAGCATCTCCATCCTCGTAGACACTCAAAACCAGCTGGGCAAAGCTCTGGGCAGCCAGCCTTCACTGCACCTGGTCCAAGCAGGAGGTTGGACTAGAAACTCCAAAAATCCCTCTCCACCCCAGAGCCTCTGCAGCTCTAGATCCTTCTCCCTGAGAGTAGTATAAGGTAAGAAATGGGGTGTGTATGTGTCTTTCATGTGTAACACTTTAAAAAATACAATGATTCTACATCATGCAGCATTTTGTGATCAAAAAGGCATGCCTCATATTTTCACTAACAGTAAACTTTGGTAATTCCCCTTCAGTTTCTAGCTGTCTAAGGGTTAAGGCTAAGCAGTTCTTAGGAGTCCAGTGCTGTGATTGTAGGGGTTTCATCTGTTTTTTGTCTCTGAGAGCTGCCTTTTAGCCAGCTTGTGCTCCTCTCTCTTTCCCCTGGCATGACTCTTTGCCTCCTCTGCATCTGAGTACATTAGATATGGAGTGTGGGGGATTTACAGTGCTGCTGGCAGTACCAGACAGAGAATAGCTTTGTAACCATATCTCTGTCTTCTAGCAGAGAAAATCTTTGATGGAGATCTTTACACACTAATGTACATGTAAGAACATAACCCCTCAATGCATGCCTTTCATTAAAGTTAGTGATAGTTAAGCTGTGAGAATAGCAAAGCCCGTGTATGACGTGCGTGTGTCTCCGCACGCCAAGCCAGATCTTTCTTCCTTGCTATAAATCTATGAAGCTTAAGTATTGCTTCATCATGCAGTGCTCATTTACATCAGCCAAGGAGAATCTGACCTATGGCATTCTCAAAAGTATTGACTTCTGAAGTAATAATATCCACAAGTCATCAAAATCTATCTGTAACTCCCTGGCTCCTGCTATCTCAAAACTAAACCCAGTGGTCGAAAGTCAGTATTTAAAGCCATGCGTCCTTGGGCAATTATTTTTGAATGACAAATCTAAGCTCTAAAGTCATGAAATTTATCTGCATTTCATCTCAGTAACTAGAAATGTGCTGAGCTCTTTGGATATTTGGCTAAGCACATCAGCCAGATGGTTTTGTGGTGGGGAGAGTGGTGAGAAATGTTTTGAAAGATTTGCACAACATCGTGTTACATGACATCATGCTGCCTCTTTCAAGAGAGCTATGAAGAGGGTCTGAACCTTGCAGAACCTATCTGTTCCAGACACTCAGAGATTGCTTAAGAAACGAATGCATAGACTGTGCTTCCAGCATTGCAGCAGAAATGAGCTGGACGTGAGCAGATGGCAAACAGGAGGAAATTCAAACAGTGTTTTCTAATGGCAGGCCTCTATAAATATGCTCCACTGTCTTTTGAATGGTTTTCAGAAATCATCTGCTAACAAAGGTGGGAAAACATCAATTCCCAGTGCACAGCCCAGCAGTGAATAGGTAACACATCAGGCTTCTCAGGGGAGATCTTTTCTATTTATTTATAGCTTATTAAAGAATAAACATAATGCTTTTAGCTGAAACCTGTTCCTAGCCGTTCTTACAGGATCCTGACCTACAGTAGTTCTCTCAGAGTTATATTCAGCAGTTGACTACTAAAGAAATGTTCTATTATTAACTAACATGTAATTAGTTCATTAAAAAATACCTCAGCTGAATACTATGTAACATAATACAGCCTACTACTAGAGTGAGGAGATTTCAGGCTCGGCACAAATGGAAGTGAAATTACAGTGCAAAGAAGTGGAAAGGAGACAGTGCCAGCTGGCAGGGTACTAAGTGTTTCAAATTACTGTATGTTTATGACCTCTGTGTTCTTATACAAAATTAATTAGATTATGCTATTTGAGAATCTTGGAATGCAGTGGCCACATGCCAATCTTATCTGAACCACACATCTTAAGTTTAATTAAGATGTTTTGAATTTCTCCAGGTAGTCCTTTCGTACACATACACACACACACATATGTATGTTTAAAGTGGTGCCTGTGGGAAGTGATAAACAACAGACTGTGATTCCTGAGGTGGGTTCAAGGTGGTTGCTTGCTTTATAGGCCTTGGGGGGTAAATCCATGAAAGGGCTTGGATATGACTTCAATGCTCACCTGCTACTTTAAGCCCCCAGTTAAAAAGTTTGATCTTCAGGATCCTTGTTCAGCTGCCTCCTAAATGTGGGACATTTACACTTGTTGCAGGCAACTAAGTTTTCATTTTAGAAGTTTTCTATATGCTTCAAGTTCTACAGCTTAGTATAGCATGACCCTCTGCCTTATCGATGCTGGTAATTTAGCATTCCTTTCTTACTGAGCTGGGTTAACCTTCGGCAGTATTTCTACAGAATGAGAGGTGGTGTGGTGGCACTTATCAACAGACTATCACTGAACAAAGGGAATTAAAAAGGTGGTGGATGGTGCTTCTCCAAGTAAGAACATCATCCATCTGTGCTATCAAAGGGACAGGTCCACTTCCTTCACCAACAGAGGAGATTTGAAGTTCTCACCTACTATGTCACAGAGACCATATTCACCATTTGAGGATTTGAGAGCATTTGAGAGACTTTGGAGAGAGTAAGCCTGCTCAAATTGGTCAGAGTATGAAGGAAAGGAAAGGAAAGGTGGGAATTCCTATTGCTCCACCAAGGGTGATATGTTAATTGGAGCAAGGAACATTCTCTGTCTCTTAATCATCCAAATGAATGTCATTCCTGCTACTTTTCTCTCATGCAGTGAACACTCCCTAGCTCTGAGGAGAAGCAAAAAAAGCTTCAAAGTAAGGTGAGTAAGTCTTTTGCCTGAAGAACCCTGGAGACTGGGAGGTAATGTATATTCCAGCAGAAAGTGAAATGTGTGCTTAAATTTCGCCAGGCTTACAACATCCTTGTTGCTTATACTAAATGCTGAGCAACAGTGAAGACAGACTATCACTGTATACTCCTCTGGGCATGCTTTGAAAGAAAGAACTGTCTTTCTTCCACCAGTTTTGAAAGAATTCAGATGCATATCTTTTACAAGACCTTTCAGGACTTTGAATTCTCTGAACAAACACTCAGGAGAAAGAAAAGAGGGGGGGAAAAAAAGGAAGAGAAAAGAGGGGGGGGGAAAGAAGAAAAAAGAAGGAAAAGAAAAGAAAAAAGAAGGGGAAAAAAGAAGGGAAAAAAAAAAGAAGGAAAGAAAGAAGGGGGGAAAAAAGAAGGGGAAAAAAAAAAGGGCAAAACCCCTCTCTAGAACTGAAGTGACATTTGAACTTTATAGTTGGTGTTTACAAGTGGGCAATGCTGTGGTTGCCCACTAAATGTGATGGTCCTTTTGAAGCCCCCACTCCTAGGCATGTAAAAGTCAACAGCATACTTAAGTCCTTGGGTCAGGGGCTGCTGATTCTCCAGGGGTGCTGAGTGTCAATGTCTGCCACTGTGCCTGGATAGATCTGCAGAGCTCATGCCAGTGTACAACCTCAAGCAGCGTCCGTAGCTCACAGGCTTTCTGCTCATAACAATTCCACTCAGCAGCTGTTTGTCATTCTACATGTTCAGTGCTCTGATCATACATATAAACTCAGAGATGTACCTCTATCAATAGCCCCTTTAAGGGCTTGCTGCTTATCCTTGCTGGACAGGCACTTTACACAACTGTCTTCTGCTAGTTCTAATTAACAAAGGGTAAAGCTAAAATATTAATCACTGACACACACAAAATCACAGGCAAGTCCTGTGTTAGAATTCAAGATGTCCCCTGTCCTCTAATTTTCGTATTTCTCTTTTACACTGTTGAACTGGCAAAGAAAGTGTAAAAAGAAATCTTTCTGACTGTAAGTAGCTGCCATTTTGGCTAAGAAAAAAAAGGTCTGTTTAGTTAACATTTACCTGTTCAGACTGAAGGGACCTCTGCTCAATAATCATGGACCAAAGCAGGCATCTATAGCAAATGCCCATCAGCTATCAAATGTGATGGGAAAGTTTCTAAGGGCTCCAACTGCTGTAAAAAATCATCTTAAAACTTGATCATATGTTCCCTGAAACAGCTGGCTACATCTCCCCAGGATTTGGTTTCAATAACCTTTTGCTGAAAATGCCTCTTTAATGCACCTTACTGAACTAGATTAAAACAGTATAATGCTCTGACCTCCAAAATGTCTTTCATTATTGTTGTGAAGAATCCAACACAGGGAGAACGTGTCCAGAGAAGGGCAACAAGGCTGGTGAGAGGCCTTGAACACAAGCCCTATGAGGAGAGGCTGAGGGAGCTGGGATTGTTTAGCCTGGAGAAGAGGAGGCTCAGGGGTGACCTCATTGCCTTCTACAACTACCTGAAGGGTGGTTGTAGCCAGGAAGGGGTTGGCCTCTTCTCCCAGGCAACCAGCACCAGAACAAGGGGACACAGTCTCAAGCTGCGCCAGGGGAGGTTTAGACTCGAGGTGAGGAGGAAGTTCTTCACCGAGCGAGTCATTCGTCATTGGAACAGGTTGCCCAGGGAGGTGGTTGAGTCATCGACCCTGGAGGCATTTAAGGGGAGATTGGACGTGGCACTTGGTGCCATGGTCTAGTCATGGGGTCTGTGTTGATAGGTTGGACTCGATGATCCTCGAGGTCCTTTCCAACCTAAGCGATACTGTGATACTGTGATACTGTGAGAAGATGTAGTTGGTTTTATTGTTTCTTTTAAATGTATTCTCAGATCTACTTTTTTTCCTCTTGGCATGCTTCTTCCTCTCAAAATGTTACCATTCTCTGGTTGTGGCCTGCTAGTATAAAAAAATTGTGAAATCAGCATTAGACTTTACAAATGGAGCCTCCAATGCAACCTCTGTTCTATGCTGCAAATTGTATGCTCTCCTAAATCATGAAATTACTTCTCTGTGGAGCCCACTTAATGAAACTGGAAATAAGGTTGGAAGCAGCATTGGAGTAATCTAAACACCATGAGACAGAAAGTCATGGAGACCTTCACAGGAATTTCCAACATTCAGACTGTATTTTGTCATGACATTAACTGGGTACTGCTATCCATTTTCATATGAGAGCCTGTAGATAGTGTCCTTATTTGCAAATACAATTTTTCACTAGCTTTTTCTTCTCTTCTCTTCTCTTCTCTTCTCTTCTCTTCTCTTCTCTTCTCTTCTCTTCTCTTCTCTTTCTCTTCTCTTCTCTTCTCTTCTCTTCTCTTCTCTTCTCTTCTCTTCTCTTCTCTTCTCTTCTCTTCTCTTCTCTTCTCTTCTCTTCTCTTCTCTTTCCTATTTTCCTTTCCTTTCCTTTCCTTTCCTTTCCTTTCCTTTCCTTTCCTTTCCTTTCCTTTCCTTTCCTTTCCTTTCCTTTCCTTTCCTTTCCTTTCCTTTCCTTTCCTTTCCTTTCCTTTCCTTTCCTTTCCTTTCCTTTCCTTTCCTTTCCTTTCCTTTCCTTTCCTTCCCTTCCCTTCCCTTCCCTTCCCTTCCCTTCCCTTCCCTTCCCTTCCCTTCCCTTCCCTTCCCTTCCCTTCCCTTCCCTTCCCTTCCCTTCCCTTCCCTTCCCTTCCCTTCCCTTCCCTTCCCTTCCCTTCCCTTCCCTTCCCTTCCCTTCCCTTCCCTTCCCTTCCCTTCCCTTCCCTTCCCTTCCCTTCCCTTCCCTTCCCTTCCCTTCCCTTCCCTTCCCTTCCCTTCCCTTCCCTTCCCTTCCCTCCCCTTCCCTCCCCTTCCCTCCCCTTCCCTCCCCTTCCCTCCCCTTCCCTTCCCTTCCCCTTTATTGTTTGGGGTTGGGTTTTATTGCCTCTTACCTGCAGCAACATAAAAAGCTATCATAAAAAGATAAAGGCAGTCTTCTGCCCATAAAGTTCAACATTCTTTTCTAACTGCCACAGCCTTCCCAAACCTTCCCTGTATCTAATCCTGACTGTTCCTGGACCAGAATCATCGGCCCTATAGTCTGAATGATGGGAAGAATGCATTGTGCTGGTCTAGTACAACCTCTTTTAAGTGTATTGCTTCACTAAAACATTATTGCTATTTCCTCCTCTTTGACAGGGACTTTTCAACTGATAGATCAGCAAGCAAAATGCCTCTGTAACAGAAAGGGAATAAAAATGGCCCTGGCAGAATGCTGTGTTGTTGACAGGTGATTTTTCTAAGAAAAGTACTCGCCTGAGGGTAATGGGCATAATTGGGTATTGTTTTACTCCAGCTTGATGCCAGGTTTTGCAGACTCAAACAAGACCCTTTGAGTTCAGCAAGACATTATTTAAAATAGAAAACAATTATCTAGTGTTCTGGCTAACGTCTGGTAAAGAAAAGTAATTTGATTAATCAAATAGGAGAATGAGAGGAAGTGTTGGTGTTGGCTTGTCCCAGCATTTTCCAAACAGTAGAGCACAGTAGTTATGTAACACATTTTCGTGCAATGAAAGGATTTTTTTTTCCCCCCTCCATGTTGTAAAATGGATGATACTTATATCATTGTGGCAAATGTATATGAAGGGGGGTGCTGGTTTCCATCGCTTGAACTTTTTGTGCCGACATCTGGACTGCTTCAGTGTGGCCAGAATTAATCCCACAAGCTTAACTTTTCTTCTCTCCCTCACTGCTCCCTCGCTCCTGAAGAAGTCAGGGCCTTGTTGCCATGGCCAGCAGTAGTAGTCTGATTTGGAAAATTCGTATGAAATATGCTCATAGTCAAAGCCTTAACAAAAGTTGTGGGAAATGGAATGTGCTCAGGGTCCAAAAAGGCACAAAAGCGAACGTGGCTCATGGGCTGATTATGCAGAAAGAGAATCTCTGCCACGATTTTCAAGGCCATGCACCCTTTCACTCACACAGAAAAAGGAGAATAACATCAGAATTACTCTGACCCTTAGTTAAGAGTGTAAAACCTCCAAGGCCAAAAGACTAGGAAGTAAAACCCAGCATGTTCAGGGTGTTTGAAATGTCTCTTATATCTTATTCTGTTTCAGATCCAAAGAAGAGCTTGCATGCTTACTTGTCTGGTCAAGATTTTTTCCTCTTCTAGCCTTGGTTCTTTTTCCCTTCTCCATCCTGCAACTCCCATTTGCTTACTGATTTACCCGTGTCTGCTCTTATAGAGTCTATGTTTTTCTTGTTCTTCCTAGAGCTGCAAGAAATTATTTCTGCATGCCATTAAAAAGACAGAGAAAAACAAATGTTTCTCCCAGAAAGAGGGAAGCAGTCACTACACACACCTCAAAGCCTGAGTTAAAGATATGCACAACTTTTTCTGCAAGACTCTCTCTTACATAAGGGTCCTTTGAAAAGATCATTTCTCTTTGTCTCTCCCTCCTTCCAACTGCAATAGTAGGGCCTTTCTGTAAAGTCTTTTTTTCAGAGCTGAAGGATGAACTAGGATTATATCCAGAACTGGCATCCATTGACACACACATGTTGCTGGTCTTCTGTCAACTATGCTGGTATACAATATTATCCAGGGGAAAAAAAATAAAGGATAAAAGGCATAGAACATACAATGTTGCATGCAATGCATGCAACAAGAGGGATATTCGGTCTCTTACTTTTTATACCCTCTGAATTTTATGTATATTACAGGTAGGTTGTGAAAAGGAGCTCTGGGAGCGACTAGCAAAAGAAAGCTTTCATAATTTAGAGTGCACTATCTGAGTATCTTTGGACTTTTTGGCAAATGTCTTTCTCATAATACAATCTATTTTGATCCATTCATACCTGGGACCATTTAAAAGCAGTGAGACTGAGGTATGCCTGCCAATCAACAAAGATCAACTTCAGAACAGTAGTGCTGGACACTGGCAGAACTTTCTGCATATTTTTCACCTCCTTCTTTTGCTGAATGCACTGTAAGAAGAATGAGAGCTCACAAATAAAACCTAACAGTTATTCCTGACCCCACAGCTGCTGGCACTGCTTGTTTGACTTGTTTTCTAGCCAAAATAATTCCCTACTCTGAGCACAACCGTGAAAATTACATTAATTCAGCATATACAGCCATTGTGATCTAACACAACCCTATTAAAGTGTAATGCACTCTTTATTTCTAATTAATAGTTGTTTTTTATTAATGATTGCATGTTGACCACTGTTGAGATCAAAGTCCCATGTATTTCCTGCAGTATAAACATAAAACCCATTTACACTTTGGTCCTAGAGAGCTTACAATTTAAATAGACAAAAAATATTATTCTTTTGCAGACAGGATAAGAAGTTGAGAGAGATTAAATGACTCTCTTGAAACCATGGATAAAAACTAAGGAGGAGCCTCGAAGCAAGTCCAGTTCACTTGAGACCCTGCCCTGTATAAAAACCTTAAGGGAAATCTTCCAGTGATTCTTCAGCTACCATTTATCACAGCAGCAGCTATGAGAAAACCCTTGTAGTCTGCAGTTGAAATGAGTCAGTGTGCTGTTCTCTGCTGTCACACTTACTCTTACAAACTCTATGTGGCTAGCACTTCAGGACTTTTTGAATTATTTTCTTAGAAGTCAGCAACATTTGAGACTGACTGTGCTGCAGTGCAGGGCTCACCAGTTTCCGTGAGGCTGCTGGCTCTCCCCATCCATTCCCAGCAGGGCAGTTCTTTCACTGATCATGCAGTCAGCAGCTCAGAATACACTCAGAGTGAATCAGAGAACAGCAGTGACAGTTCAGACCACCATTATGGGTTCTTCTCTCCTGTCAGGAATAAATTATCACTGTGCTCCCTTGAAGAGAAAACTGATTGCCTTGGGATGCCCAAGATGCACTTCTGCAGTAGTTGCATCTCATAAAAAAATACTCACAAGAGAGACTACCCCTGAGTTCTGTCATAAGGACTTCATTCTTTCCTTTCAGCCCTAACCCTGTTCAGACACTGAGCACAGAGGCATTTATTAATACCAGACATTGTAGGTTTCCTATCGTTTTATGAAGATGACATTCATGCTGACTGTTAGTTTAAGCTTTAACAGAGGAGAACAATAGGACTGCTTTTCCAAAGCAAATACAACTACTCAGTATTGTGATTATAGTTTCTGTGCCTGAATCAATGGAAGGTCAGAGTCTCCTCAAGGCCTGAAGAGGATACTAAGCCACAGAAAAATATCTGGACTGATGTATGTTTGCTGAGAACAATATAAGATTGTTGGTAGACACTCCCTGAGCACAACTAGCAGACACTGTGCAGATGTTCTGTGGGCTTGTTCGGAACGGGCATGAACAGCGTTTAAAAGCCACTAAATAATTTTAAACAGTTGTAGCTAAAAGATCTGTGCACAGCTTTCCAGAATTACCAACTGCAAAGAAGCCCTTCCAAGGGCACTCCATCCTGGACTTAATGCCTTTGCCATGATGGACAGACAGCTGGCAGGGACTGCTGCTGATGCCTGAGCATTGGTCAGCTGTGATGACAACACACACACAAGTACTAATATTTGTATCAGTCTTATTCACAGGGGCCCATGCTGAGACTGGTGACAGTGCACATGGGAACAGATAATTTCTACTTCAAAGTTAACAAATATAAACTCTGTACTGAGTTCATATAAGCCAGCAGTATGCCAGGTGGCCAAGAAGATCAATGGCATCCTGGCCTGCATCAGCAATGGTGTGGCCAGCAGGAGCAGGGAAGTCATTCTGCCCCTGTACTCAGCACATCTTGAGTACTATGTCCAGTTCTGGGCCCCTCAGTTTAAGAAAGATGGTGAGTTGCTCATATATGTCCAGAGAAGAGCAACAAAGCTGGTGAGGGGTATGGAGCACAAGCCCTGAGAGGAGTAGCTGAGGGAGCTGGGGTTGCTTAGCCTGGAGAAGAGGAGGCTCAGGGGTGACCTCATTGCCATCTACATCTACCTGAAGGGTGGTTATAGCCAGATGGGGGTTGGTCTCTTCTCCCAGGCAAACAGTGACAGAACAAGAGGACACAGTCTCAAGCTGCTCCAAGGGAAGTTTGGCTGGATGTTAGGAAGAAAGTCTTCATAGAGAAAGAGTAATTGGCCATTGGAATGTGCTGCCCGGGGCGGGGGTGGAGTCACCATTGCTGGAAGTGTTTATTAAATAGAGACTGGATGAGGCACTTAGTGCCATGGTTTAGTTAATTAGATGGTGTTGGGTGATAGATTGGACTTGATGATCTTGAAGTTCTTTTCCAACCCGGTTAATTCTGTATTCTGTAATAACTTTTTTCATAGCCCTACAGGCAGCCACTCTTTGCTGTGCAATCCAATCCAACAGCCTATGTGGAAGACCTTTAAATCTTCCTCTTTTTTGGCCTGTATCAGGAGTAGTGTCTCCAGTGGGAGTAGGGAAGTGATCATTCCCCTCTACTAGGCATGGGTGAGGCCACAACTCAAATACTGGGTTCAGTTTTAGGCACCTCACTACAAGAAGGACATTGAGGTGCTGTAGCATGTCCCAACAAGGGCATTAAAGCTGACCAAGGGTCTGGAGAACAGGTTTTAGTAGAAGCAGCTGAGGGAACTGGGACTGTTCAGTCTGGACAAGAGGAGGCTGAGTGGAGACTTCATTGCTCTCTACAACTCCATGAAAGGAGGTTCTAGGGAAGTGGGGGCTAGTCTTTTCTCCCTAGTATCAAGAGGAAATGACCTGAAATTGTGCTAGGGGAGATTTAGATTGGACATTAGGAAATATTTCTTTACTGAAAGGATGGTCAGGCATTGGAACAGGCTGCCTGTGGAAGTGGTGGAGTCACCACCCCTGGGACTGTTCAAGAAATGTATGAACACAGCACTTTGGGACATAATTTAATGGCCATGGTGGTCTCAGGTTGATACTTAGACTAGATGATCCTGGAGGTCTTTTCCAATCAAAACAATTCTGTGTTTCTATGATTCTAATCCCAGGTAAGGAGGAAGCTAAGGTCTTACAGAGGATAATTATGCTTGCAGAGCTGGCAGACACAAATGATCAAAACCTTGAACACAAAACCCGAGATTGCCTTAAAAGCATTGTGTGAATCTCTCTGTTTCTACTCTGACTTTTGAGTCTTCTGAGTTGGTTTTGTAAACTTCTGCCTGCAATCAGACATTTAGAGCAAAAATGTTTTTAATCCCTGCATCTAATTGTGCTAGAGCTTCTTAGTGTCTTGAGCTCATGAACTAAACAGCTGATGTAGTCTGTATTCTGGATACAAATAGTCATGAATTTCTGAAACTTCTCTGTTCCCAGCAGACAAAGTTTCTGTTTGTGAAAAATAGATGAGACCAATAAATTCACTCTGTAAGCAATTGATTACATACATATAGAAATAAACAACCAGTTTACAACTTCTACCTTTATTTTGATGCTATAGGGTCTTTGTTTCCAGTCCGTAGTTGGTTCTATGCCCTCTGTCTCTCCCTCTTGATATTGAGGTCTCTCTCTTGAGGTGATGTCAGCAACAGATTTAATCACCATATCACTGATGTTGGACAGCTGAAAATGACAAAACTGGTGCATTACCAGTTTCTCAAGAAGCGAGAAAATAGAAGTCATTGGCTACTAAGGACAAGGGGGGTAATAGGCAGGGAAAAAAGTCCAGACATACTTCTATCTACACAAACATTCCCACTAGATCTGCTAGGGCAAAAGAAGAGCATGACCAGAGAATGGTATTTAGTAAATTCTGACTTTGTGCAAGGAAGGAGACAGCAGATGCCATGAAGAAATACCATCAAGATCAGTGATAATGAGTGTTGTCATCAAGGTAAGTCCACATGCCCCAACAAAGCTGAGCACCTTTCTTTTTTCTTCCCTCCCTGGAGGATTACTGAGCTTTACCCTGTTGATTCAAATTCGTGCTCTTTGTCTGCTAAATTAGAAGGAGATTATAATCATTCCTGGGTATGGACATGTTTG
The DNA here is from genome assembly GCF_026170545.1 of Melanerpes formicivorus. Lineage (NCBI taxonomy): Eukaryota > Metazoa > Chordata > Aves > Piciformes > Picidae > Melanerpes > Melanerpes formicivorus. The sequence goes on from NW_027142378.1 coordinate 7,174,229, forward strand.
TACCCACATCACCAGAGCAGTAGTCCTAGGAACGATCTGTAGCCCATTCAAAGAAATATGTCTCAACTACTTCTTGTTCTCTAAGCTAATTTGTCCTTTTGTTTGCTCTGTACCCCTGACCAACACATGAGGCCCAGAAGAGTCCTGTTGTGACATAGCCATGCCCTTTTCTATATCTTTCAGCAACCCCCCTGCATGAATTGTTTGTGGCTGGGAAATGCCACATATCTCCATTTAACGCCTCAGCCCTAGACCCCCTGAGTCCCTTGCTGTCATACATGGGGAAAACCAAGGATGTGAATGGGGATCCCATTCTCCAGCGAAGCAGCACAGAATGGGAAGCAGCTTTGCTGCAGCTGTGTTCTCATACAAGATTTCCTGGCGTGTGAAAAACACAGACATTTCTCATGGTTTCATTTTAGACTATCTGCAGAGGAGGAAAAGCCATTGACTCCTTGAAAGGAGAAAGAAGAACACAGAGCCAAGCTTTTAGTGCAAATTAACAGTGATGTATAAAGTCACTATATAATATTCTGTTATTCCATATCCATGAGTCTAGCAAGAGCTGCCAAAATGTGGAGTGTGAAATAGGATTTTGCTTCTATTTCATATGAGACATAGCTAAATAGGCAGAAAAAAAAAGATTGAGCACATATGGATGGGACATATGGGTGGTCAAAGAGAAGCTGTTTGTTAACTGGAGCTCCTCTAAGAGCCTTGTACTGTCTGAGGACAAAGCAAAATGTTAACATTCTTCAGTTGTTTCTAATAGTAAGGCCCAACACAATAGGGTCTTGGACTTGCCTATCCCATGAGAAGTATAGACAAAATCACGTGGTCACTATCACACCCAAAGTACCCTTTATTATGTTTAAGCTTAAGGCAAATCAGACCTTTAATTGTTATTACATCTGTTTGTACAGAAATCAGGTTCAGCAAAATGTGTGGATATCTGGCCACTGTCTCTGCTTTCTTTTTGATGCCGAAATTTCTGGCAGTGCTCCCAAAACTCCAGCAGACCCATCAGCACAGCAGTAGGGGACAATCTGGCAGAGTGAGACGATGTGGCTGGGAGTCTGGAGACCTGGGCTCTGGTCTGTGCTTTATCACAGATTTCCTGTGGACATGGGATAAATCACTTAATCTCTCATTCCCTTACTTTCCTCTTTTGTAGAAGGATGATAATAATCACCCACTTAGAAGGGGAATTAGGAGACTAAGGTAATTAACATTTCTAAAGCCTGTCAGTGTCCACGAGTGTAGCCACTAAATAAATAAAATGTATTAGAAGTATTGTTTATTTCACTATGTGAATATTGCCAAAACCCTGTACATTTCCCTCAGGGTTTGTAGGTGAATTAACTGTTTCACTCAATACTCCAGTGAGAAAGAAACTACCACCAAAGAAACTATCACATCCCGCTTGAAGGAATCAGATAACAAATGAACAGTTCACACTGGAAAGGCAGAATTGAAAATCCAAGGGTCTGGTGCTCATAGGGCACTGCTGTGAACAAGCTGGTGGTGTGGGAACTAACAATCACTTTGGAAGAATCCATGATCTACTAGTGTGCAGTTTACTAACTGGAGAAAGAAATGTTAGGCCTTCACTAACTGATCATAAGTGTTGGTGGATTTCCCAAGTTGTGATAGCGACTTACTCACAATCTAAATATTTATCAGCTGTGTTATTATTGTCTTCACGAAGCCATCCTTTTCAAATAAAGTACAAGCATGCTCTGGTACACATTAAAAAAAAAACCCTCTGTGTTTTTTGTCCTCCTCAAAATTAACTATTTTCATTTCTTATTGCTTCATTTTCCTGACTTCTGCAGGATTTTACAGATGAACTCTCTTGGTAACATTTTAAATGCAATGTATCTCCAATGTTTGTTGAGATTTGGGGGTTTTGTGTGTTTGGTTTAATGAAATCATAGTATCATAGTATCATAGTATCATTCAGGATTGGAAGGGACCACAAGGATCATCTAGTTCCAACCCCCCTGCCATAGGCAGGGACACCCCACACTAGATCAGGCTGGCCAGAGCCTCGTCCAGCCCAGTCTTAAACACCTTCAGGGACGGGGCCTTGACCACCTCCCTGGACAACAAAATGGAAGTGTAAATAACTGGTGCCACTAGTACTTTGTGAGATGTTATTTTCTGATAGGACTAGTGGCATGAATGAGTGTATTTATGTTACTCACGTGAGCAAAACACCCAGAACCTCATAGATCAGCTAATGTACCTGGACATCATAAACCAGAAAGTATTAACGTCTGCTAAACACTCATATGAACCTTCAACTTTCCTGCTTTATAACATCCAGGCACATCAATCTACTTATTATAAAACCATAAAGCAAGAGAATTGGAATGTATACATTCAAAACTATATAGATACTGCTTTTTCCATATTCCAGAGGATTCTGGAGATCCCCCTTCCTGGGAGAAAGTACAGAAGAGCAATTGCACGACACAGCTCACTGGTCTCTCACCCTGTTTCAAGTGTGTGTTTCATGAGTTACAAGCCCCATTTAACATCTCTTTCAGACCTTTGTGTATTTTGTTTTTCCATTTCCAACCCTGGAGGTGTTCAAGAGGGGATTGGAAGTGGCACTTGGTGCTATGGTTTAGTCATGAGGTCTGTGGTGACAGGTTGGACTTGATGATAGAATAAACTTTATTTAGAATAGAATAAACCAAACCAGGTTGGAAGAGACCTTCAAGATCATCGCGTCCAGCCCATCAACCAATCCAACCCACCCAAACAGCTAACCCATGGCACCAAGCACCCCATCAAGTCTCCTCCTGAACACCTCCAGTGACGGTGACTCCACCACCTGAGGTCACCCCTGAGTCTCCTCTTCTCCAGGCTGAGCAACCCCAGCTCCCTCAGTCTTTCCTCATAGGGCTTGTATGATCTTTGAGGTCTCTTCCAACCTTAGTGATTCTGTGATCCTGTGATTTCAAAATTTATCTGAAACATGTTTGTCTGTGTGACTGCCCATAATAAACACAAGAAACACAACAAAGCTGCCCATCTGTGCTGTGTGCTGCCCCATCTCACCCTGGATCAATGCTGTGCATTAACATTTTAAAAATATACATATATAAAATCGAAGATTTGTACATCACAGTATGAGTAGTAATAGAAGGAGCAACAGTAGACCAGATTTAATGATTATTACCAAACAGGCAAGGCCATATTGGTGCTACTGCTATGCATGGAAATATAGAGGATTTATAATCAAGAAGGAATTTTGCAAGAAAGAAATACAAAGATCTCAATGCAACACAGAAAATCAAGCCAATGAGAAAATGAGTCATGAATCTGGAAGCCCATATTTAATTTAATTTATGTGAGATTTTAATAACCTTTTAAGAGACATTAAAGTACATGATTCCAATATTAATATATATTTTTACAGTCTTAGCTATTATGGGTCCATCTTAACATCTGGCTGAAAATGCAAAATACATTCTGACAGTCCTTGCTTCCATGTAAAGAAATAAAAGGTTTCTTTCTCTCCTCCTTGTTCCCATCCAATACCCTCTACCTAACCTTAGTGTGGAATTCTGTGCTTGAAATGAAAGAAAAGTGGAATGTGTCTCTGTCTTCCAAGGTACTAATCCAGCAAGGTGCAAACTTCCTGTATGTGATATTTTGTGTCCCTGACCCTAAAGGAATGGATGGATGAATAAATGCAATGCTATCATTGCAAACTCAAGCAGAGGTTCAAAAGGGGTGCCCCTCACACTCTTAAAACAGATGGAACACATGTGGTAGTGTTATATGTACAGTCACAGAAACAAACAATTTTCAGTTAGCACCACGTAGGGGAATAATAATGAGGAATTACATTGTAAATTAACTTAAGCTAACTTAAAATAAGGCTTCTCACTTCATCCAAACTTCCCTACATTGCATCACACACATTGCCACTGCTATCTTGGCAGGACTCCAGAGAGGAACATAGCTTCTGCAGCACAGAAAAATTAATTGCAATCCCTGGTCTGATAGTTTATCATTCAGATTTATGAATCCCCCCATCAATAAATCACACAGGCAAAACCCATTAACCTTATGTGATCAGATTCTGATCTAACAGGTGTTAGATATAATGGAAAGTCTGTGTGTGATAGTTTGATTTCATTCTTCTTTTTCCCCCTTTCCATGTTATATTAAAAAAAATAAATAAATTAATGTATGTATGTAGGTTGTTGTCCTCCTTTTCCAAACAGTTTCGTAGCTTCCACCGATCGCATACCCATGATTTCACCATCCCTTAGTGGCCACAGAAGAAATAAATTCTTCCTCAAGGACTGAGAACTGAAGGGAGTTGTTTTTTTTTTTTTTTCAGTGGAAACCTCTTGAATTCTTTTTGCAGAGTCTCTGCACTAAATGAGGGAGCAATGAAAGATCTGCACTCGCTGTTCTCCGAGTATTTGGGAGTGGAATTATCCTGCACAAAGAGAGAGTGTCTGCAGCTGTCGGAGCAGAGCTCAGAGATATATGCCAACATTTTCACAGTGCAGGAGCAGATGTAGTTGAAATTGTTGACATGAAGCAAGGGCACAAGGTCGAGTGTAGATTTTCCATACAGTTTTTTTCGAATGTCTTTTCTCATTAAGGGGAGGATGATACTTGGCCAGTGAATAAAACACAAATCCTATGAAAGGCATAACTGGTTGGGGAACAGAAGCTGGTGTAACATATTCCAGCTCGTAACAATGCTGCCCCATGTAGAGTGCTTTGCTTTATTTTTATGTCACTTTTTAAACACTAGGAATATGTAGTACAAGACCTATTCTCGGCCTTATGAATGCATGTAAACACCCATTAATATTAATGGGAAACATGTATGTCTTCTAAGGAAAATGTAGACCTTTTCTCTTCCCTCCACACCCTATTTTGCTAGGCAGAGTTGGAAGGAAAAGCCCTACAATCAGCCTGCTTGAAGGGGTGGGTTTGATTGGTACTGTTTTGTTATAGAAAAAATTTCATACACTTTTTTTTTTGCAGGGAAAAAAAAAGTTCATATCACTTTTCATAATAAAATAGGAAATTGAATAATCCATAGAGACATCCCAGTACCTCTAAGGAGCCTACAAGAAAGCTGAGGAAGGGCTGTTTGCAAGGGCATGCATCAGTGGTTCAAGGGGCAATGGTTTTAAACTAGAGAGGAAATTTACATTGACCATTAGGAAAAAGTTCTTTAAAATGAGGGTTGTGGAACAATGCAACAGGTCTCCCTGGGAGCTGGTGGAGGTCCCATCCATAGAGACATTCAAGGACAGGCTTGATACAGTTCTGAGCAACTGATCTAGTTGGAGATGTCCCTGCTTACTGTAGAGGGGTTGGTCTAGATAGCCTTTAAAGGTCCTTTCCAACTTAAAACACTCTATGATTCTAAGTTGTGGGTGCCTCCTCCCTGGAAGTGTTCAAGGCCAGATTGGATGAGCCTTTGAGAAACCTGGTGTAGTGGAAGATGTCCCTGCCCACAGTCAGGGAGCTTGGACTTGGATATCTTTAAGGTCCTTTACAACTCAAAGCATTCTCTAACTATGATTCTATGACTGTTGGTAAAGAGAGAGATGTATTGAGCTGACCAGGAAGCCAACATATTAGAAGCTCTGAGCCCTGCCAGCCACAAGTAGAAGAGAGCAGACCCCTAAGGGATAGGAGACTAGGCTAAAAAGCCAGTGTTAAAAAAAACAAGCAACAATATCCATTAAGATGTTTTATTCATCCTCTTCCCCTTTTTTTGAGTCTCAAAGGTACACAGGAGTCACACATTTTCAGTACAAGATGATGGCTTTCTAAAAAATGTACTTTTAAAATGAAAACTGAGATTCTCTTTTAATTCTAAAGTCAGGAGAGACGGAACTATAAGGAAAGCATCAACTGTTGTGAGATCCATGATAAAAATCTCAGGATTTGGCAAGGCTGCATCCCAGTTTATAGCTAAGAGATCTCATATTCCAAGCAAGTGTTATTTGCTGCTGAGTATTACACTCCTGGGTCTTGGTGCTCCAGTACACTGCTTGAAGTCAACTGAGCTATGCTAGCGTGATCAGTGCAGTGGTGAACCAGACCCCAACTTTTATTGACTTTTCAGGCAATTTGCCACTTGGCAAGAGAACTTAGATTTAAAACATAAAAGTCAGTTCTAAAGCATAAGGGATTCACTAGTAACAGCAACTGAAAAGCTGAAATTGAAACCAAGAAGGCGCAGTACCGCATTACCAATTCCCTGAGCCATCTTGTCCCTTTTACTGCTTTCTTAATCTCTGTGCACTGATCATTAATCATTTTTACTTGGAACTTGCAGATGAAGTTAAATATTCCATAATTCAGTTTTTAAAATCATTATTTTGTAAAAGTAATATTTCAGTTCATGCAACCTTATTTTTTTTTTTTCCACTGGGCAGATCGAACTTGCTTTTTACTTTTTCAGTACTTTCACTTGTTTTGAATATTTTCAATATTTTTCATTTCCTGACAAGTAATAAATATTGCAAATATGAGCTGATTTGGTTAGGTTTTGCCAGACAGATTAAATCTCTTGAAGATTATTTCTTTTTGTTTTTTTTTCCTCCTTCCATGGACAAGCAACCCACCATTATTTGCTGGAGTCTGTACGTGCACAGCTAACTTTTGTTCTTCACAAATATTCACGTTTGTGACTGAGACATTTTCCGTCTGCAGAGATTTCTGCAACAAAATTCTCTTGCTCCAGAAAGCGAAATGAGAAGTGCAAAAACGCCGTGGAAGCAAACAAAACTTAGCACTTTTTAATTGCAAGTTGTGCCTATGGTCCTACAATAACAACACCTTTCCCCCCAAAAAGAAGAATGTCTTGATTCTTTGTTTTTCAATACGCTCCAAACTTACTGTTTCAACACCCTTTTATTTCCCCACCATCCTCAGAAGTGGGTATGTTATGCACCCAAGCAGACACCATAGTCTACAGAAGACATTTAGGTTTTTATAGGGTTTTTTTCCTTGTTTCACTTTGTTTTCATTCAAAGGGTGGGTTTTCCCCTTGTGTGCTGTGATTCTCAATGAATCCTAGGATTTCAGCAACTGATATTTGTTTAGGTGTGGTGGCTCACTGTTCAGTAGCCCTGTGAGATGAGTTTGATACTTTCACTAAGTTTTCCAGAGGATAAGCAGAACAAAACATCACAGAATTATTGAGGCTGGAATAGACCTCTGAGATCATCAAATCCAGCGCATGACCTAACACCACCACATGCTGCATTAGTGAGCACAGTTTCTTTTTACTATAGCAAAGAGAACAGGCTTTGTACGGGGAAGGCCAGAAAAAGTAACATGAATATTCTGAGCTGCTTGTATTTTATCTTTTCAGAAGTAAAGAGTCATAATCATAATGTCACTAATATTGTCAAATGAACATGCTGTGGTATTTCACTCTTTTTGCCAGCCATTTGTGATACAAAGCCAAGCGCTGAGAGCCAAGTGAGTGGTTTTGTCTTGGCCCTCTAGTTTCTTATTTTTCATATATAAAGTAACCTAGTAGTTTAAAAAAATAAGCACTAGGCATTATGCATGGTCCAGAACATTGTGCTGTGTTGAAAAAAACCTGTGGCTGGAGGATGGGTTCCACATGGTGAGAGCAATTAGGGACAAATGTGATAATCTCAATTAAGACTTGCTACATAGAATGTAAGGCAAATAAGATTGGTTTCAACATCTGAACATCCCACCCTAAATTCTCACTGTAACAGCACCCTGAAATAAAACATGGAGACCAAAATATATATGTTTATACATATATATATATATATATACATATAGGTAGAACATTGAGGGTCCACACAGAGATGTTAACAGGCTGGATCAGTGGGCCAAGGCCAATGGTGTGAAGTTCAGCAAGGCCAAGTGCCAGGTCCTGCACTTGGATCTCAACAACCCTGTGGAAAAGGACCCGAAGGTGTTGTTCAATAGCCAACTGAATATGAGCTGTCAGTGTGCCCAGATGGCTGAGAAGGCCAAAAGCATCTTGACTTCTATTGGAAATAGCATGGTCAGCAGGAGTAGGGAAATAGTTGTATTCCTGTACTCGGCACTGGTGAGGCCACACCTGAAATACTGTGTTCAGTTTTGGATACCTCAATAGAAGAGAGACATTTAGGTGGTGGAGCATGTCCGAAATGGCCAACAAAACTAGTGAGGATTCTGGAGAACAAATCTTATGAGGAGTGGCTGAGGGAACTGGGGTTGTTTGGTCTGGAGAAAAGGATGCTAAGGGGAGACTTTATTGCTGTCTAGAAATACCTGAAAGGAGCTTGTAATAAGGCTGATGTTGTTCCCCTCCCAAATAACAGGCAATAGGACAAGAAGAAATAGCCTCAAGTTGCACCAGGGGAGGTTTAGGTTGGATATTAGGAAAAAATTTCTTTTCTGAAAGGGCTGTGAGTCACTGGAGAAGGCTGCCCAGGGAAGTGGTGGAGTCACCATCCTTGGATGTATTTAAAAGACATAACAGATGTGCTGCTTAGGTACATGGTTTAATGGTGACTAAGTAGCGCTAGGTTAAGAGCTGGACTTGATCTGAAAGGCTGCTTCCAACCAGAACAATTCTGTGTTTCAGATTGGAAGACAGCTAATTCAGAGAGAACAGAAGTAAGTCTCTATGACTTTATAAATGACAAAATACACAAAGTTACTTGTTTATTAGGAGCTGATTCCTCTCAGCCAAGCATAATGCCTAAATCGGTATTTTTGTAGCGGTAGATGGACAGGGCCAACAACTTTCTGAAGGCTCAGGTGAAAACCTGCATTAATATTGCTGAGTAGAAAAAGCAAAAGTGGTGCCCAAACTTGAAAATCAGTAAGCAAAAATAACTTAAGAAAATAAATTTTAATTTCAAGGCGTTCCAGTGTGAGCTGTGGCAAAGAGCCTGAGACATGTTTGCTGGTTTGATTATGTATGTTTGTGTGGGGCTGGGAGAAGAAAGTTGGTGAGGGGAGCTGGGGTTCTTTAGCCTGAAGCAGAGGAGGCTCAGGGGAGACCTTGTTGCCCTTTACAACTACCTGAAGGGAGGTTGTAGACAGGCAGGGGCTGGTCTCTTCTCCCAGGCAACCAGCACCAGAACAAGTGGACACAGTCTCAAGCTACGCCAGGGGAGTTTCAGACTGGATGTTAGGAAGAAATTCTTCATAGAAAGAGTGATTGCTCATTGGAATGTGCTGCCTGTGGTGGTGGTGGAGTCACTATCATTGGAGGTGTTTAGTAGGAGACTTGATAGGGTGCTTGGTGCCATGGTTTAGTTGATTAGGTGGTGTTGGATGATAGGTTGGATGCGATGATCTTGAAGGTCTCTTCCAACCTGGTGTGGTCTATTCTACTTCTATTCTATTCTATTCTATTCTATTCTATTCTATTCTATTCTATTCTATTCTATTCTATTCTATTCTATTCTATTCTATCCTATTCTATTCTACAGAAAGCAGATAATATCTGTGTGGCATACCTCACCCTATATATGATAGTTTAATTTCATTAATTTGCATTCCTTAATGTTAATATTTGTCTTATCTATATAGATAACAAACTCTTAAAAGTCATGACTGTTTCTTGTGAACTGTCTGCATTTGCAAGCATGCTGAAAGCCATAAGTGCTAATACATAAAATACAACAAGAAAAAAATAGAAGGTCTCATGGATTCCAAAAATCTTGAAGAGCACAGCTTTTCTGGCTTTTACTGCATTACCTTCCATATTTCATTGGCTGTGTAAAAAGCAGCTTAGGAAGTTCAGTGGCCTTTTCATGCAAGCCAGGAAAAGTGTCCTTTCATCTCTCTACTCAAAATGCTTTTCTAATTTTTTTTCATATAGGCATTTCATTATTTGCATCATACACTGCAAAATAATGTGGAAATGGAAAGACTATTTCTGCAGGCAGTAGTTTCCAAAATTAAGGAAGAAACTACTTTTTCAGATGGGTTTACCAAGTTGGCTGAGAATTTCAGAGCCGTGGTTGGTGCCAATTCTCTAACTGCTCATTGACTTTCCTAGATGTTCTAGCTCAGTAATAGATCAAAACAATAGTTCTGAAGTTAACTGATTGGGAAACAGGAAGAAAGTTGAGTGAATACATTGTATGGACAGGCTATAATCTGCAAAGGCTACAAAAGGGCATTTTCTAGCTGGATATTTGCAGTGCTGTTTTTAAGAACTCTGGCTCTTTAGAATACACAAAGAAGGAGATAACAAGGCATTCAGGCTGAAAAATTCCCTGTTCCATTACTATATCACGGGCCAACACATGATGAAATTCAATTTGTACCCTAGACAGAAGAAAACAAATCCATCAAGATGGTGATAAAGCATCTGCCAAGATACAACCATTTATGATATCGATGCTTGTTGTTTCACTAAATCCAGAACATCACAAGCCTTTCAGTTCCCATTTCTGCCTATTAATCTAAATGATAGAGACAATGGTATTTGTATGCAGTATTTGTAAATGAAATGATTACCAAGGAAAGGCCAGGAAATAATTATTTATTTATTTTTTAAAAGGGATTAAACTGTTGACTGAACCATAGAAAGGAAAAATGAAAAGTAATGGCAAATGTGGATGAGAGACTTGTTTACATCTCTGTCATTTCCTGTGTTTCATCTAATTGTGAACTCCAGAGACTGAACTATTTCTCATTACAATATCACAGTATAACTAAGGTTGGAAGAGACCTCGAGGCTCATCAAGTCCAACCTATCAACACAGACCTCATGACTAGACCATGTCACCAAGTGCCACGTCCAATCTCCTCTTGAACACCTCCAGGGACAGTGACTCCACCACCTCCCTGGGCAGCACATTCCAATGACGAACTACATTGCTGAGTTCTTCAGTACATTGCTAAGTTTTCTCTCTGTTCCCAAATATCCACATTTAAAGCCTGGTGTAACTTTTCTAAAGTGCTTTTAGAAGTAGAAGCATGAATTTCACCATTTTTCTGTTCAATACAACATCTTAGTGGAGAAATTGAGACAGCTAACATGCCTGGTTCCTTCCTGAGTGTCTGTATCTCACTCAGCAGCACAATCAGTGCTGCTACAAATTTAATCCACAGCTAAGAAACAGATTGCTTCTTCGTGTATAATTTCTGGTTTATGTGTATAATTTATTTGCTTTTCTCTACCAGGGTTTTTTTTCAGAGATCTAAGTCTTCCGTAAGATCCTTCCTCTGCAGCTGGTAAACTATCCCTATACTTTTTCCATACAGTATGATGGAAAGCTGGTGGTATCCTATAGTGAAAGGGAGAGTGACTCTGTTTTGAGAACATTTAAATAAAGCCCAAACATCTAAGAATCCAGTCAGTAGTGAGCTTTCAGAAAATGGAAGATTAATTATATATTCTGTGGTACAAGATGAATAAGTGATAGGGCTTGTGTACTCAGTCTGATAGTCTCTCCCTTCCTTCCTTCCTTCCTTCCTTCCTCCCTTCCTTCCTTCCTTCCCTTCCTTCCCTCCCTTCCTTCCTTCCTTCCTTCATTCCTTCCTTCCCTTCCTTCCCTCCCTCCCTTCCTTCCTTCCTTCCTTCCTTCCTTCCTTCCTTCCTTCCTTCCTTCCTTCCTTCCTTCCTTCCTTCCTTCCTTCCTTCCTTCCTTCCTTCCTTCCTTCCTTCCTTCCTTCCTTCCTTCCTTCCTTCCTTCCTTCCTTCCTTCCTTCCTTCCTTCCTTCCTTCCTTCCTTCCTTCCTTCCTTCCTTCCTTCCTTCCTTCCTTCCTTCCTTCCTTCCTTCCTTCCTTCCTTCCCTCCTTCCCTCCCTCCCTCCCTTCCCTCCCTTCCTTCCTTCCTTCCTTCCTTCCTTCCTTCCTTCCTTCCTTCCTTCCTTCCTTCCTTCCTTCCTTCCTTCCTTCCTTCCTTCCTTCCTTCCTTCCTTCCTTCCTTCCTTCCTCTCTTCCTTCCTCTCTTCCTTCCTCTCTTCCTTCCTTCCTCTCTTCCTTCCTCTCTTCCTTCCTTCCTTCCTCTCTTCCTCTCTTCCTCTCTTCCTTCCTCTCTTCCTCTCTTCCTTCCTCTCTTCCTCTCTTCCTTCCTCTCTTCCTCTCTTCCTCCCTTCCTCCCTTCCTCCCTTCCTTCCTCCCTCCCTCCCTTCCTTCCTCCCTTCCTCCCTTCCTTCCTCTCTTCTTTTGTTCCTCTCTTCCTCTCTTCCTCTCTTCCTCCCTGCTTTCCTTCCTCTCTTCCTCCCTTCCTCCCTCCCTCCCTCCCTTCCTCTCTCCCTTCCTCCCATTTTCCCTCCCTCCCTTCCTTCCTCCCTCCCTTCCTTCCTTCCTTCCTCCCTCCCTTCTTTCCTTCTTTCCTTCTCTCACTCTTTCTTTCCGAATCATAATTTCAAACATTATTTTTATCCAATATTTACTTGGCAACTTATTCAATCCATTGATCAATTTTGGGAGCTAGTTATTGATTAATGAAGGTTTTGTGGCTCTGCAGTGAAGATACATATAGTCTGATTTTAATGAATTGCATTCAGCACACAGGAAATCCGGTAAGGGACACTTACTGGACTATTAAGGGACACTGTGTGCTATACTGGTTTCACATACATTGAACACAGCTAACCATATTTCCCTGCCACTAATCTGCTACAAAATGGTCTACAAAAGTAGAATGTATTTTTTTTTAAGAAGAACTTACAATACTCTCCCTTGACTTTGAGTGTCTTTAAGCAGTCTATTGTTTTGGTACAACCAATATTTGTGATTGATATTCTTAAACGTCCCTTTCAGAATGGCAGATGTGAGAGCGAGTTCCTGAGGAGGAGCAAGTTGGGGAATGTGTCAAAGACTGCTAACAAACCTTTCTGCTAGTTGAGTAACAATTAATTTTTGTTTTAATTGTTGTTTTCACTTTCACAGCTGTTGAACACTGGGAGTTTCCACTGACTTTGTAGGTGCCCAGCAGTTCCGGCCACTTACTTTAAAAAATGTAAAATTGCTTTGGGAAGCTAAATGTTACGGATCAAGCTTCAAACTTTTGTCTTTATATGGGAGAAATCAGAGACTACTCATGGTTAATAAAGCATGGGGCGTTTTGCATAAGGTCATGCACTTAGTTAAACCCTTTGCAAGCAGTATGAAGAATGGTGTGTGCTTTTAGCATTGCCTGGAAAGCCATCTTGTTACCAAGCTCAACCTGGAATTAAGGTCAGCTTGTGAACTAGGTATTAAACAGAGAATGCAGATGCTCTAAATGGAAAGTTTACAGTTTTAGCAGACCACGCTCAAGATCCTGGAGATTTTTACTTCACCTGTTGACTTAAACATTATAAATCTCCAGTCCCCACATCCCTTTTCAAAGAAGCATCTGTTTCTCATGGTTCGTTGAGGTATGAACTATTTTCAGGCACCAGGTGGTTTTTTCAATCAGATTTAGAGCCTGACCCTACAGCCCTTCCTTGAAGACTGTTCTACTGTGAAAAGTATCTTTAATAACAAGAGAAAAGGGAGAGAAATGGTTTGTTTATTGTCCATCCATAACTTTCATGTGTAGTTGATCAAACAAAACCTGTAGCTTGTTTGCTTCCCCCCCACAGCCAGCTTCACACATTCAGTCCGAGATGTGAAGGTGTAGTCAAGGTTTTCCCTGCTACAAAAACCTGCAGCAGCTAAAATACTGAGGTCACAGTTTTGGAGACTAGTGGAAGATGTCGGTTTGCCCATCTGTAACTAACTGGCAGAGAGGACATCAGTCCTGCCCATGACACTCGGTGGGTACAGTGAGTTATGGTACCAGCTGCATAAACTGTTGTTACACAGGAGATAAACAGGGACATGAGGTGCAGCATGCCATCTCCTTCTCTATTCTCTGGCAGCTGGCTCTGGACATGGTCTTAATTTATGGTTTCCATGACTGACCTTAAAACTCTTCTATTCCTTGTTTGCTGTGAGTGAGAGCTTGCCCACCTAGCCTGCTCCATACCACCCAGTGTTTCAACCTTCCCAAGGGGGTATGACTTTGAAAAAAGCTCAAAACACACTTGCCCCTTTGCTGTAGATGAGGAGCAGAAAATGGATCTTGCGTACTAGATTGAGGCCATAATACTTGACACACCACCATAAGAAGTGCAGCTGTACAGTATCAGAGCAGTATAGGAAGAGTACAAAGATTGCCTTATGCATTTTAAGTCATTCTCTTTGTCTTCTAAAGGTTTGTTGGATTTGAATGGAAAGAGTGGAGTCTTAGTTTCCATGGGTGTCCTTTGAGATTTGTGGATTTATTTTTTCTTTAGGACTCAGATATCCACTTCTAATTCATTTCTGCAGGCTCAGCAGGGACTGTAGTTTTTTATCAACAGAGATTATCTTCCAAAAAAGAGGCAGGGCCTTGGTGAGACAAGCAGGGGAAGCCTGTCTCCATAACGATTGTGCTCTGGATAATAAAGAGGAATTCTATACCCAATGATAGCTATCAGCCTGACAATATTCAAACCCACTGGAAATGAATGGACAAATTAGAACAAAACTGTTATTTTTCTTTTCAGTTTCTCAGCAACTTAATTTTTTTCAATTATTTATCTACAGGCTTTTCATGGCATATGATACAACAGTTCAGTGAAAGCACAACCTTCCACCCACAGCATTTGCTGAGTCTCTGTAAAACTGAAGAGATGAATAATGTTTTATTATGGGTTTTCTTTTCTTGGCAATTTGCAGGGCCCAAGCATTGGTAGTCAGGAGGTTAATCCTTAACTTACCTTCCTCCCTGCTCAAAGCAGGTGTAACACATTGGGATAACGAGGCAAGAAATGTGTGGAAGCCAAGGGTTTAAATCAAGGAGATGTGAGAAGGCAACACAAGGTAGCTGGGAAGAGCCCTGGGTAAGAAGGGGAAGGCCTTTCTTCAATCTGTCTTGGGTCTCACTCAACTTAGTTTCATAGTTTCATTCAGGGTTGGAAGGGACCACAAGGATCATCTAGTTCCAACCCCCCTGCCATGGGCAGGGACACCCCACACTAGATCAGGCTGGCCAGAGCCTCATCCAGCCTGCTCTTAAACACCCCCAGGGATGGGGCCTCGACCACCTCCCTGGACAACCCATTCCAGGGTTTCACCACTCTCATAGTGAAGAACCTCCTCCTCACATCCAGCCTGAATCTCCCCACCTCCAGCTTCATTCCATTCCCCCTAGTCCTATCACTACCTGAGATCCTGAGAAGTCCTTCCCCAGCCTTCCTGTAGGCCCCCTTCAGATACTGGAAGGCGACAATTAGGTCACCTGGGAGCCTTCTCTTCTGCAGACTGAACAGCCCCAACTCCTTCAGTCTGTCATCATGTCCCCTACCTTATCTTGTTTTTCAATTTGCAGTGTCTCTTTAATTTGGAAAACAGAAGATGGAAGGTGATTTACAAAAGTTGTTGTTGTTGCTTTGGAAGAATGTGAAGAACTCTGCTGCTCTTAGTACAAGAAAACTACTTTAAGTGGCCAACTGCTTTGCCGTGTGAAAGTTTGTTCCACTCAGAAGGGAAAATGTGTTTTCTAGGAAAGAGATTGTATCCTAATGATGTTTAGAGAAAGAAAGGAAGCTGGCAAAAAAGTAAAATATAGCCTAAGAGTAAATGGCAAGCCTTGTGGTTTTGTTACAGTAGTTCCTTTTTAAACTAAGTTCTTCCAGAAAATTACATTTTGTTGGAGATTGTGAAATGTCTGGCTTAATGAGAAACAAGCGTGCTGCCAGAGGCTTGACATAGTCACTAACCAATGAACAATGTCTTCTACCTACATCATCAACAGGAACTGAAATGCACACAGTTTTAGGAGTTCAAGGGAGATCCTGTTGAAAACCAAAAGTTGTCATGGAGCAGCAGGGGGAAACTACAAGCAATGCAAGTCTTTGTGTTTAGTTTGGTTTGAGTTTTACTTGTGAGTTTATTTGGGTTTTTTAGTTCTGCCTTCTCATACCCATCTTAGGGGACAGAACCACATCTAGCATATTATGTCCAGTTCTGGGCCTCTCAGTTCAAGAAGGAGAGGGAACTGCTTGAAAGAGTCCAGCACAGAGCCAAAAAGATGATTGAGTGGAACTTCTCCATTATGAGGAAAGGCTAAGGGAGCAGGGTCACTTTATCTTGAAGAAGAGGAGATTGAGAGGTGACCTTATTAATGTTAATGTACAGGGCAAGTATCAGGAGGATGGTGCCAGGCTCTTCTCAGTGATGTCCAATGGTAGGACAAGGTGCAATGGAGGCAATCTGGAGCATAGGAGGTTCCATGTAAGCGTAAGGAAAAAAATTTCCATTGTGAGGGTGACAAAACACTGAAACAGGCTGTCCAGAGAGGTTGTGGAGTCTCCTTCTCTGGAGACATTCAAAATTCACCTAGACAGGTTCCTGTGTGACCTACTCTAGGTGATCCTGCTCTGCAGTGGGTATTGTACTAGATGATCTTACAAGGTCCCTTCCAACCCCTAGTGTTCTATGATTCTGTGATTAGTTTGGAGAAAAGCAATTTGAATTATTAAATAGGCATGATATTTTCAGAAATTCTGACAAAGAAGCTCCCCCATATTACACTCTACAAGTATTTGCTTCTGTGGAGTAATCTAGGCTGCCTACTTAGTTGGGTGAGGACAACAGTTCTGGGGCATGCTGGGGCCTAGTATCTTACAGCAAACAGAGGTTATGCAGATGTGCAGACCATGTGCGCTCCAAAGCATTTAATAACTACACAGGAAGGAAAACAGCAGATAGGAAGGAAAACAGCAGATAGGAAGGATTGCCCTTATTTTACATTTTGGCACAGACATCTAAGTCACTCAGAATTCTGCTACAGAGTAAACAACTAACAATCACCAGCAGAGTTGTTGTCTGTTGTCTTTACTGCAGGACACTGTCTTTCATCTTTGAAGTGGCAATTTGAAATTATGGTTAGTATTTCATTAGGACCCAAGTTTTACAACTGTGGCAAGGTACTTCTGCCAACCCTGTGCCCTTTGTGCATGAGAAGTCTGTGTGCTAAAGAAGCTTGTGTATCAAGTAGTTCATATTAAGGATTACTAAGGTTAAAATCCAGACCACACTGAACTTCGTCTGCAGAGACAAAACCAGAAAGCAGTGTGAGAAAATGGTAAGGCAAATATAGGAAGCAAAAACCGGCAGCTGAACCACCTTGAATGTTAGAGCCAGATAAACCAGGGCTAAACATCAGAAAGTAGACAAAGCTATGGCATGAGTATGCATGCAGTAGGTAGAATGAAAGAGAAGAAAGAGCTCAGTTTCCAGAAATCTTCATATCAAAAAGTATTTGTCAGTCTGTCATGCATTTAGAATGTAGTTATGGCTATTGAAAACAGAATACAGGTGTAGGTATAATCAATCTGAACTGTGCCTAAAGATATCAGCCAATTATTCTTGCCCCTTGCTATATGAAAACCTGCTCATGAGGTGATACATTGTCTTTGCCAGCTCATGTGTGAACGTCTGCATGTACATTTAAAAACTTAATTGACATGAATTCTCTGTCACAGGAATGAGAACTTCAGTGATTTGTACATCCACAAAAATTCAGCAGAGAGGAAAACCTTAACCAGTGTGCTACCAAAGGTATGTTGAATATACCAGTAATGTAAAGAAATAAGGGTATAAAGCCACAAGGTAAATGGAAAATGTATTCTGTACTCATGTATTATAACTCTCTATACATTGTCATCTAAGTAATGTTAGTATTTAATAATGATATAAGAGTGCTTTGTAATGATATATAACGATTTAATAATGGTATTTTGAATGTAATAAGAAGTTGGGAGACAGAGGAGCAAACCCCTTTGATGTTAAATTTGTGATGTGCCAAGAGTGACAGCAATTACGAACTCTCGCGTTTTGAGCTGCAATATGGGCTTCACATAGAAACATGTTTCCTGTAGATTAGAAAATACCACCATATGTTAGTAGTCTCTGTCTGATCTACCTGATCCCAAGCATGAGCTGTGAAATTACATCTAACTTAGGCATTCAGACTAAACCTGCAAAGGCATCACTATCCGTCTGCATAAGCCCGGCTGAAATTTGTGGGAGTGCAGGAGAAATGCACAGTCTCCAACCCTGCACCTTGAAGTGACACAGTGGCCTCACTGTACCTAGCAGGTTTTCACAGCTCAGTTAAAAGACTGTGTGGGGTAAGCGTGCTTCCTCATGACATTTCTAATGTTATTGACCGCTATGATTTGCCAGGAGCTCTTTCTCCTTCAAGGGCTATGATTATGAATGGCTGTAAAAGATGCACTAGGAGAGTGTCACAAGTTCAAGCAGTGGCCTCAAGAGACCTATGCCAGGAGAACAACACTGTTTAGGGCAAAATAGTACAATAGTCCTACTAATCCATTCTAGCATTAGTGATAATACTATGAAATGGCTTGCAAACCATATGAATTTTAGAAGTTTTAGGGGTGTGGAGACTTCAACAAGGCACCCAAATATTCTTTGGGTTTATTATAGAATCATCAAAGAATGGATAAGGTTGGAAGGGGCCTTAGAGGTCATCTGCTCCAGTCACACTGCCACAGGCAGGAATAACTCTCAACTAGATTTTTCTGCTCAAGGCCTCATCCAACCTGGCCTTAAAGACCTTCAGGGAGGGGGGCATCCACAACCTCTCTGGGCAACCTGTTACAGAGTCTCACCACCCTTGTACTGAAGAATTTGTTCATAAGATCCAGTATAAACCTACTCTCCCTTAGCTTAAAACCTTTCCCCCTTGTCCTATTGCTAGACACCCTTATGAAAAGCCTCTCTCCAACCTTCCTGTAGGTTGCCTTCAGATATGGAAAGGCAGCTCCAAGGTCTCCTGGGAGTCTTCTCCAGGCTGAACAACCTCAGCTTCCTCAACCTATCCCTATAGCAGAGGTGCTCCAGTCCCTGTGGTCCTCCTCTGGACTCACTCCAATTGTTCTATGTCCTTCTCATGACAGGGACACCAAAACTTGATGCAGTATTCAAGATGGGGTCTCACAAGAGTGTAGTAAAGGGGCAGAGTAACCATTCTCGACCTGCTGGCCTCAGTTCTCTTGAAGCAGCCTGGCATGAGTTACCAAAACTCTTCTAAAATCTGTTTACTATATAGACATGCTCATGGTTCTTACCATCAAACAAACAACAAAAAAATCTTTCTCAGATACTTGGTAAAAATGGTTTTAAGAATTCCTTCATTACATCCACAGTATATTTGTCAGGAAAAAAAAAAAAAAAATAGCATATTTTGGTTTTATTGCTATTTGTGCTCACTGTGGCTTTCTGGGACTATACAATTGCCGCACAGAAGCATTGCTGCAAAAGGACAAAGGACTCTTGTGCAGATTCTGCTTTTATTTTGCTCAGCTTAATTTTGGCAGCGTTCCCAATCAATACATTGCTTTTCCTCAGCACAAAAATCAATTGGTTTACAGAAGCTACATGCACAATCCCTTTCAAGGCTCTCTTAAATCGCCTATCATGACTAGGAATTAACAAGGCAGTCAGTTGTGAGTGTTTGTTTCAGACAATCTTTCTGACTGCTGTTGCAGTTCCAGGTTATTATAGCTCAAGCTCAGGCTCTACAAAGTGTACACAATTTTTCAGCTCTTGTTGAATAAGATGTGTGTTTGTTAAGTGCTTGATAATTTTTCACATTTCTCAGGAACTGTGACCGTTTTAATGAGCTACAAAGTGGTGAAGATTTGTGTGTTGCCCACAGCCAAGCTGTTTAATTTAGGGTTTTCCTATAACATATGCACAGATTTGAAATATGTTCTGGGTTGTTTGTTGTTGTTTTTTGGGGGGTTTTGGTTGTTGGGGATTTTTTTTTTTCCACTTCTGGCTTCACTCCTTTTAAAGCTTAGTGCTGAAGTTTCCCCAGGCAGCATTTTCCAAAACAGCTCAATTTGTTGGTGTCATAGACTTGTTCAGCACACACAAGACACATTATTCCCTATTTATTTTGAGTTCCAGTATAAACACATTTGCAGCATTAAGACCAGCTCCCTTCTGCATGCCTGTGATTTCTGCACGGTGGGTGCCAAGCTGCTTCTGTAAACCTTAGGGTGTAGCCAGAATCCACTTTGGGTGGCTTTAGAAACCCAGTCTGTCTTTCACCTCCAATGCCTAGTAATATTAGGTAATAGAATTCATGTTTGTAGCAGAAGATTCTGTGTATTACTGCATACTTTCACTTCATCTGAAGCTGGGAAAAGAAAAATGACCCTGGATTCGTTTACAAAGAGATGCTTATGATGCAAATGGCATGGGAGGTCATTAATTCTGTATTAACTCTGGGCCACTCCACATGAGCATGTGTCAGCAGCCATTTTTCTTTTGCACATGTACTCCACCCTGCCTACCAGATTGTTGTAGGTCCAGCAGCAAATATTATTCAACAATCATGCAAGCAACACAGTGTGTGTGTGTATTACTGCTTGGAGCAGTCACAAATCTAGGCAGAGTGCAGGTAGAAAGAAACTACTGCAGATACATGAAGCATTCTGCCTGCTGCTGCTCTATGTGCATCCAACTGTCTTTGTGTCTGTGGTGGATGGGTCACCACTAAAGCTAAGTTCATTACTGTCCTAACCACACATATCTAACTGATATTACATGTGAGTTTATAAAGGAAGCTGGTAGCTCTTCAAAGTTGGCATTTTATGGTGGTTTTGTGTGTGTGTATTGTTGGGGAAAAAGGTGGGGCAGATTACTCATGTTATGCAGTGATGTTTGCTCAGTCAAAATGTTTACCATTAGCACTCTGTCCTGTACACCCCAATTTGGTCTATGTCTAGTAAGCTGTGCATTACAAACACAACACTCCCCCCCCCCCCATTTTCTAAGATGATGAAATTGCTCAGTTCTGTGTTAGATTTTGCAGGATACTTTTGGGCTGCTTACAAGTTTCCTTCTTTTCATCTTTTCTGAGATACAAGTCCAAAGGGGCACAGGGCAACATTTTACAGGGTGCTTTCTACACTTAGGTAGTACAATAATAGTAAATTAGAAAGACACTGAGTATGTGTTAAGGTCAGAGTTTTAGCTGGCATGAAGAGGTCTAGGATCTGGCCTTATACTATCTAAGCACTTGAAATCTTCAAGACTTGGCTACAGACCTTGTGAGAACAAGCTTTGTTGCAAGACTTTTAGCATTGAATGCTTGCACTTGGACCACAGAAGTATCCTTTTTGTACAGTATTTTGGCAATTCACCTTCTGGTTTGGGCCAGAATCGAGATGTACATGAACATGGAAAATACATTTTAAACCAATGGAAATGTTCAAATGGAAATTGTGCTAATGTTCAGTTTGAGGGAACACTTCTGATCATAGTTATTTTTATGTGCACCGTTTCATTCATCCGTCATTCAGTAGTGGTCATTTCGAAAAGCACTGAGCTTGAATCTCCCAGGAGGTGAAAGATAATCTTGTGGTTAATGCACAGAAATAGGAGTCAGGAGTTCTGGCTTCTCAGAAATCTAGAGTGATTTTTAAGGCAGTTCACTTAAGCCCTGATTCAGCAAAGTATGTAAGCATGTAAGTAACTTTTAAGTGCATGAGTGGCCTTGTTAAATCCAGTAGTGCATTTGACAGCACTGTACAGCTATGGAGTACTGTAAACCATTTTTGTTAATGATGAACAAACAACTGCTATTCCTCACACTGAAGCGTTGAAAAACCACAACAGAATGCATAGGGCAACCAAATAGTTCCCAGCACAAAGAGGAATACTGATAAACATGCAATGCTGGACAAGCTTTGAGTAGAACCCTAACTCTTTCTTTGTTTTTCATTGGACAAAAACTTCCTGTCTCAGATCTTCAAGCATCCTTCTGAGTTTCTGAGGGTTTTTTGTTGTTGTTTGCTTTTGTTTTGTTTTTAATTTATGATGGAGAAACAAAATAAAACATGTTCAGTAGCAAAACACCTACAAAGGAGTTGTATGGAATGGCTCTAAAGAGGTGAAAGAGCTAAAGAAACAGTTCCTTCTGTGAGGAAGAGTATTTGTGTCTGGGGCCTCTTGCATAGGGTCTGGAGTTTCATAAACACCAGTCCTGATTGTCAGCACTTCCTTCTCAAAATACTGAAAATACTTTTATGTAGAAATGCATAGTAAAAGAGAGGCAGTGAGAGGGTGCATTATCCATCACTCTCCTTTATTGCTCTGCTCAGGAACTGCAATGGCTAGTGTGAAATATGTTGCTTCTCCCAGCAGAATCTCTATAAACGGGAAAATCAAAACTTATTCTACCGCCAAATAAACACACTAAAGGTTAAATAATGTTGTGCTAGCTAGTGCTATTTGCACACAGCCCACATTAAGAACTGCTGAATGGAGAGTGCCCCCTGAGACTCTAGTTAAGCTTGGGTGGGGGTTAATTTGAAATGCCTCTTTAAAATGGTGTTTCATCCTTGCTTCCTACTGCGAAACACACTGCAAGCTGTAACTGAACCAACTTCACATCCCTCAGAGACCCTCACTGCCCCTTTTGGACTAGGAGAAAAGGGGCTTTTGCTCATGTGCATATCAGCATTGCTAAGATAGTGAGCATTTAGCATGGGTCTGCAGTAGCAAAAGGTCCTTTCTCCTCCCTTTCATAGCCGCAAAAAAAAAGTAAAACAACTAAACAACTTCTCTTTTGCAAGTTCTTAGAGGTCCTGGCTGCAGTCCTATGCAAGAGAAAGGGCTCTAAAGATAACCTTCCTAGTCATTATATTGTTATCTGCATTGCAGAGGAATCTACTTTACTTGGAGACAGACTGAAAGAGTTGGGGTTAATCAGTCTGGTGAAGAGAAGGCTCTGAGGAGACCTTACTGTGGCCTTCCAGTATCTTAAGGGGACCAAGAGGAAATCTGTTGAGGAACCTTTCAGGATGTCAGGTAGTGTACATCTCAGGGGAGACCTTATTGCTGTCTACAACTACCTGAAGGGTGGTTGTAGCCAGGAGGGGGTTGGTCTCTTCTCCCAGGCAATCAGCACCAGAACAAGAGGACACAGTCCCCAGCTGCACCAGGGGAAGTTTAGGCTCAAGGTGAGGAGAAAGTTCTTCACAGAGAAAGTTGTTTGTCATTGGAATGGGCTGCCCAGGGAGGTGGTGGAATCACCGTCCTTGGAGGTGTTCAACAGGGGATTGGACATGGCACTTCTTGCCATGGTTCAGTAGTCATAAGGTCTTGGGTGAAAGGTTGGACTTGATGATCATTGAGGTCTTCTCCAACCTTATTGATTCTATGATCTTAGCACTTCCCTGTCTCCTGAGCACTGCTGGGATTCACCAGGTAGGTCTTTTGACACTGAAGTGGTAGGATTCAGTTGTGGAAATTCTCCATCATCCAAAACAACTCCCACCAGGTCTTATGCTAAGCTTGACTGAGAGGAATGCAAAGTCTAGATACAGATCCTAACACTGCCTGTGTATTTAATGCCTTGAGAAGAGACCAGAGCCTTTCAAAATTTAACTTTCTCACTCTTGCTTGATAAAACTCTCCTAGCAGGTTGCAGGTTTTCCATCTTGCAAACAGAGATGACAATGACTGTCTACCTTTCTAACACTGGAGGGATTTTGCAAAGAAAAATCACTAAAATAGAATGAGACTGAGATACTACATTAACTGAGGCTTCATAACTATCTCAAGAGCTTATTCTGAGCTTGCAAGGAAGTTATTTTCAATCTTCTCTAATCTGCTTTCACTGTTAATGAATGTCAATTAAGAGGACTTAGTCTTGTGTATTAGTTAGTATGATTCTAAAAAAGCCCTGAAAATTCATAATAACTTTTAAATAGCAAAATAATCCTAGAGACTGAATTAGTTTGATTTATATTTGTATTCAGCTGCCGAAATCTATTTCTTTCTCCATGGCTGAAGCACAAAATCAGCACACAAAAATGTTTCCATGGGGGACTCAGTAGCTTTGTTGGTCCCCAGGATCGTCATTCCCAGCATGACCAGTCTGAGGAGGTTCAAGGCTCTAATTTTGATGTTATTTTTGGAAATGGCTTGACTTTCTGCAGTTTTGGCTTTAAGTGAGATCGGAGTCATGCTTCTCAGCCTCAGCTGCCAAGCTAAACTTTTCCCTTGGTGTGAAAGCACGTGTTTACCCATGTGCAATCTAAGCAACAACTTCTTGCTGTAATTGCATTTGTAAAACTTCTTCCTAAAAACACTACCTCTTAACAGCATGCTTGGGTTTTATTTGTCTGCACCCAAAAGGGGCAAAGGGTTAAAAAAAAAAATTTCAAGTGGCATGTATTGTACAGGAGTGAGTTTATTTTAGAATGAAAATAACCCACGGCATCAGATGCTATTATTGTTGTTAATTCATTGCCTCACAGTATCTGCCTCTGTACGACTTGATGAATTTCCACTACCCATTCATTATTGTGAATGCACTTCCAAACACATCATATAAAGCAGGCTTTAGATAGCTCACCACATTGTTATGAAAAGCAACATTGTGAAGCAATGCTGAGGAACAGTCATTTAAAACAAATCCTCAGCACCCCTTCCCCAGCAACACAAAGAGAATCATCAACTGACAAGAATAAATTGTTCTATGCACGTAATCTCGAATTCCTCTGAAGCCATGTATTCCATGCTAGTATATTAAATTCTGTTGAGTGGTTTGTGAAGGCTGCTCTAATTCTGCATACCCATATTCAGAACCTAGTTACTGCATGTCTTTTGATGGAATTTAAAGTCACACTGAACTGGTCAGCCTTACAGAAGAGCTACTAGAAAGCCAGTTTGACCCATTTGAATCCTAAAGTTGTATTAAACTGTTGTGCCACATAGAAACTAATCTGAGCCCTTCCAAAAATCAAAGCACATGTTTCCATTGTGATCCAACAACAGTACAGTGTACATCCATTTATGTTCCTAGACCTGTCCATCCTTGGAGACTGACTCCAGGGCAGCTCTAGATTTTATTTGCAGCTACATAGAAATTCTTTTAATGAAGAGTAAAGGAAAGACTTGCTGAAACAGTGCCTCATCCAGGCACTCCTGGATATTCTCTGGCCACCACTCCACACACTGCTTTGGCCATGTTGGCTGCCAAGAGATTTTCCAGTAAATGTTGAAATTGTTGCCTTTTGCTGCATAAACTTTACCTCTTGGATTGCCCTTAAGTCAGGGACCTACAGTTCTGTTTGTGACAGTAGCATCCCAAGAAACCAGAAATTAATCAAAACTGAGCAGGGGTTTATTTCTTTACCTGTTTGCACACTTCTAGTAGATGACTGTGCTCAGATGAAAGAGCTTCTATTTTTGGCAAAACCAGGAAGAAACTGTCTGTTAAGTCTCACTAGAGAGGCTGTTCACTAGAGAGGTTCTTCACTGAAGATTCCTACTTCCATTTTGTAGCTGCAATAGGTCTAAATAAACAGTGAGGTCTGAAAGTATTTACTTGGCCAAAACACATTGCTTTGATTTCTCTTTGCTACTAAGGAATACTGTTAATTTTTTTTACTTTATTACCATCAAGTGCAAGTCCATCTGTCATCATTGCCCACTGTTTTCTCTTACAAAGGAGTGTTTGTGGGGTGTACCTTGACTAAAATTTCTAACACCTTTTCAGCAGATAAATCCATGTACCAGGGAGATAAATTACTATGTTACCCTTTTCTCAGAATGCTGGCACACACCCACAGAAGTAAAAGTTCTGTATATCTGTACAAATTAGACCCCAAAATATCTCCTTGCATTTCTTAACCCATTCATAGTTTCATAGTTTCATTCAGGGTTGGAAGGGACCACACAGATCATCTAGTTCCAACCCCCCTGCCATGGGCAGGGACACCTCACACTAGATCAGGCTGGACAGAGCCTCATCCAGCCTGAGCTTAAACACCTCCAGGGACGGGGCCTTGACCACCTCCCTGGACAACACATTCCAGGGCTTCACCACTCTCATGGTGAAGAACCTCCTCCTCACATCTAGCCTGAATCTCCCCACCTCTAGCTTCATTCCATTCCCCCTAGTCCTATCACTACCTGAGATCCTGAGAAGTCCCTCCCCAGCCTTCCTGTAGGCCCCCTTCAGATACTGGAAGGCCACAATTAGGTCACCTGGGAGCCTTCTCTTCTGCAGACTGAACAGCCCCAACTCCTTCAGTCTGCCCTCATAGGAGAGGTGCTCCAGCCCTCTGATCATCCTTGTGGCCCTTCTCTGGACACCTTCCAGCACCTCCACATCCCTCTTGTAATAGGGGCTGCAGAACTGGACACAGTACTCCAGGTGGGGTCTCACCAGGGCTGAGTAGAGGGGGAGGATCACCTCCCTCGACCTGCTGGCCACACTTCTCCTGATGCAGCCCAGGATCTGATTGGCTTTGCGGGCTGCAAGTGCACACTGAGAGCTCATGTTGAGCTTTTTGTCCACCAGCACCCCCAAGTCTCTCTCCTCAGGGCTTCTTTCCAGCCAGTCACTGCCCAGCCTTTTAAGCCCAGCATTCAAGACTCAAAAGCTGTATCTACAGATATGGCCATTCATTAGAACATTTTCTTACCACAGGTCACTGTATTGTTGAATTTGATTACCTAAATCCCTATAAAAATTTATGAACAGCCATTCAGAGGCAAGTCAAAGATTTTTTTTAATTCACTAGCCTATCTTTGACAGTGGTTGCAGCAGACATAAACAATGTTTTTTCTTTTAGGTAGCTTCTCAGTCTCTAGGAGCTGAGGGAGCCACCTGAGTTGGAGATTCTATTGGTCTCAATGGCACTGGACCTAGCCCTAATGAGTTAGTCTGTCACTCAAAGAATCCCTTTAAATTTTTGGCTTTCACAATGTTAGATTGTAGTGAGTTCCAAAAAGTAATTATATGATATGCAGACCCATTACCTCCTTTGTGTAGAAAATAAACCTACCTCCTTGGTGATGATACTTCTCCAAGCACAGCATTTGACTTTGCTTGGACCCATTTTCACATGTTGATTCTAACTGGCATCAGAAGATCAGGAAGACCTGTTGCATCTTTGGAAGAAATGCAATAAAAACAAAGTGAGCTTCTCCCTTCATTTTAAGGGCACATTCATATTTGCTTATCTAATCAGGTCTATTAGTGCTTGCACTTCTCAGACATCAGGAAATGTTCATAAGAGCTGTCAGGAAAGAATTATGTGGAATTCAGTTATGAAAAAGAATGGTACATTGCTGGAGGAAAGATTTAAAAACAAGTTGTGAAAACCCCTTTAGCAGAAACAACCAAAAAGGTTGAGTTGGTTACACAAAGAAGAGGAAAAAAAATAATCTCTGCTGCCCTTGAGTCTGAGTCATCTGTTTATTCCCAGTGTATGACGAAGATAAGTGCAGTTTTCTAAGTTTAAGTTTGGGTTGAGCTTTGAAACACTCC
This sequence comes from Melanerpes formicivorus, assembly GCF_026170545.1. Lineage (NCBI taxonomy): Eukaryota > Metazoa > Chordata > Aves > Piciformes > Picidae > Melanerpes > Melanerpes formicivorus. The sequence continues at coordinate 7,201,576 of NW_027142378.1, forward strand.
ACATACCAGAAGGATTCAAGCTGGAGGTGAAGAGAAGGTGCTTTGCTCTGATTGATGTATGTAAAGCTTTTACAGTGAAATGACAATAATGGGAAATTCACCTGTTTTCATTTTTCATTACAAAATAAAATCTTAGACTGCATATTTCAAGTCCTTGGCTTAAGTTCATAAATCTGTTGAATGAAAGGGGCACTTATGAATCTTATGGTTTGATACAAAGTAAGCTAACTAAGTGTGAGGTCTAGGTTTTGCTTTAAGACTTGGTTCTGCTTTGCAGCTTAATTTGTAGGTTGCAAATTGCAATGAGTTGAACCTGGTGACGGCCAAAACTGAACCTGTCCTATAAATCTGGTCCTCAAAACCAATGCTGTATTCTGTTTTGTTCAAAGTTTCTACATTACACCCTAACCACCCTATCACAGAACTGCTATGATTTATGAAAGGGATGTGACAGCACCCATCTCCCCAAAAAAGAAAACCAAGTAGAAAGCAAATTTATAGAGAGAAGCAAATATATAGAGAGAAACATTGCTATGACTCAAAAGAAAGCTCATTTGTTATGATTTTGGTTATATATCTTTACAAGGGGTTAACTGAAACTGAAATAACTTTAGAAAGAAAGGGGTTTGACTCATTGGGAAGATGAGAATAAACTGAGTATTTATCACAAGGGGAATAAAAGCAGGAAGGAGATACTATTGCACTCCATAAACACTTTAAAAGGAGTAAAGCAGTGGATTCTGTATGGAACTGCTGACAAAGAAGCTAATGGCTTTAAAGTGCAAATGAATAAACATAAGCTGGAAGTGAGAAAAGATTATTAGCTCTCTGAACAGTGAAGTGCTGATCCTGCCTTCCAGCAAGACTAGTAAGAGCAGAAAGAGCTTGGTGAGTTTCTTAGGCAGATTGTACACCATGGTTGTTTTCAATAACACAGGGCTGAATTCACTGAGCTATGGTTCTCATAAAGATTCATGTTCCTGTATTCAGATACAGGGCTTGGGCACTGAGCTGTTAACCCTGATTCAGATTTTCAGCCCAGATTTTTGGCTAGCGTGGTCTTTGCTGAAACCAAAGAAAATGTTTGTAAGAAAGAACTGCAGTAAAGCCAAATGCTTCAGGTTCTCAGGCACAAACAAGAATTCACCACATAGGATCAGAGGATAACAAGAGCTAATACAAGGTGTATCTTCATTTCTATACAATTTTTGAACAGATGTTACTCTAACTGATAGCTTATTTCTTTTCCTTCACTTGAGGTTTCTGGTGTGTGCAAGAACACTGCTATTACACCTGAGCTTACAGAGAAAACAGTTCTCAGATGTTTTTCAATACCTGCACTTCAGGGAAGGCAGATAAAATATTTGTGAACTGGTCTCCAATTGTATCTTTAATGAGCTGAAAAGAGCACTAAATGTCAGCTTTGTAAACATCAGGGTGGCTTGGTTACTGCTCCAGATTTTGCAGCTTGGTCCAATTTTTAGTACACATTGATAGATCTTCTATTTATACTTTCTTATTCATCTTACTCATCAGTAAGCCACATTTTCAGAGAATTCTCTTGGTTTTTAACTAAGTCAACATAATGTTTGCCAGGCACAGTATCATTACTGAAGTAGGAATTTTACCTTGTGCCAACAAGAGTCATGGGACTTGTACTTTAAGGCAGTCTGCTAATCACCCCCATTAAAGAAATACCAGGAACTGATTCTGAGGCTCCTATCATTAAATGGAGATGTTTAGGAGACTTGATGGGGTGCTTGGTGCTATGGTTTGGTTGATTAGATAGTGTGGGATGATAAGTCAGACTCGATGATCTCGAAGGTCACTTCCAACCTGGTTTGTTCTATTTTAAATGAACAACAAAACCATATGAGCATTATTTCACCTTCTGGAAAAGGGAGGACTGCCTCTGCACATTGGAGGGCTGGTAATTCTGCTTCAGGCTGAAGGTAGGACTTTTTGGAAGTCACTTCCTCTCTCCATTTCTGTGATTTACCATGATTAGAAATGTCCATTTTATAGTTTATGTATCTTTTAGCTTTGGCCTCAATAACTTCTCTGAAAAGGCACCTTTTCTGCGAAGGTGAAAAGATTTTCTAGGCATCTTGAAACACAGCCTTAGCTGTGGGTTTGAAAACATAGATTGCATTGCTCCCCCTGCACAAAGTGAGTACTTAGCATGGTATCAAGGTCTTTGGACCTTTGCCTTTCTCTGTAGCAAAACTCATTATGATTTCAAAGGTCTATGGCCAAGGGCCCAGTGGTAGAGTGTTGTCACATTTCAGTGATACTGTATTCATCTTTTATGATTGATAAAAGCATTTGAAATAGCAGAAGTTTCTAATAATTAAATTTTTTACCTTCTTTTTTTCTAATTATAAACTGCTCAGAAATTAGGGAATGGAATGGAATGGAATGGAATGGAATGGAATGGAATAGAATAGAATAGAATAGAATAGAATAGAATAGAATAGAATAGAATAGAATAGAATAGAATAGAATAGAATAGAATAGACTAAGTTGGAAGAGACCTTCAAGATTGTGGTGTCCAACCTATCATCCAACACCATTCAATCAACTAAACCATGACACCAGGTACCCCATCAAGTATCCTTCTTAACACCTCCAGTGATGGCGACTTCACCACCTTCCCGGGCAGCCCATTCCAAATGGCAATCACTCTCTCTGTGAAGAATTTCTTCTTAACATCCAGCCTAAACCTCCCCTGGTGCAGCTTGAGACTGTGTCCTCTTGTTCTGGTGCTGGTTGCCTGGGAGAAGAGACCAGCCCCCACCTGTCTACAACCTCCCTTCAGGTAGTTGTAGATAGCAGCTTTCACAATTGACTCTGGAGGTTATGAAAGGTAACCAAGAAATAAGAGCTTGGATAAAGCTGGACACAGACAAGCAGCACTGAACTGAATGACAGTGCTTCTTTAATGAACTAGATGCTAATAAAAAAGAAAGTTAAATGTGTGGTTTATTTATTTATAGATACATGTTATGTGGCTTTTGTCATAGCTCAAAGTGCACATACTGCATCTGTAGAGGGAGCTTTCTGAGACAGGAGTGAAGCTGAAAAGAGCAACACCACAACCCCGATGTCACGATGACTTTACAATCTATACAGTTAAATAGTTTATTACATTTTTCAATAAAAGGCTCAGAAAGAGTCCACTAGCTTACAATTTTCTTTGGCAGAACCCCTCTGGGTTAGACACAATGAAAAGACTTGCATGGGTTCAAGAAGGGTGACAAAAGCACTGGGTTTTGCTATTATTGGAACAGTATCAAATTATGTGTCCAAAACAAATGAATCTGAATGGAAGTAGTTAAAACACTGAAGTAAACCAGTCCAATTCTTTTAAAGATATTATTGCTAGCAGTATCCTCCCCCATTCGAAATCTGCATTGGGAGATAGGGACCCACTTCAAGTAAATGAGTCACTTTTGCTTCCTAGCCAGAACAATTAAACTTCTTGTATAAAACATGACCTGAAGCCTGCCCTTCACCACATCATCCCTCCTCAAACTCCCAGAGGTCAGCTCTGACATTTAACAGCTCACAAATTCAGTTTCTTAGCTCCTGAGGCCAACTTCATGCTTTTAAAACCAACATTTTGTTACTGAGTTTCATGTATGCATATGTGTCTGCTTGGATATGTGCGAGGACACCATACGTGTGCACGCACAGGCAGCATACACACAACTCTGCTTCCACTCTACTCAGTATTATCAAAGCCTCTTTTATCATTCTACAGAGGTCTCTTGGTTTTGGCATAGCTGCCATGAATTGTAAATGTATATATTGTCACACTGAACAATATTTATTGTGTCCAATTCTGGGCCTCTCAATTTAAGAAGCATATTGAGGCACTTGAAGATGTCCAGAGCAGGGCAATGAGGCTGGGGAGAGGTCTCGAGCACAAGACCTATGAGGAGAGGCTGAGGGAGCTGGGGTTGTTTAGCCTGGAGAAGAGGAGGCTTAGGGGAGACCTTATTGCTGTCTACAACTACCTGAAGGGAGGCTGTAGCCAGGTGGGGGTTGGTCTCTTCTCCCAGGCAACAAGAGGACACATTCTCAAGCTGTACCAGGGGAAGTTTAGTCTCAAAGTGAGGAGAAAGTTCTTCCCAGAAACAGTTATTGGCCTTTGGAATAGAGGTCCCTGGAGGTGTTCAAAAAAGGATTGGATGTGGCAGTTGAAGCCATGGTTTAGTTAGTCATGAGGTGTTGGGTGATAGGTTGGACTTGAAGATCTCTGAGGTCTTTTCCAACCTGGTTCATTCTATGATTCTATTTCAATTCTACTGCCAAGATAAGAGCCTGATGTATGAAACTACACAAGATAGCTGACACAAACAAGCCAAAAAACACTTGCAACTTGGTACTTCTTTACTGCTAGCAGTTGAGTAGTTTTAGGTGGGTGTTGGGTTTGTTTAGTTGGTTGGTTCTCCCCCCCTAGTTGTTATTGATCTCTTATTGATCTCTTGCCATATTGTGCATACAGTTGTCTGAAAAACATTATCTCATTTCTATGCCAGTTTTAAAGATTACCTCCTTTGGGTTGTGCATTTTTGTGTGTAGGTGTTGAGTGCTAAACACAAGTTGATTTTTCAGTTTGAAAAGCCATTCTTAGCCATAAGAGCTACTTAATTGTTTTGATCTTCTGAGCAATTTATCACTCTTTCTGTACCAGGATGCAAATAAGGCCATGATCTGGCAAGTGCATTTTGAGGGGTCAAGAGGAGAGAATTTTAAGTTATTTTTATATAGTCATCTAGTAATTGACTTATTTTTCCAGAATGTTTCTGTTTTAATGGTGATAGGACTGCAGTAATATCCTCACAGCAGCAATCATAAATCAAGGTTCAGAAATCTACAACACATAAAGGCAAATAGAATGTGTCTTTCTCTTACCTGTTGTAGCTTTTTCAGGCTAATTCCCCTGGGCATAGAACAATGAACAGTGTGGCCAGCAGGAGCAGGGAGGTCATTCTCCCCCTGTACTCAGCACTAGTTAGGCCACACCTTGAGTACTGCATCCAGTTCTGGGCCACTCAGTTTAGGAAAGATGTTGACTTGCTGGAACGTGTCCAGAGAAGGGCAACAAGGCTGGGGAAAGGTCTCAAGCACAAGCCCTGTGAGGAGATGCTGAGGGAGCTGGGGTTGCATAGCCTGGAGAAGACGAGGCTAAGGGCAGACCTTATTGCTGTCTACAACTACCTGAAGGGAGGTTGTAGACAGGCAGGGGCTTCTCTCTTCTCTCAGGCAACCAACACCAGTACAACAGGACACAGTCTCAAGCTGTGCCAGGGGAGGTTTAGGCTGGATATTAGGAAGAAATTCTTCATAGAGAGAGTGATTTGCCATTGGAATGAGCTGCCCAGAGAGACGGTGGAGTCACCATCACTGGAGGTGTTTAGGAGGATACTTGATGGGGTGCTTGGTGCCATGGTTTAGTTGATTAGATAGTGCTGGATGATAGGTTGGACGTGATGATCTTGAAGGTCTCTTCCAACCTGGTTAATTCTATTCTATTCTAGTCTAGTCTGGTCTGGTCTATTCTAATGAAGCATTTCAGGTTCTCACTAAGGTCCCCCCAAAAAAATTAAAATCACAGATGAAGGTTTTCCCTGAGTTTATTCTTCAAGATCAGCTTCCTGGTGATACAGAAACTATACAGCTAAACTTCCCCAATGCAAATCAGTTTAAAAAAAAAACATTTCATGATCATGACAGAAAGCAATAATTGCATATCATAAAAACATTCCCAAACAACATGTCCAGGTTCTTTACAATGTTCTCAAGGACTTTCTCTCTCCACACTGTCAGATTCTTAGGCCATCAATGCATGGAAAAAGCCACTGAAGCTACAAAGCTATATATCTGTATGGATTGATATTCAAGGTGTTAATGAATACTACCTTTATTTATATAATTCCTGTACTGAAAACACACTTTCCTAAGCAAACAAACAGCACAGCAAACCCAGCCACAATAGTGCAGTAAGCTCCATTATGTTCTCGCTAGCCAGATTTCACAAGCTGGCCACCGAGGTCTTGTAAAATTAAACCAACAGCTCATCACAGAACTTCACAGCATGCAAGAACTTCAAGATGGAGGAGTCCAATTAGATCATCCACTCCAGCCCACCCTTCACCTCTGCCAATGATACAAACTGCCATGGTGTTCTCATTTTATGCTAGCCCAAGGAAAATGAATTTCATCTCATATAAAAGAAAGAATGTGGGGTCAAGCATAGAGACAAAGTACAGGCTGTTCTTGCAACAGCCAACACAATTTTTCCCAAACTCCCCTCCTTCAATTAAAAAAAAAAAAAAAAGAAAAAGAAGTGAGAGAGAGGAAAAAATAGAAAAAATAATAACCCCCACACACACCAAAGCCACAAAATAGTACATAAAAAAAACAAAACCAAACCACAAAGACCCAAATCATCTGAGCAGCTGAACACTTAAGTTTAGCCTAGAGAAGAGGAGGCTCAGGGGAGGCCTTATTGCTGTCTACAACTACCTGAAGGGAGGTTGTAGCCAGGAGAGGGTTGGTCTCTCCTCCCAGGCAACCAGCACTAAAGCAAGAGGACACAGGCTCAAGCTGTGCCAGGGGAGGTTTAGCCTTGAGATGAGGAGAAGGTTCTTCACTGAGGGAGTTGTTAGCCATTGGAATGGGCAGCACCGGGAGACGGCGGAGTCACCATCCCTGGAGGTGTTCAAGAGGGGATTGGACGTGGCACTCGGTGCCATGGTTTAGTCATGAGGTCTGTGGTGACAGGATGGACTTGATGATCTTTATATCACAGTATCACAGTATCACTTAAGTTGGAAAGGACCTCGAGGATCATTGAGTCCAACCTATCAACACAGACCCCATGACTAGACCATGGCACCAAGTGCCACGTCCAATCTCCCCTTAAACGCCTCCAGGGTTGATGACTCAACCACCTCCCTGGGCAACCCGTTCCAATGACGAATGACTCGCTCGGTGAAGAACTTCCTCCTCACCTCAAGTCTAAACCTCCCCTGGCGCAGCTTGAGACTGTGTCCTCTTGTTCTGGTGCTGGTTGCCTGGGAGAAGAGGCCAACCCCTTCCTGGCTACAACCACCCTTCAGGTAGTTGTAGAGGGCAATGAGGTCACCCCTGAGCCTCCTCTTCTCCAGGCTAAACAATCCCAGCTCCCTCAGCCTCTCCTCATAGGGCTTGTGTTCAAGGCCTCTCCCCAGCCTTGTTGCCCTTCTCTGGACACACTCAAGTGTTTCAATATCCTTCTTAAACTGAGGGGCCCAGAACTGGACACAGTACTCAAGGTGCGGCCTAACCAGAGCAGAGTACAGGGGCACAATGACCTCCCTGCTCCTGCTGGCCACACTATTCCTAATGCAGGCCAGGATGCTATTGGCCCTCCTGGCCACCTGGGCACACTGCTGGCTCATATTCAGGTGGCTGTCGATCAGCACACCCAGGTCCCCCTCTGTTTGGGAGCTCTCCAGCCACTCCGACCCCAGCCTATAACTCTGCATGGGATTGCCGTAGCCAAAGTGCAGCACTCGGCACTTGGACTTGTTGAATGCCATCCCTTTGAGGTCTCTTTCAACTTCGGTGATTCTGTGATTCTGTGAAGGGATATAGTGGCACCTCAAGGGACAAACCACAACTGGGGACTTGCATGCTGCTGTGACTCTAAGAGGCAAGCAGTGGGGAAAAAACCTCCCAGGCTGGCGCCTCCTCTTCGATGTTTAATACCACAGCCAAAGCTAGACTATAGGCTAAGTCAATAGAAATACCAGGTGGCTGAGATTAGTCCAACTTAATGCAAAACTTTATCCTTAGCATGCAGAAATATTTCTAAGACCTCCACAGCTTTTTGCCATAGTGATGCTGATTAAAATGCTTATGGCAACATCAACCCTCATCTTCTGTAGTTTGCTTTAGAAGTAATGTATATTAATTGGAATCTGAGATGAGTTTTCCAAGAGCTTAAGTGGTGTTAAATGAATATACACACATTATTTCAAGATACACAGTAAAAAAAAATAAATAAATAATTCTCTAAAAATAATGTGTTTCATATGTATGTGTGTATGTTACACATTAGCTGTTATTTTCCATGTTGCACTATAAAAAGCCCTCACACGACATCAGAAGGGAGTCGGTTCCTAAGCGGCATTGTACTCTAGGGGTGTATTTAAATAATTGCTCAAGTTCTGATGTAATTAATATATGGTTTACATGCTCATCAAAAATCAATAAAATTACTGTGTGTCAGTTTACATTTAATACTGTTTAAACAAAATAATACTGCATTGTGGTGGTTCCCTCTATAATACGTGAGCTTAACAGCAACAACAAAGGTGTACGTTCTAATGCAGGGGCTATACAGCAGAATTCTCCCAGTGTAGCTCATGCAGGGGATTTCTCCCAATACAGCTCATAGAGGAGAATTCTCCCAGTATAGCTCATACAGGAGAATTCTCCCAGTATAGCTCATACAGGAGAATTCTCCCAATATAGCTCATAGAGAATTCTCCCAATATAGCTCATACAAAAGAATACTCCAAAAAGGGCACAAAATTGAGCATAGGAAGTTCTATCTAATCATGAGAAGGAACTTTACTCTGAGGGTGATAGAGCACTGGAATAGGGCTGCCCAAAGGGGTGGTGGAGTCATTCAGAACCTAGCTGAATGCTGTCCTGTGAAACCTGCTCTAGGTGAACCTGCTCTGGTACAAAGTGATCTTACTGCTCTCTACAACTACCTTAAGGGAGGTTGTAGACAGGTGGATGTTGGTCTCTTCTCCCAGGCAGCCAACACCACAACAGGAGGACAGACTCTCAGCCTGGGCCAGGGCACGTTTAGGCTGGATGTTAGGAAGAAGTTCTATCCAGAGAGAGTGATTGCCCATTGGAATGGGCTGCCCGGGGAGGTGGTGGAGTCACCATCACTGGAGGTGTTTAGGAAGAGACTTGATGGGGTGCTTGGTTACATGGTTTAGTTGTTTAGGTGGGTTGGATTGGTTGATGGGTTGGACGCGACGATCTTGAAGGTCTCTTCCAACCTGGTTTATTCTATCATATTCTAAAGGCTGGACTAGACAACCTCCAGAGGTCCATTCCAACCCCTATTATTCTGTGATTCTGTAGAACACCCAACTGTTCTCATACCATAGAAACACACTGCTCCTTTCCTTTGTCTCCTAAGCATGGCTCTCACTCAGGTAATTTCTCACTTCAGAAAAATATCTTCTCCTTTGTTTGAGCCAACATAATTAAACATGGCATGGGTGTGCGATGAACAGATACAGATTACTCACCAGGGAACAGCAGGGTTTTAAAAGGAAGAGTGTTGTGTTCTTCCCAGGAAAAAAAGAAAATTAAAAAAATAAAAGCAAACAGAAAAATAAAGAAAAAAAAGGAAAAGGAGAGCACCACCCAGAAGAGCTATTTTAGACCAGAAAATTAAGTTGTCAGGTAAATAGACTTCTTCTTCCAAAATTGCCCAGAAAACTCTGGGTTTATTATATTATTATTATTATTATTATTATTATTATTATTAACACTGAAAAACAAAACCCAAACAATCAAACCCTGAAAAATCCTCCCCAAAAAAACCCCAAACCAAACCAAACCACAACAAATCGAAACCCACCATCACCACCAAAGAAACAAACCAAGCCAAATCAAACCAAACAAAAAACCTCCACAACACTCAAAGCAGAAATATTATGGAAATAACTTTCGCCTTTCAGAACTATCTTGATTGGTGTAAATTTCTTTTCTCCACGTCTCAGGGCCCCATAGGAGCGGTTCTCCAGCCCTCTAATCATCATCGTGGCCCTCCTCTGGATCTGCTCCAACAGTTTGATGTCTTTCTTGTGCTGGGGGCACCAGAACTGGATGCAGTGCTTAGGTGGGGTGTCACAAGAGCAGAGGGGGGTAGATCACGTCACTGGTTCTGCTGGTCACACTTCCTTTGATGCAGCCCATCATATGGCTGGCCTTCTGCTCCAGCAGAAGCAGGGAGGTCATTGTGCCCCTGTACTCTGCTTTGGTTAGGCCACACTTTGAGTACTGTGTCCAGTTCTGGGCCCCTCAGTTTAAGAAGGACATCGAAACACTTGAGCGTGTCCAGAGAAGGGCAACAAGGCTGGTGAGAGGCCTTGAACACAAGCCCTATGAGGAGAGGCTGAGGGAGCTGGGGTTGTTTAACCTGGAGAAGAGGAGGCTCAGGGGTGACCTCATTGCCCTCTACAACTACCTGAAAGATGGGTGTGGCCAGGAAGGGGTTGGCCTCTTCTCCCAGGCAACCAGAACCAGAACAAGGGGACACAGTCTCAAGCTGTGCCAGGGGAGGTTTAGACTCGAGGTGAGGAGGAAGTTCTTCACCGAGCGAGTCATTCGTCATTGGAATGGGTTGCCCAGGGAGGTGGTTGAGTCATCGACCCTGGAGGCGTTCAAGAGGAGATTGGATGTGGCACTTGGTGCCATGGTCTAGTCATGGGGTCTGTGTTGAGAGGTTGGACTCAATGATCCTCGAGGTCCTTTCCAACCTAAGTGATACTGTGATACTGTGATACTGTTTTTCTGGGTTGTCCTTGCATTATTATAGTCCCCAGCTCGCGGCTCAGTTGGTAGCGCATAAGATTCCTAATGGGAAGGTCAGGAGTTCAAGCCCACAGTGGGCAGCAGTGTCCTCCCTTCCTAGTCATGAGGTCTGTGGTGATGGGTTGGACTTGATGATCTCTGAGGTCTCTTCCAACCTTAGTGATACTGTGATGTCATCACTTGAAGTTCCCAACAGCTATAGTGACCAGATTCACATTATGAACTTACATCGTGAACCTTACATTATGGACTTAAATCTGATTGACTTACATCATGGCTGAATGATAATTTTGATTTCATTATATCACCATATATTATGCCAGCTACAAGTTGAGAAAAGGATAGATTGCCAGCTAACATAGCTAACATGCCCCAACTGCCTGAAATTTTTGTACATTCCTTGAATTTGTAAGACATCTTTGAATTGTCACTTTTGTGCATCCTGTATGTTGACAGTGTGCTTTATGGTCCTATTTTCTCCTAAGGCTTGAATTTTCAGGATGAAAGTTAACAGGTCTGCCAATCTCCACTGTGAAAATCCTTCCACAGATGAGTAACCAGTGGCTCTCTAGAAGTGTAAAGCTACTTGGGTATGAAGGTGAAATGACTGAACTCATTGCCAAGGGAGCTGTTTTTCTTGTAAAGCATGGGGAAAGACCATCTGTGGTAGAGAGTTGGAAACACAGGATATCCTTCTGAAGGGTCTACTCAGATAACAAGCTTCTTAAGAAGACTTATTTAGTTTGCAGAGCCTGCTTGGGAAACCAGGGATCTTTTCTTATTTAAAGCCTATAGGTCATTTAACAGTTAAACCCAATCATTAATAACACTTATTAATAACCAGTCCTTGACTGGTTTGTTTTCTCCAGGCACAGAAGAACTAGTTAGGATCACAGCTGCTTTAAACACAGTACAAAGCATGGACTAACCAAGGACAGGCATTGCTCCCAAGATAAGATGGAAAGGCATTTTAAAACTGGACAGAAGCATTCACGCTTTGCCTACATTGCATCATTTAACACTTTGCAAAGTTAAACAGGGTAAAAGGACCTTCTGAAGAACAGAGGGCCATCACAAGAGTAAAAGGCTTGCACTGGTCTCACAAAGCCCACTTGAAAACAGGGCAATGCCGCTTTTGAGACCTGGACTAACACATCTGCACTGCATTGCTTGGTGCTGTGTAGTGTCTTCTGCTAACTACCATGTAACCATTTCCTGACAGAGCCACAACAAATAACGTATGAGATGTGTGCTGTTGGTGAATGAGGCTGAAAACATCTCTTTGGCAGAGACCCTTCTGTGACATATTATGTGCAGCTTTAAAAACCAAAGGGGGAAAAGGGAGAGAGAGAGGAAGGAAAATGCACCCATTTTATCCCCCTCCATTCTCCTAAGACTAGCCATTACCATATGGGATCTTGTTTTGCAGGGCTCTGGATGAGAATCAGGGATTTTGTTTCTTCAATTTTAAGAACTTTTCATCACTTTTTCCTTCTAGCCTGAAAATGCAATCTTAAACACTTTACCAGGGAAAACTTTGGTGTTTGAAAAATAATTTTACTCTGTGCCAGCATCTGCATTTGAAATCAGCGTCAATCCTGATTCAGTCCTGACTCCCACAAAGGAATATTGATTTTCACCTGAAATTGTCTTTTGCTTACACTGTGGACCTATTGCACAGAGCTGAAGTGGGGGAATTCTCCATTACCTGAGAGCATCCCTTCTGTTGTTTCTTCTTCGTTCTCCAATTCCCTCCATACCCTGTAAGGCACAAAGACAGAAGAATGTGCTCCACAAGAATATTCCTTCAGCCCACAGTTAGGGTGAAAACCGCAGCTCTAGATTGCTGAGCCATGAATGCAGCATGTGAACTAAGTAATAAGGATGGGAAGAGGTATCTCTGGTAAATGACTATTAATATTACTATTGTGCAACAGAGAAGCATGTGCAGGACCACAGTGTGTGGGAGGCTGGAACATGGGATTTGCTCTGTTAGGTCAGCACAGCTTTGCACTGGGCTG